>NC_090830.1:133611292-133928011 GCF_028021215.1 Eschrichtius robustus | reverse complement strand
AACACTGCGAGCTGCAAAATCTCTTGTCTTCCCCACTCTGCGCCCGCAACGTGCCTCTGCCATTCTCCATCTTTTCCCTCTTTCCCCGATGGGCAGAATTCCAAGGTTCCTGGCCCTGGTATACACGCCCTGTACAATCCCCTTAAGTGTGGACCAAGCCTGTGGATAGGATGGATGTCACTCCCGTGATTCGGCTACTGAGCAGTTGAATCTGAGTCAATCAAAAGGAAGATTATCTCCATGGGCCTGACGCAATCAGGGGACCCCTTCAAAGGGACAGGTCCTTGCTGAGGTCAGAGACATTCCTACATGAGGGACATTCCTTGTGCTGACTTTGAAGTTAAAGGGGCCATGTGGTGAGTGGCTCTTAGGAGCTGAGAGTAACCCCCAGGCCAACAGCCAGTAAGAAAATGATGACCTCAGTCCTACAACCGCAAGAAACAGTGTCTCCTTTCTCTTCCAACCTGAATGAGCCTGGAAGAGCACATCAAGCTCCCCATGAGAGCACAGCCCTTGCTGACAGCTTGGTCTCAGCCTTGGGAGACCTTGAACAGAGAGCCCAGGTGACTCCTGCCCAATTTCCAGCCTAGAGAACCATGAGATAATGGTTCTTGTGTGGTTTTAAGGGCTTACTTTGTGGCTATTTGTCCACAGCAACAGAAAACTAAGATGTTGTCTCTATGGCCACGAGAGTTGCCCATCTTTTGGTCTGTGGCCTAAGCCTCCACTCTGCTCCTGCTCTCACCCCCTCTGCCTTCTCACGAGCATCTCTCCTAGAATCCCCCATATGATGCCATTCATCTGTTCTCTCCTGGACTATTATTTCCATCACCGTACAAACCTGTCCCATTTAAAAGATATCCTTTCTCAAGGAACCCTCCTACACTCTTGGTGGGAATGTAAATTGGTGTAGCTACTATGGAGAACAGTATGGAGGTTCCTTAAAAAACTAAAAATAGAGTTGCCATGTGATCCTGCAATCCCACTCCTGGGCATATATCTGGAGAAAACTCTGATTCGAAAAGATACATGCACCCGTTGTTCATAGCAGCACTATTCGCAATAGCCAAGACATGGAAGCCACCTAAATGTCCATCGATAGATGAATGGATAAAGAAGATGTGGCATATATATACAATGGAATACTACTCAGCCGTAAAAAAGAATGAAATAACGCCATTTGCAGCAACATGGGTGGACCTAGAGATGATCATACCAAGTGAAGTATGTCACACAGAGACAAATATATGATATCATTTGTATGTGGAATCTAAAAAAGTGATACAAATGAACAAAACAGAAACAGACTCACAGACATAGAAAACAAACTTACGGTTACCTAAGGGGAAAGTGGGGGGGAGGGATAAATTAGGAGTTTGGGATTAACATATATACACTACTACGTATAAAATAGATAATCAACAAGGACCTACTGTGTAGCACAGGGAACTGTATTCAATATCTTGTAATAAACCATAATGGAAAAGAAATGAAAAAGAATATATATAATGGAATCATTTTTTCTGTACACCTGAAACTAACACAGCACTCTAAATTAACTATACTTCAATTAAAAAAGAAGAAAAAAAGAAAAGATACCCTTCCTGGAGCATGCATGTGTCTCAAGGTACCACTCTAGTTCCCTGCCTCGCTTCAGGGGAGCTTCTCCCAAGTGTCCCCAGCCCTCCTCCACCTGCCGCTCTGGCCTTTGTTCTTACCAAGGCCAACGATGGCAACACCCCTCTATCCTGGAATGACTTGACCTCCTAGCAGCAGAAGACAGCAAGCTACCCTCTTCTCTTCACTCGAAGACAGAACCTTCTCCTGGCTGGTTTCCTTCACTTCCCTGGTCATGTCTTCTGGGTCTGCTTTGCTGTTCAACCTTCTTTACCCAACCCAGCCCTGACCCTGCTCCTCCCCGTCCCCTCTCGGACATCCCTACGGATGTAAATATCTCCTTTATCCTGAGACTCCATGCCACCTTAGGACGGGTAATCTGCATCTCAGGCTGGACACGTCTAAATGAAATGTCCCACTTCCTTCCATCCTGCCCCCCCGTTCCATCTCCTCCCCAGTCTTCCTGCCTCAGTAGGGAATCTAGGTCATGTTTAATCCCTTCCCATCTTCCCTGTGTGTGCTTCATCACCAGGTTCTGCACATCCTGCCTTGAAGTGTGTTCCCTACCTGGTCTCCCTGCCTCCACTTTTGCCCCTCTCTGCTCGTTGCCCGCACATCAACCAAAGTGCTTTTCTGAAAGTGTCGGCACCTCTGGCCGTCTACACCTCTGGCCGTCTACGCCTCTGGCCGTCTACGCCTCTGGCCGTCTACGCCGCTGCCCCTGGCTCAGCAGCCCCAGTCCCTGCGCTCCTTCACATCCTCCATCTCCCCACGGTCCTTCCCGCTTCTACCCAGGTCACGGCTTCCGGCTCGGAAAACCCTTCTCCCTTTCCCTGCCGGCTGCATCCTCCTCGTTCATCTGGCTCTTCAGAGAGGCCAGCCCTGTGCACTCAACCAGCCGCGCTGCCCTTTATTTCAGCCCCTCGTGTTTCCAACATAGAACTTCCTGAAACTCGGAAGGAATTCTTCATGTTTTTGCCTGTTTTTTCCCCCCTTATCTCTTGAAAGGCAAGGATTCAGTCCAGTTTCTTCACTGTTCTGTCTCCAGCCCTTAACACGATGCCTGACACATGGGGGTCCTCAAATAATATTAGTTGAATCAAAAATAAAAAGAGCGACCTCGGACTTCCCTGTTGGTGCAGTGGTTAAGAATCTGCCTGCCAGTGCAGGGGACACGGGTTCGATCCCTAGTCTGGGAAGATCCCACATGCTGCGGAGCAACTAAGCCCGTGCGCCACAACTACTGAGCCTGTGCTCTAGAGCCCGCGAGCCTAACTACTGAGCCCGTGCGCCACAACTACTGAAGCCCACGTGCCTAGAGCCCGTGCTCCACAACAAGAGAAGCCACCGCAATGAGAAGCCCACGCACCGCAATGAAGAGTAGCCCCCGCTCGCCACAACTAGAGAAAGCCCACGTGCAGCAACAAAGACCCAACGCAGCCAAAAATAAATAAATAAATAAATTTATAAACAAAAAAAAAGAGCAACCTCAATAGTTGCATGTTATCTTTCGAGCACAGATATTCTATTTGATCCGCTCAATAACCCCATCACGTCAGTATTGGGATCATGAATATTTAAAAGGTAAAGAAGCCAAATCAGAATGAAGCGAAATAATCCACCCGAGGTCATCCTTTTATGAGCCCCGGAGCCAGGGCTTGAAGGCGGGCATTGTGGCTCCGGGGCCTGCCTCTCAGTCCCACACCTGGCTGGGTGATGAGTCCACTCACAGGACTCTACTCCTGAGGGGAAGGAGTAATAATGACCACAGAGTAGTTTGAAAATGCGCAGAGAGGAAGCAAGGGAAATGGCCTTCGATGTGGACGTTGAAATGGGAGGGAAACATGGAGCAGCAAAACTGAGTTAAACCAGCATCTGCCTCGTGGCCAGCAATATCATATTAGGTGCATTGGCTTGCGCGGTGCTGCACACTGTCTGGAAAGCTGGATTAGCTCCGTTTCCGAACAGCAGCAGGAGGATGCTGGGACCAGCGTCTGGAGCTTTGAGAGAGGAATGTGGCCACAGGGCCACATCAAAGGCCAGTGGGACTTTGGATAGAGAGTGCTTGCACGGACATAGCTTCTTTCTCATCCCTTTGTTTTCTGTTTCCAATTTGTTCAAATGACAAGGAGCTTTGAAGTGCCTGAAACCAGCCCAGGGCAGGGCCCAGGAGCACTGAGTGGTGAGAAGTTTCCCTTTTCACTGGAAACAGGCCAATTTCCCAGATGCTAATTCAGAAGGATATTTTTAAAGGCAGAGCTTGGGGCTCCTATACATGCCTTGTTTTTACGAAGAGTGGCAGCAAATGGATTGATGTACCAGTTTGAAAGTTATATATAAACATATATTTTAAGCCTCGGGTCAGAGTCTCGTTCCTAAACTTACAATTGAGTCAACCCAAAGATGTCTACATTTTAATATTTAATTGGATGACTCGGGGAGGGAGTAGCTCAGGGAAGGCACTTAGCAGTCACAGCACACACAGTGGGAGGCAGGGAAAGGGAGGAACAAAGCCACTCTTCCTGCCAGACTGGACGTGGGGCAAGGCTGGCCGCTCCCACGTCAGCTGGAGGAGTTTGCTTTGGTTTCAATCAGCAGACTTCTCCGGACTGCAACAGGCAGGTCCTTTCTTTCCTGTCGGAGACAAGCGCTCTGAGTGTGTGCCGAGGTCCTTTCAAGCAGAATTGGGGGTGAGGGGTGGTTGGGAAAATACGCCTGAGTTGGTGGCTTTCTGTGTCATGACCACCCTGCCGTGGGCCCTACCTGCCCATCACCTGTCTCCTTAGGGCGAAGTTATGCCGCTTGGGATCAGGCGTGTTGCCTCTGCTTAAGTCTCATTTCCAGATCTGCCCCTTTCTGGCTGTGGGAACTTGACAGAGTCACTTACGCCCTGTAGAATGGTGGGAATAATCCCATCCCTAACTCACAGAGGGCCTTGGAGACCAGCTACTATCACATCTTCAATACTCTTAGCCTGGGCCTTGGTGGGCACTTGGCGGTGCTGGCCATCAGGTGTCATCATTGTTTTTCCTCACTTCTTACCCTAGTTTGCTACTAACATGCTCTGAGGCCTTGGGAAGGTCCCTTTGGGACCAGTGTCCTTGCTTGCTAACCAAGAGGGGGTTGGTCCCATAAACACTGCAGGAGCTCAGGCAGTGAGCCCAGACGTTGGTGGGCACCTGGGACACAGAACCTGGTGGGACCCAGCTCCCCAGCTGCAGGGACAAGCCTGTGTCCCTCTGAGAGCCAGGCCCCTTGCTCACTGATGGTTTTTAGGTTTGATTGTTGGCCTGGAGGGAGAAAGACAGCACCCATGGTGGGGAGAGGGAACTTCGTACCTGCTGCTGCCTTGGTGGGGCTGCCCTTGCTGCCTCTTAGACCCCGGCCTTCAGTACTCAGGTCTGGTCACTGTCTCTAGACCCCCTTCCTAGGCTCATGGCAACTAGGGGGGGGGGGTGTTTCACCTTGTTATTCACAAGGATGTTTACAAAGGCCAAACAATACCAAAATTGCTCACTTTGGAAAGTCACTGCCAACACTTTGGTGATGCATTTCCAGATTCCTCCTGAGCACGTAGATCGTAGATCGGCAGAGCCTGGCAGTTTAGTCTCCCAGCCCTCGCAGCCCCTGGAGCAGACACACCACAGTTCTCAACCAGGACGAGTTTGCCCCCCAAGAGACATTTCAGCATGTCTGGGGACAGTTTTGGTTGTCACAGCTGGGCTGAAGTGGGTAGAGGTCAGGGAGGCTTCCCACGCTGGCCCCCGACACAGAATGCTCTGGCTGGAATGTCCCTAGGGCTAAGGTGGAGAAAGCCTGTCCTCAGCTCTCCTGCTCTGGCCTCTGCGCCTCTTGCCCCTGCCCTGGGCTGTGTGTCCCTTGAAGGCAGGGACCGCCTCTGGTTGATGCTTGGTGAGCGCTGGAGGAAGGGAGGGGTGAAGGTGTGCATCTCGGCACACTGGCCGCAGCTGCCTCCTTCTCTGGTCTAAGGACCAGGCTGCTTCACTGGAGGCAAAAATGAGCGAGCTTTTTAGATGCGGGACGCCGGGGCTGTGTTCCTTCTGTGCAGAGCTCGCGGGTCCCTCAGCTGTGCAGGCCGGCCGGGTGCATCTGACACAGCCACCTCTGCCACGCCAGCAGCATGGCGCAGTGCCACATGGGGGCCTGCATGTTTTCCCAGGAGCGACCTCATCCATTCCTCACAGCAGCCCTCTAAGGAACAGACCACGATTATCCCCCCCTCATAAGTGGAGAAATGGGCTCCAGAAGCCAGGGCTCTTCTCGTCCACAGCGGTACGTCCGGTGAGCGTGGGAGCCTTGCCTTGGGACCATTTATGGCTTCTGGTGCCGCCCTGGTAAAGCCAAGGTGGAGCTCTACTTGTGCTGCCCTGGATCCATTTCACTGTGCGTTCGCGGCGAAAGCTGGGGCCTCAGGGCCCGCTCTGTCACCTGCTAGATGGTGGCTGTGGGCTCTGTGGCAGGCGTGCTGTGGGCCAAGGTCCCCTGTGTTTGGCCACATGCAGCCGTGCTGCTGGATGAGCGCTTTCCACCCAGCACACAGAGGTGCCTGGACGCGTCCAGCCATGTGCCAGGCAGTCTAACAGCAACCAGCTTGGGGGCAGGGCGGGGGGTGGGTGCAGTTGCCCTGGGTTGTAGTATTTGCCACTTTCTGTGACGTGAATACTGCTCTCATGGCTGGTGTCAGAGCATCCGTGTGATGCCTGAACCCGGAAGCCACACACAGGCTTGTCCCTCACAGCCATGCCCGCTGCTCCAGCCGCTGTGGGGACAGAGCTGGATCAAACACCCTACTCCCTGGGAGTCTCAGTTTCAACAAAGTGTGAAGATGCAGCAATGCACATTTGATAAATTATAAAGAAGGGACCCTCCTAACAGTTTGCCTGACCCGATGGGGGAGCCCTTGCTTCCTAGATGTTACTGACCCTCAGATGGGGTATAGGGCCCTTAGCGGCTGCAGGAGTGTCAGCTACAACCATGCAATTGATGTTCATTAAAACTGAGGTGAGGACGCAGGCATCAGTAGCCGAGCATCTTTGCCTTGTGCCCACGTGACAGGTGGGGCCAGTCTGCCTATCAGCAAGGTTACCTGGGCCTCCCAGGGTGGGCAAGGTAGCAGTTAACAGAGCCAGACTTCCCCTCTTGTGTCTGGAACTGTTCTGTCTCGTGGACTGTGCAGAAACTGAAGGATTCAGCTCAGAAGAATGTCTCCTCTGCTCCGGTCCTGGGCCTGCCTGTTGGTCTCGCTGGAAGATGTACGCGTGGAGCGTCAGATGTCTGTCCTGGGCAGAGGCCTGGCCTTTGTGCTTCATGTCCGCCTGCTTGAGGGAGGGGAAGGGTGGCCTGGCAAGTGCCCTTGGATCTGGGGACACTGAGGAGCAGGGCCTCCTCCCCCTCCCTCTGCCAGGGCACCTCTGAGCTGTGCTAACACAGACTCCGGCTAAACCAGGACAGGCGGGAAGCCACTGGGCCTGCAACTCTCCCAGGCAGCCCGTCCTGCTGGGACGAGGGGAGGGAAGCCAGCCAGCACCTCAGCTGGTGGGCAGGGCCTCTGGCTCTTCAGCTTCATCCCAGGCCCGGGCTCTGTCAGGGCTGATTCCTAACTGCGGGGACCTTCCTGGTCACAGCTTTTACCCTCTGCATTCAGCTGCCATTCGGGGGTTCTCTCTCATTTAACTTCCAGATGTACACCTCCCCGCTCTCGCTGCAGTCCCGTCTGGAGGTATTGATGGGTGCTTAGCATCCAGTGGGGACCCAGAGCCCTCTGTGGGGAGGGGCTGCTTCCCACCGCCTCAGGCCCGTGTCTCCTCCGCCTGCCTCCTGTCTGCCTGGCCTCCGTCTCTGCCCTTCGTTTGTTTAATTGGCAGCTGCAGTTCCGGGAGGTAACGTGCGTCCGTCGCATCCGAGCCTCATTGCAGTGTGGACGTCCTGCCGTGGCCCGCAGCACGGAGAGGGAACATCGGCTTTGAATTTTGTCATCAGGATACCGAAATTCTAGTCCCCCAACCCCATCCTGAGAGCAGATTGTAATGAATTCAGCAGAAACTTGTGTAGCAGGGATAAAATGTAATTGCCTGCAATTTCACACCCACATTCCCTGCAGAATTCCAGCGAGGGCCAAGCTCCCGGGCTGCAATTTCATTACCACGGAGTCGCCGGCTCCTAAGACATTCAAGCCTCACAGATGCCTGAATGCAAGGTGTGCTGAATTGTCATCATGATATCATGAGCAGAAGCAGGCAGCGCTGCCATTAAGATTAATTAGAGGGTGAGGGCCCATGCTTTAGAACTGGCGTCAGGCTGGGAATGATATTCTTAGTGCACTTTTCAAAGATTCTTTCCTCCAGAACGTCTCCCAATTTTTTTCCGGCCATTCTGATCTTTGCACACATTGACTCAGTTTTTTGTCCACTGTGAACACCTCTGTGAGAGAAGCCAGGGTAAAAACCAGCACATCATGCTAGCGTCTCAAATCACCCACTGGAGTTTGGTCTGAGTTTACTCCAAAGGCCTTAAGGGATGCACTTTCTACTTGGGCTTTGTAGGACCAGTAGATGCTGTCCTAGAAAATCATGTTGCCTGTTTTGGTAAGATCTCTGGGCTACAAATATATATATCTTTTACGCTCTTAAGTGGTTGGAAAAATAAAAGAAAAATCTTTAGTGACATGTGAAAATTATGTGAAATTCACATGTTAGTGCCCATAAGTAAAGTTTGAGTGGAATGCAGCCAGGCCCATCGTTTTCGTGTTGTCCACGGCTGCTTCTGTGCTGCAGTGGCGGATGAATAGTTGTGACAGAGACCATATACCCTGCAAAGTCTACTATATCTACTCTTTGGTCCTTTGCAGAGATATTTGCTGAGCCCTGGTATGGAAGAGCGGGTGCGTAGATGGGGATGACTTGGGTCCCTCGCTGTCACTAGAGGACCTCTGTGCAGGTGTCTCTCTCGCAGTGAAGAACCGTATTTTGGGCGAGGTCCGTGAGGTCACTCTGGTTTGAGACCTTTGCCTTCCAGTGGCATTGGAGGCCATTGTGAATCAGGGCCAGACCCACAGCCAGACTTCCTCCCAGAGGGGGGACCACGCAACTGTGTCCATTAAGGTGAAGTTGAGGGGCCTCCAACCCTGTGCTGAGAGCACCGGCGGCTTATTATTTGCCATTTATTACCGTGCTGTGAACATTCAACGAAGTGAAAAATAGTTTGCCAATGAAGTAAAGTGGAAAATTAATTTCAGTTTTCCTCCTGTTGCAGAAATTGAAAATGAAGGCTCTCATCACTGATGGGTTTCATCTCAGACTGAGTCTCACCCACTTAAAAATTGTGGGGAGGCCCTTGCTTATTTTATTCTGAAGGTAATCCTTCCTGGCCCATGAGCACTATCCAGTGAAAAGGGAAAATCTCTCTCTTATATGTGGCTTTGCGCAAAGAACAAGCTTAAGATTATTGGGGGAAATGTATGGAGTGTTTGTGTCCAAATATGGCATTTATTATTAGGAACAAATACAGTAAAATAAACAGTGCAACCGTCAGACAACGTGACATCATAGAAGCTGCTGTTGTGACGGGAAAATCCAAATATCGTGCAGTTCTCTCAGGTGTCTAATTTCACACTGTTGTCAGTTATAGAAGAAAAATCTAACGTGTATTTGCTCTGAAACTGTTGAGGGTCTAATATCAGTAGAGTTCCCACCAGATATTTTGAGCATGGCCAAGGGCTGTTAATAAACTCCAAGAAAAATATTCCTGACTTGCTTACTCAAGAAAGCCAATTCTAGGTTAAGCTGTTATACAAAATATCCTAACTTTGCCAGTTGGCATCATACAAGAACAAGGTCAGGCTGGTTGGCTGTTTGGTTGGTTGGGTTTTTAAGCCACTGGGCTGCTGCTTAGATACAGCAGAAATGATCCAGCTTCGGTGGTACCCATCTTCTGACCAATGACATCTGCACTGACTCAGTTGTGACAGTTGCAGGATGCCCTGCCAGGCTCTGGGGCAGAAGGAGGAAGGAGAGAGAGAGGGTCAGCGTGGTGGCCTGGACCCGCCGCTGCACTGAGGTGTGGCTTTTCCTGGCCACCTTCAGTTTGCTCCCAGTGGCAGCTCTGAAAAGCAGTGAAAGATGCCTGATGCAAACACAGGACTCTCCCTTGTTGACTGAGAAGTGACAGATGACAGAGAAGGTCATTGACAGACGGGATATTAGCTGTACATATAAAAGTTCAGCCATGTGGGACCCGTGATGTAGGGACAAAGCCTGCTGTGGATTCTGCCACTGAAGGATGGATGCTCATAATACTGGGGCATCAGGAGATGTTGGAAACATCTTCATTGCTTACTTTAAAAATTCGAGAAAGCAAATAATCAGGAGTGATTTTCACAATGTTTAACAACTGTAGGGCATAGGCACTGACCTATCAATGATAAATAAATAAATGTGGCTGGAGACAATGGTCCAGGCACACCAGAGAATATTGGCCAAATATCAGTGGCATATACTATTTGTAGAAACATTTCTAAATAAATTACTAAATAAAGGTATTTCTGGCTCAAAGGGATGAATTTTGTTTATGTAGAAAATCTACCTTTTCAGAGGGCCACATTTCTCAATAATCCCAGTAGTGAGGTGATTGCACTTTAGGGTCTCCAAAGGCTTGTGGCCATCACTTTCCCCCCCAGACAGACTGATGTAGCTCATCCAACCTTCCCCCCCCCCACCTGCCAGGTGTGGGCGCTGAGCTGGGTCTTCTCTTATCCAGAGCCTTCACAGAGATAGCCTGGGCCCATCCCTCTGAAGGTCAGGGTTTCTGGCTGGTACCCAAGTTCCTTGTCTGGGGTCACACTTGGGGGTGCAGAGATGTGACCCTGGGGTTTAGCCCTCTTGGCTTCTGTGAGGTCTCTCTATGCCCTTATTTTCAGAGATCACAAAACAGATTGAAGAAATAGAGTGTCTGAGTTGCCATTATTGATTAAGAATCCAAAATCCAACCCACTGGAAATAAACCTGAAGACCATCTTGCCCTTAAAGGGTTATTTGTTCTCACCCAGAAGTCTAGTCCTGCAGTGAACAATACACTGCTGGTGGGCTGTGCTCAGCTGGAGCGTTGCACACAGTGGCTCGTAAATTGAATTTCATTTTCAGAACCAGGCTGAAATGAAGAAATAATTTCCGCATACTGTACATTTATTGAAATTATATCAAAATAAGCAATGAAGGGCTTCCCTGGTGGCGCAGTGGTTGAGAATCTGCCTGCCAATGCAGGGGACACGGGTTCGAGCCCTGGTCTGGGAAGATCCCACATGCCGCGGAGCAACTGGGCCCGTGAGCCACAATTACTGAGCCTGCGCGTCTGGAGCCTGCGCTCCACAATAAGAGAGGCCGTGATAGTGAGAGGCCCGCGCACCGCGATGAAGAGTGGTCCCCACTTGCCACAACTAGAGAAAGCCCTCGCACAGAAACGAAGACCCAACACAGCCATAAATAAAAATAAATAAATAAAAAATAAGCAATGAAGGAAAATTTCTCTGGGTAATATAATTTCAAGGATCATTTCATGAGTTTGCAGCTAGAAAAGCATATAGGTTTGATAACCACGGGGAGAAACTGTCCGTGCTCTGTTTTGAGCGTGAAAGAAGATGGTGTTACTTTGGTTCCCTTTGCTGGGTCCACTCCTGTCCCTGCTTCTTACATTTTAGTCTTTCCTTAGTACCTGCTGTTGATATTTTGTAGTCTTCTGTATCACAGGCTGGGTATCATTTCTTCATCATGAGAGATGATCTGAAATTATTACAGGACATAGTGTTCAACCAATGGTCATTTTGTCCCAGGCATTGGCGCTACTTGGCTAAGTGCCAGGCAACCAGCTGCTTTTGATATCAGAAGGTAAAGATTCTGAAAACCAGCCTTCTTTGGGTTCAGCAGCCTATTAAGGTGTAGCTGGGTGCCACCCTTGTGGAGAGAACACCCAGATAGGGGACCATCTATCCCATCCTTCCCTATTTGCCAGGAGGATTTCCTTTGACTGAGCATGCCGGGTTCCATTGCAGTTGTGTTTCCTTGAGTTTTGTGGACAGAGGTTTTGGACCAATGTGGAGATGTCAGGGTGGAGGTTTCTGTCCTGGGACTGGATTTAACAAAGACAAAGGCAGACCACATTTCGTGCTACCATCAGTACCCCGAGGCACTTGGGGGTAACAAAGGTGGACCCTTCATCCATTCAACAAATATTTACTGAGTGTATATTATGTGGTTCCAGGCACTGGCAAAATGTCAGTGAACAAAACAGATGGAGACCCCTGCTCTCAAGGAGCTTATAATCAGAGAAGAATCTTGTTATAAAGGTGCTTTCAAGCTGGTGAACCTGAAACCTGTTTCCTTTAAAGATCAGCTGAACCTTAACAACCTCCCTCCCTTCTCCCCCAAGCTTCTCCACCCTCACTGGCATTTTGACAACCCAGTTCTACTAGGCTGTAACCCTAAATAGTCTCCCAGTTTGTTAACTATTTTCTAGTGATTTCTGCTTTATATCTAAAGATTGAAAAATGGAAGGAGCAGCTTGAAATGCCTTGGAAAGACAGTAGATCCTAGCTTGTTGTAGTGGGTGAATTCAATTGTAGGCATTCCTGTTTGTTGTTGTACCAACAATACGTGACACATTGCTGTTCTCTTCATTATTCTGCAGACCTTTTCAAGGTTGCCTTTAGCAAGAGTACAAGGCCTGCCTTATCAATACGGAAGCCATCTTTGGACTTAATCCTGCGAACCACTGGTTTCTCTTCTCCAGGTCCTTTTTCCTTAAGACATTATATAAAATGACCTCAACTGGAGCTTGGGACCTAAGACACGAATTCGGAGAAATTGTGTCCTGTATAGAAATCTTATGCTCCTTGGATCTGCTGAGATACAGCAGGTTTCATTTAACAAGATTGTTTCCACTCTCCTTATTCATCTTTAGTTTGTCTGCCTCAATTTTTTTCCCCCAGTTCCTCCCTGTATGATACTTTATTCCATGAGTTCAGTGCAGTATGCATCTATGAGGTATTTCCCATATGAAAGACTATGATAGGTACCATATAAAAAAGCTAATGAATGGGACCCAATACTTTGTGCAAGGAGTTTCCAATCTAGTGGGGAGGAACCCATATACCATCAACCACTGTACCAAACAAGTTGACTGAATTCACACAGAGGTGGTAGTAGCAGTGGAAAGAGTTACTAGTTATTGAGTATTTATTATGTGCTGGGCACCCCATGCACACGTTGCAAATGTTCTCTCTAACCTCCGGTCAACCCTTCAAAGTAGCTTTAATTATCCTTTTACAGCATTGAGGCCTGAAGGAGATGAAAGCCATACTCAAGGTTTTGCAACTTGCATAGGAAGAGCAAAGACTTATGTCTAGGACCACCTGGCTCCAAGACTGGCTCTGCCCTCCCACTCCCCACCCTTTACCCCAAGAGGGAGAAAACCCAGAGAGGGCCAGATAAAAAGCAGTGCCATTGGTAATGATTTTTTAAATTGAAATATAGTTGATTTACAATGTCTCAGGTGTACAGCAAAGTGATTCAATTCATATATATATATATATATATATATATATATATATATATATATGAATCTGAAAAAAATATATATATATATTCTTTTTCAGATTCTTTTCCATTATTTCACATGCTTACTTGCCATTTGTATATGGGTGAAATGTATCTTCATGCCTTTTGACCATTTTGTAACTGGATTGTTTTTGACTAGCCCTAGGCCCTGAAGCTTTTCTCCTGTTTTTTCCTAAAATATTTATAGTTTTACATTTCACATTTAAGTTCATAACCCATTTTAAGCTAATTTTTGTATAAGGTGTGAGACTTATGTCAAGGATAATTTTTTGGCCAATGGATGTCCAATTGTTTCAGCACCATTTGTTAAAAAGACCATCTTTCCTCCACTGAATTGTTATTGCACCTTTGTCAAAAATCAGTTGAACACATTTGTGTGGATATATTTATGGGCTCTTCATTCTGTTCCATAGGCTTATGTGTCTATCCATCTGCCAATACCACATAGTCTTGATTGCTAAAGCTATATAATAAGTCTTGAAATCAGGTAGGCTGGTTTCTCCCACTTTATTCTTCTTTTGCAACATTGTTTTAGCTAGTCTAAATTCTTTGTATTTCCATATAAACTTTAGAATCATCCTGTCTATATCTACAAAAAAATCTTACTGGGTGGAATTTATGTTAAACCTGTATGTCAATCTGGGGAGAATTGACATCTTTACCATGTTGACTCTTTCAATCCATAAACATGGAATGTCTCTTCATTTATTTATATCTTCTTTGATTTCTTTCATCAGTGTTGTGTCATTTTTAGCATGCTCTGTATGTGATTTGTTAGATTTACACCTAAGAATTTCATTTTTTTGAACAATTATACATGGTATTTTAATTGAGCTTTTGGTGTTCATTGTTAATATATAAAAATACAATTGATTTTTATTTGTTTGTGTTGTATCATGCAACCTTGTCATGTGCAACCTCACTTAGTTCTAAGAACTTTTTTATAGATTCCTTGAGATAGTCTATGTAGACAATCATGTCATCTGCAAAGAGAGACCGTTTTCTTTCTTTCCAGTCTGAATGCATTTTATTTCCTTTTCTTGCCTTATTGCACTGGCTAGAATTTCCAGAATTATATTGAATAAGAACAGTGAAAGCAGACATACTTGCCTTGTTACTGATCTTAGAGGGAAACATTCAGTCTTTCACCATTAAGTATAATGTTAGTTTTAGGCTTTTTGTAGATTTTGAAGATTTTTCTTCAAGTTTTGATCATGAATGGGTGTTGGATTTTGTCAAATGCTTTTTCTCCATTGATATGATTATATGCTTTTTCTTTTTAGCCTATTGATATGGTAGATTACATTGATTTTTGAATATTGAACTAGACATATTTCTGAAACAAACCCCATTTGGTCATAATGTGTAATTTTTTTACATATTGCTTAATTATATTTATTAATATTTTGTTAAAGAATTTTGCATCCATATTCATGTGGGATATTGGTTTGTAGTTTGTTTTTTTTTTTTTTTGCTGTCCTTGTCTGGTTTTGTAGCAGGGTAATACTAGGTTCATAAAATAAACTGGGAAGTGTTCTTTTTTCTGAAAGGAATTGTGTAGACTTGGAGTTAATTCTTTAAATGTTTGGTAGAATTCTTGCATGAAACCATCTGTGCCAGGAAACTTTGTGGGGGAGGGGTTTGACTTTTGAACTCAGTTTCTTTCATAGCTAGCTATAGAGCTACTCAAATTATATATTTCATGTTGAGTGAGTTGTGGTAGTTTGTATTTTCAAGAAATTGGTACCATTTCATCTCAGTTGTCAAATTTATATGTATAGAGTTTTTTGTAGTATTCTTTCATTATCCTTTTTATGTCTATCAAATCTGCAGTGATATCCCCCCCGTTTCATTCCTGATGAAATTGATAATCTATTTTTTTTTTTTTTTTTGGTAATCTGTTGGTAATTACCAGTTTACCAGTTGGTAATCTGTTTTTTTTTTCCTTGAAAGAAGTTTGTCAACTTTATTGGTCTTATCAAAACACCAGCTCTTTGTTTCATTGATTTTCTCTATTGTTTTTCTGAGTTGTTTTGTTTTTTTTTTTTCCATTGCTTTCTGCTTAAGTTTTATTATTTCCTTCCTTTTGCTTGCTTTGGGATTAATTTGCTCTTCTTTTTTCTAGTTTCTTGAAGTAAGAGATCAGATTATTGATTTAAAACTTTTCCTCTTTTCTATTGTATGCATTTAGTGCTATAAATTTTGCTCTCGGCAATGCTGTAGCTGTGTCCTCCAAACTTTGATACGTTGTATTTTCATTTTCAAACAGTTCATTTTATTTTTCTTATTTCCCTTGAGACTTCCTCTTTATCTCATTGATTATTTAGAAGTGTGTTGTTTAGTTTCCAAGTGTTCAGAGATTTTCCTGTTATTGATTTCTAGTTTGATTTCGCTGTGGTCAGAGAACATAACTCGTTATGATTTCAGTTTTTAAAAATTCGTTTATATTTGTTTTATGGCCCAGGATATGGTGTATTCTGGTATATATTCCATGGGCACTTGGAAATAATGTGCATTCTGCTGTTGTTGGGTGCAGTATTCTATAAATGTTGGTTAGATCTTGTTGGTTCTTGGTGATGTTAAATTCTTCCGTATCCTTACTGATTTTCTGTCTAGTTGTCCTATCAACAGTTGAGAAAAGAATGTTAAAATCTCCAAATATAATTTCAGATTTGTCTATTAATCCTTTCAGTTCTGTCAGCTTTTGCTTCACATATTTTGCAGCTCTGTTGTTGAAACACACACATTTATCACTTCTATGTCTTCTTGATAGATTGACTCTTTTATCATTAAATATTTTTCCTCTTATTCTGGTGAATTTCTTTTGCTCTGCAGTCTACTTCATCTAATATTAATATAACTTCTCCTGCTTTCCTTCAATTAATGTTTGCATGATATATCTGCTTCCATCCTTTTACTTTCAACCTGTCTATATTTCTCTGTTTGAAGTGAGTTTCTTATAGATAGCAAATGGTTAGGTCGTGCTTTTTAATCCACTCCACAAGCTTTTGCTTTTCAATTTGTGTATTTAGACCATTTGCATTTAATGTAATTTAGATTTCTTAGTGCTTAAGTCAGCCATTTTATTTATTGTTTTCTTCTTGTTTTCCCTGTTTTTCATTTCTGTGGGGTTTTTTCCCCTGCCTTCCTGTGGCAGGAATTTCATCATTATTTAACGATAGTGTTTTTTCAGCATGTCTTGTGTAGTTTTTTTAATGATTAGTCTAAGGTATTAGGTGTGATGCTCTAGGTATCATATTATATATATATATATATGATATATATATACATATATATTATAAATATATAATGTATGCATTTAAATTATGTATATGTAATGTATCAATATGTATATAATGCAAATGCACACAATCTAAATACACAAGGTAAAAGAGATTCACAGAGTGGATTATAAAACATGACCTAACCATTGGCTATCTACAAGAAACTCATTTCAAATAGAGCAATATAGGCAAATTAAAAGTAAAAGGATGGAAACAGATATATCATACAAAAATTAATCAAAGGAAAGCAGGAGTAGCTATATTATATACACACACACAGACATATAAATATATAAAATCACTGTCTCTTAACATCATCATTTGCCAGTTCAAGTACAGAAATTTTACCTAAAATACTTCCTTTACATATATTTAGAACCACATCAGACCGTGTTATAATTTTTGATTCAACCATCAAACATAATTTACAAAACCCAAAAGGGTAAGAAAGCCTAATTTATTTACCCATCCTTTTGCTCACTGTGTTCTTTCTTCCTGACATTCCAAGTTTCTTTCTCTCATCTTTTTCTTCCTGTTTAGAGAACTACCTTTAGCCATTCTCTTAGGGTAAGTCTGCTGGCCACACACTCTCTTAGTTTTGTTTTGTTTTTTTTCTATCTGAGAATGTCTTGATTTTCCCTTCATTCCTGAATGATATTCTCACTAAGTATGGGATTCTAGGTTGAAAGTTCTTTTCTTTCAGCACTTGAAAAATATTGTCACTTCCTTCCGGACGCTATGGTTTCAGGAATTCCAGATTCCAGTAAATGGATTTGCCAAAGGGAGAAAAGGGAGAGGAAGGGCTATTTAAATGGATTTGCCAAAGGGAGAAGGGAGAGGAAGGGCTATTTAAATATTATGAGAAATGCTTGCCTCCAGATTCCTCATCTATTCCGTAATCACAGGAAATGGGTAGAGTTAAGCCCGAAACAGCCATAGCATTTTAGTAAGAACAAAGTGAATAATTTTAAAGGATTCTTAATCACTGATCAAAAAAAAAAAAAAAAATCAAAGTATTTGTGTCATGCAGGAAATGCAGGACACGATGCTTCCTTAACATAAAGAAAGGGGAAGGACAAGGAACTGATTAAGGCCACAGAGACACCTTGACCAAGAGGGCTTAAGATACTGGAAAACCAACTATGGCTTATACATCTTGTGCCCGAAGAGTAGTTTATGGGAGATTTTTACTATGCTCAGTCTCATCCCATGTCCCACGGGTCCCTGGGAACAGGGGACCTGGCTCTGGATGGGAGAGGTCAGAGGAGGGCTAGATGAAGGTGGGTGTTCAGGGTGCAGTCACTCCCTCTGTGACGTGGCACAGGGGTGGGGGTGGGATGATTATGTATGACCTTGGCTGGGCTCTAAGTCACCTTCACTCACAGGATAACACTCACCACATCTTTTAAATAATGGCTCAGCATGTATCTCTTCTAAAAATGACTGTGGTGTTTAAAAATCACTTCGCCTACACCAGGGATGGGAAAACCTAGCCTAGAAATTGGCGTGAACATTAGTCACCCTGCCAGAGCTAATGAGGAGGGAGGAAAAGATAGTAAAAATCACCAGAGGATCAAAGGTCCTCCACCCTTTGGACAGCACATGCGGTGGGATCGACAGGGCAGGGCAGGCACATTATACCATCTGGGAAAGAGTGGCTTTCAGAGTTTCTCTCCCGGGCCATGCATTATGTGATTATTCACTCACCTCACCTAAGAAAAATCACTTCTGCTTGAGCACTGCCCGGTGGCTGTGTAGTTTCTCCCCCTGATTCCATCATTCTCCTGTGTATTCATTTAAGATAATCTTTCTAAAAGCTCTACTGACAAAGGGGAAATGCCGAATATCACAAATCCTGTTGACTGTTTAAGTAGAAAGGAAAACAAAACTCTCGTGTGCTTTCTCGGTGGGGAAGCCATCTTGTGATTTATTTTTGTTAATGAGGTATGGAGTTACAGATGTTATTTCAAATGATGATCCCGCCAGCAAGGGAGCATGGTGTGGAGGGGAGGATAGAGCCGAGTCCCAGGGGCAGATGATTGACAGGCTGGGGATGGGAAATCAACTCACATGCAAGGATGGGCTTGCTGGACCTGAAGAACGGAGCAGATTGTTTTCTTGTGACATCCACAGCCATGGTCTGTGACACCATCGGATGCACAGTTTCCAACCTGTAAGGCCAAACATGTCACAAAAGTTACCAACTGGGGCCCTGGGGCCAGGTTCATCCCACAGAATTACTTTGTCGGGCTCTAAGAGTGTTTTATTGTTTACTTTGAATTTGTTGACAATATTAAAAAATTGGGAATTTTCACATGAAAATTCAGGCTTAGAGTTTCTCTTCAAAAACTAGGTCTGGCAACACCAGACCTGTGCTTCCATCAGCTGAACCGAGGACACCCACCCTCCTGGGAGGCTCTCTGCTTCACCCCAGCCTCACCCACCTGCTGCTGCTGCCTGAGCATCATTGTGTGCCCCTGGTGTCCAGCTGGGGCGAGATGACAGCCTTGAAGCTGAGTCAGTAACACACTCAGTCCTGCAGGGAAGGTCAGATTGATACCAGCTTTCGGGTGTCCTCTACCACTTTTCCTTGAGAAAGGATTTTCTTGAAAGTAATGGCTGTGCTAATGAACATTGATTTTTCTTTTTAACAGTTTATTTTCTAGAGAACAAACACAGAGAATTCTTAAACATATGTGCTGACGGTAGCTAGCACGGGCATGGAAAAATGAAATCTGTGACCGTGGGGAGCAGCATATTAGCGTTGGTCTCAGGGAAGGGGTTGATGACCAGCTTCATTTGGCCTGAAAGGTGATGGGGAGGGTCCTCTGGGTGGTCAGCCTGCCCTCGGTGCTCCTTCTCTGTTCTCCACAGGACCTGTGCCCACAGCTGCCAGAGCCCTCATCACGTCACATCATCTAAAATTATCTGTCAATTATCAACCTCCTCTTCCAGAATGTCAACCCTTTGAAAGGCTAGTAATATACCACGTTTACTGCAAGGCTTAAGATGCACCCAGTACAGTGCCAGGCCTTCTCTGAATTAACTCACCGTATCCTCTCTGTGACCCTTTGGGGCAGGGGTGTTACATCCCCATTTTTCAGATGAAAGAGCCAAAGTGCAGGGACATTTATCCATCAATGGGCAAGGCTGGCAAGTTTAAATATTTATAAATTTGTTGAAGGGTGTCTAAGCAGTATAGCACTGGAGTGATTTAATTTTTATTACAACCACTTTATAGAATTATATATTGTAGTGTAAATTATACATTTTTACATTTTTATTGCTGTACCGAGTTGTTTACACAAATCATATGTACGTAATTTATGGGTGATTTAAGGGATGTTCAAGGGCGGTTAGAGACCAAATGGCCTTTTGGGTTTTTCTTTGAGGTGCTCAACAAAATCAGCACCAGCCATTGCCAGATATTAATTTTTTATTTTGTTTCATTTTTTTTTTTTAAACAAAGAAAGTACCCGTGAACATATACATCTTGGGGCATGTGTGGAATTGAATCCTGTAAGTGAAACTGATGGCTCACAAGACATGTGCATCTTAAGTATTGATAGATGTTGCCAAATTTACCTCCCCCAAGTGCTCTGCCCATTTATATTTGAGCCAATAGTGTGGAAAGAACCCACTTTCCTACACCCTAACACTGAATTTTTATAGGGGTGCGTGTGTTCGCCAAACTAAGAGAAAGATATGGTATCTCATTGTTGATTTTAATTGAAGGGAAGTTCACAGGACCAAAAAGCTAACCATTTTAAAGTGTACAATTCAGTGGCATTTTGCACATTCATGATGTTTGCTCCCATCATCTCTATCTAGTCCTGAATATTTTCATTATCCCAAAAGAAAACCCGGTACTCATTAAGCAGTCATGTCCTCTTCTCCCCTCCCCCCAGTCCCTAGCAACCACTCATCTGTCTTCATCTTTGTGGATTTACCTATTATGGATATTTCATATAAAGGGAGTCATACAATATGTGACTTTTAGTGTCTGATGTCGTCAAGGTTCACTCATGTTGCAGCAGGTACCAGTACTTCATCCCTCTTTATGGCTGAGTAGTATTCCATCATACAGATGTGCGACAGTTCGTTAATCCATTCATCCCATGAGGGACAATTGGGTTGTTTCCATCTTTTGGCTGTTGTGAATAGTGCTGATATAAATATAGTGTACAAGTATTTGTCTGAGTACCTGTTGTCAATTCTTTTGTGTATGTATGTCAGGTAATATGGTCACATGGCAATTATATGTTTAACTTTTCAACGAACCGTGAAACTGTTTTCCACAGCAGCTGTACCGTTTTACATTCCCACCTGTACTGTAAGGGAGTGTTCATTTCTCCATATCCTCACCAACACTTGTTATTTTCTGTTTTTTTGTTTTGCTTTCTTTTAGATTTAATTATACTCATCCTGGTGGATATGATGTAGTATCTCATTGTGGTTTTGATTTGCATTTCTTTAATGACTGGTAATGTGGAGCATCTTTTCATGTACTTGTTGGCTATTTGTACAGCTTCTTTGGAGAAATGTCTGTTCTAGTTCTTTGCCCATTTTTAAATTGGGTTGCTTGTCTTTTTGTTGTTGAGTTGTAAGTGTTCTTTATATATTCTGGATTCTAAGTCTTTATCAGATATGTGATTTGCAAATATTTTCTCCCATTGTGTAGATTTCACTTTCTTGATAATATTCTTTGCTGCACAAGGTATTGTTTTAATTTATTTTATTTAAATGTTGTTGTTTTAGTTTATAGTTGCCCAATTGCTAAAGAGTCCTATCATTTTTTTCAATGTATGTTATCTTATTGTATTTATTTTTCTATAGAATCCATGTTCAAATCATTTACTCACTTTTCTAAAGTGTTTTCTTCTAATATAATCATAAGAGTTACTTTTATAGCCTGGGTATTAATCCTTTTAATATTTTCTTTCAGTCTGTTGCTTGTCTTTTAATTTTGTATATAATAACATTTGTCATATAAAACTTACTCATTATTTTATAGTTCAATTGTTAATCTTTTATGGCCTCTGGATATTTTGTCTTCTTTAAGAGACTTCCACTGTTACAAAAAATATTCTTCTATTATTATTTTTTAATTTCGCTTTTTGATGTTTACACCTTTAATCCATTTTAAGTTTAGTTTTGTGTATGTCTTTAAATATGGACCATAACGTTATTAACATTATTTTATCCTCAAATGGATTACTAATTTTATATGCTCTCCTATTCCCTTTGATTTGGAACGTCCTCTTCATAGAGTAAATTCCCAAATGTACGTGGATGTCTTACTCTCTGTTTCATCTAATTGATCTATCTATTTTTTCCTTTCCTGAGACCACACGGTTTTAAGTAATACAGTATTAGAGTGAGTTTTAATAGGTAGTATGACAATATCCCATGCTCACTGTACATTATTAAAACTGTCTTGGGTATTCTTATGCATTCTCTCTCTTCCACATACATTTATGAATCAGATCATCTATTATTTAGTTATTTATTGTCAGTTTTTAGATAAATGTGAATTTATAAACTAATTTGGGCAGAATTGACTTTACCCTTTGACTTTTTCATCCAGAAACATGTCGTGTCTCCCCATTCACTTAGGTTTTCTTTTATTTCCTCCAGTATAGTTTTACGATTTTCTCGACATAGGTATTTCATATTTCATGTTAGATGTGTTCCTGGCTGTATTAGGGTCTTCTTGCCATTGTTAATTGTTTTCTCCTGATGTTTTCTAATTAATTAGTTCCCCTCTTTATGAAAGTTATTGATTCTTGGAGGTTGCTTTTGATTGTGGTTAAATCACTCAGCTCTCCTAGCAGTTGTAAAAGCTTTCAGATGAAATCCTTGGGTTTACAAGCGGGTAGTGCTATCATCTGAAATAATGAGAGTTTTGTCTCTTCCGTTTCAACTTCATGCCTCTTCCTTCTTTATCTTCCGGTGTTGGCAGCACCCTGGTGACCTTGGGAATGTGTGCTTGGTTCCCCAGGTCCTAAAGTTTCATTATTTGCCATTTCATGTTTTGTCACAACAAGTATCATTATTTGTATGATAGCCAGAAGTCAAGCAGCGGGTTTAACGACTGCATGCTGGGAAAAAATTTAGCTTACAAGCTCTTCCAAATACATTGGTCTTAGAAATTTTGCCTGTTTTATAAAAATCACAAAATAAGCATTATATTTATTTTATTTCATTAAGTGTTTCAATCAGATTTTTATATCTCCTTTATACTATATTTATATAATAAAGTTATTTACACAGCAGTTTGGCTGAAGGTCTGTGTGGACAGAAGAATCACAAAAATGCATTTATTTATCCGATCTCACCTTTTAAATAATGTAGAAGATGGAGGTAGCTTCCTTGATATGAAACCTTTGCCCCTGTCATAAAATGCTACCACAGAGACTCCCATTAACAATAAAGAATTCTTCCACACCCTCCCCTATCTGCTTGTTTTTCCAAATGCGGTGACCTTGTCTGTAGTATACATTCACCTTCACCTGCTCGTGGTAATTTCAGCCTCTTTCTGTTGTAGAGCAGAACCCTAGCGTGGATTTTTGCCTGTGTTCACAGCAGTTTTGCTTTTCCTGCTAAATGCGCTAATCCAAATTCCAGTAGAGTTGCTGAGTATTCCAAATGTGAAAAATACATCCAAAATGCCCTGCTCTGCCAGTGGGGTAGAAAGGTCCCTCCAGGCCGCCTTGCTCAGCTCAGGACTGCAGGAACCACCCCCTGGCTCTTTCTCCCCGTGGCCCTAGAGACACGAAGATTTAATAAACTTCAAAGCTAATTTCGCTCCAGGCTCAGCTTTCTGCAGCAGAAATCTCTTGCCCATCAGCCAAGGACCAGTTCCTGGCCCCCACTCAGCTGGCAATATGCCTCCTGTCAACATGTTGAATATTTCATAGTGCCTTGGCTTTGTGGGTTTCCCTACCCTGTTAGCAGCTGGCTGTGCTGTTAGCGACTTTGGGAGGAAACCCCTCACTGTGGGATGACGCGGAAAGCTACATCTAGAATCAGCAGAGGGGGAATACCATGGCGGTTAAGAGCATGGGTTTCCATGGTGTTTCAACTTGAATTTGAATTCCAGCTCCTTCACTTAGGAACTGTGGGCTGTTGGACAAGTAAGTTCACTTCCCTAAGCCACAGCTTCCTTATGTGCTAAAGACAGTTTGTCCTACGTGGGTCGCTGTGAGAGTTCAATGAGAAAGGAAAATGCCTGTCACAGTACACAGTCTGTGGGAAACATGAGTATCAGTTTCCGAGGGCTGCCAAAACAAAGTGTGGCAAATTGGGTGACTTAAACAATAGAAATTTACTCTCATAGTTCCAGAGGCTAAAAGTCCAAAATCAATGTGTTGGAAGGGTGGGTTCCTTCTGAGGCCGTGAGGGGGAATCTGTTCCAGGCCTCTCTCCCAGCTGCTGGTGGTTTCCTGGCACATCTCTGACTTTCCTCGGCTTGTAGAAGCATCACCCCAATCTCTGCCTTCACCTTCACATGGTACTCTCCCTTGTGTGTCAGTGTGTCTAAATTTTCTGTCTTTATTAGGACACCAATCATATTGATTAGGGGCCCACCCTAAGGACCTCATTTCGGCCTGATTACTTCTGCAAAGACCCTGTCTCCAAAGAAGGTCACATTCAGAGGTCCTGGTGGTTAGGACTTCATTATATAAATTGGGGTGGGCAGGGAACATAATTCAACCCAAGACAATATACAGTACATATTATCAATTTCAAAATTTTCAATAATAAATCAAAGCCTGGAGAATTGTCACCAGATGAAAGATGCACTTTCTCTGCTGGGCCATAGACATTCTTGAGCATCCAGAGAACTTTTAGACAGAAGAGTCAATTTCTGTTGAGCCGAGTCACAGGGAAACCTTGAAAGTGGTGAGAAATCCAAGGATCTTAATCTTAAAGGAAAACAGCCAGTGAAGCTCAGACACGAGACTTTGGTGCTCGCCCGCTGTCACCGGGAAAGCACGAGGGAGGAGAGAAAGGAAGGCTCCCCTGCAAAGGCTTTGCTCAGGCAGCTGCAGGCAATAGCTGTGTCTATTAAAGATGTTCCATTTTCACAAGAGCCAGGTAACAGGCTGGAGTCTGGGGGGGGCTGGGTTGCTAGGCAACAGCTTTATCATTTCCTGGGAAATCCACAAACCATCTCATTCCCCTTGTGAGAACGTCTCTTCTTTGGTAAAGCTTACGTTTAGAGAATTGATGATAGTTTAGAACTTTTGGGGGGGAGGGGTGCAGGGCGGAGAGGGAATGCATATATGTAATCAGTTCACAAAATCTAAACATAAATCCCTCCTGTTGGAAATGACATGGTGACATGTCCTTTGTTGCTTTTTGGCTCTTTTTTGTATTGGATTGTGTGAGCACCAGGGCAGTCTGATTATTGGTCCTTAGCAGAAGAAGTGGAAGTTAAGGATCTATGGACTGCAAAGTTTAGATGTGATATCAAGCCTCTCTCCTTCTCTGCTTTCAAATTTCAAGTGCTAGTGATAAAAAAGCAATTACCTGTTATCTTTTGTTGGAAAAGAAGATAAGCACCAAACCCACTTACAGTCCCCTTTATTTTTACGTCCCCACGTTTGTTTAATCTCAGGCATTCCTATTCCAGCTTCTGAGGACTTGGCAAGATAATGGACTTGCCAAATCCAGCCCTTGGAAGCTTTCTGTTTTAGGGGAAATACAAAAGCTGCCTGATGGAGGGCCCAGTCTCCTCACGGGCCAGGCTTCCTGCTGCAGGATCTTCAGGGCTGCCTTTGATTGGCAGATGTTTTATCAGACTCAGGCTCTGAAAGAATTCAAGGGCAGTCTGGTCTGGAAGAACACAAATACAGCTTTACGCATGGTTTGCAGTGGACGGTCTCGGTGTTGAGAGCACAGGCTGAAAAGATTTCCTTGAGGCCAGTGTAGCTTGGTGGGGAAGATTGGTTAGAGTCGGGCAGGGCTGGGTTTGAATGCCAGCTGCACTCAGGAAAGCGGAGCAATCTTTACTCTTTCCTGAAGTCTAGGACAGAATCGAGACTAGGGATGACTGCTGGAGCGTGTTTGCTAAGGCGTGTTCACTGCCCACGGCCTCTTACTGCCACCGCCCCGACCTCGGCCCTCTCCCAAGTTCAAAGTTGTATCAAGGCCAAGTTCAAAGTTGTATCACAGCCCCACATTGACAGAGAGAGGATGTCCTGTGACAAACACTGGGTCTGGGTGTCCCAGACTGAAGACCTGGTTTCTGATCTCAATGGCCCCTGATCCCAGTGCAGGACCACCGCAGAGACCCCTTCCAGAACCGGTAACATGCAAATGGGGGCTTGCCTGCTCCCCTGGTCGCCACCCTCTTGTAGGATTCTGCTCTACCTGTCACCTAATCGTGGGCTCTGTAGTGACAGCTCAGATTGTTCTTGGAGATGAGGAACCCCTGGCAGGGATTTTAGCACTCCTGCCTAATGTGGGCCTGAGCCAGCAGGCATTAGAAGTTCAAGGACAGCCGTGCTTCCTATGGGGGTTTTATGGCTTATCGCTATTCATCCAGTGTTGCCTAATGAGGATGCTTAGAAGGGAAAGTCCTGACTGAGGAAGGTGAAGAAGGAGACTGTGTCTCTGTCACCTGCAAAAGAAATAGCCCTATTTCCTCCTCATTTATTTCTGATGGGAAGATGCAAGGCAGACTAAAGAAAAAATGAATTTTTAGAAAAAACTCTCTATTGAATCAGCATTCCTGTAGCCGTGGTTTGAATTGCGAATACTTTTCTCAGTGTTTGCTTTCCATCCAGTCAGTTCGAACAATGCACTTGATTGATAGAGGTGTGAGCACAACTTTGTGTTTTACAGTCTTGTAGCAGGAATCTGTTAAGATGGTGGGGATCTGTTTACAGATTTCCTGAGACTGAAATGAAAATAGGTAGCTCTTCATGAGCGGGAGCTTAGTTGCCCTGAGCAAGCCACCTGGGTACCATTTTCTTCTCAGTGAGGTGGAAGTGGCCTGTTTCTGCTCCTGAGGAGCTGGAGGTGGGGTGGGGGGAAGGTGCTAAAGGGGTGGCTGTGACTTCCACAGAGACTTACCAAAGGAAACAGCCATGTGCAGACCCCTGGGTATGCAAAGGCAGTGCTCTCTTCCCGCTGTGTGGGTGCATGATGAACAGGAGCTTGCTGGAAGTTTCCAAATCCACCAGATACTCCCCATTTCTGACAGTTAGCTGGGTGGGTGGGAAGCAGACGGAAAACAACAACAACAAAGAAACCTGGAATTCATTCTAGAAATTTCTATATTCTTATGAGAAAAATGAAAGTCATGTGGACCCAGTGGCACTATTATCTTTTCTCCCTTTGGGAGTGAAAGAGAGCTGTAGGGAAGCTGTCTCTACGGATGTCATAAGAGAGCTGTCTGCGTCTATTGGATCTTGGTTACACCAGCAATACTCCTGTGAAATGAGGGACCGGGTATCCCAAACGCAGCAATAGCCGCTGTTTGGCAGAACAGCTTCCAGCCAGATCCAAAGAACTGAGAGATTTGGAAGCAGACATGCCCAGTTACAATGTTAAGAGCAGGCATGGTGGAGAATGGCAGATGTGATGCCAAAGAAAATGAAATGGCAGAGAGAAGATGCCCAGAAATTCTCAAGGGATAAACCAGAGAAGTAGTTAGGGCACAAGAGGTGGACGTGCTGAGGCCTATATTGGAAGCACAGAATATGAAACGCCAAACAGACTGGGTTTGCACGAGCAGGTGGCCCCTGATGTCTCAGGGGTCGGGGTGGGGCCTTGGTGGGACGGGACTGGTACCCTGGATGTGAAAAGCCAAGGTCTTCTCCAGGGAGGCTGATCTGGTGGGCAAGAGGGAAATTCCTCAACAGGAGGGCATAGCTGTGTCTGGAGCTCCAAGGAAGGGTGAGGGGAGGGAGAAAGAGCAGGTACCTCCCCCTCACAATGGGTCACTGTGTTTCCTCCTTCCGCCACTTTATATGCAGATACATCCTGGGGGCTCTGGTCCAGTCTGGCCCCAGCTCTTACGGGGATCCTGGCCTCAAGAGGTGCCAGCTGAACACCGTGGTTTGGGTCCACGCCTGGAGAAACAGCACGTCATTCAGCCCAGTTCAGCAAACATGTCATCAGCTCTTATACTGATGGGCAGCTGCCACTTCACAGCTTCTGCCATATGCCAGGCACTTGTGCTGAGAGTTTCCCGCGCAGGAAGCAATTCCATCAATTTCTCATTTCACAGATGGAAAACGGGCTCTGAGAGGTTAACTTTGCTAAAGTCAGAGTTGGGGTCAGGTCCTCCAATGTCAGAGTTCATTCCTCATTGCTTTATCTCCCCAAGCACAAGATTTGGGGGTGCGGGATACAAAGATGGAGGCTGTTGCCCCCAGGAGGTTACGGTGCACAGATGACTACAGTGCAATGTGGAAAAGTGCCCTGGAAACACAGAAGAACAACTGGTTTGTTTTTTTCCGGGGGTGAAAGCTTCTAGAGGGAAATAGTTTGAGCTGAGCCTTAAATGATAAGACAGATTTCCACTGAGTTGAGAGGGACTTACTTCTATGTTTAGAGAACTTAGGAAAGATATTACCACCTTGACATGGGTATGATATGGTTGGGAAGAGATTTAAGCATAAGCAGATGTGAATATTATCTGTGAAGCTGAGAGAGGATCCCAGAACGCCACTGTCGAGAGTCCTGCTGGGTTTATATGGGGCTTAGCAATATAGTAGCAAGATATATATTTTTTTAAGAACACTTGCTTTGTGCTCACTCTGCATATGAGTCCTGACTGCACTTATTGGGGTTGATCTGGGGTGACCCCGCTTTGATCAAGCCCACTAAAGACTCCAGGCTCAAGCTCAGAGAGCGTGAGGGAATTGTCTTCTCTGAGTTCCTGGGGCCAAGGAAGTGCTGGGAATGAGAAAAAGATGCAGTGGTGATGCCAGCCACTGGGAGGGGCCTCAGAGCTCAGGCTCCAGGGCCTCTTGGAAGGTGAGATTGGCAAGGAGGCAGCAGCTCACCCACTGAACATCACGACCACCCAAGAGGATCATCATAAAGTTACCCACCAGAGGCAGATAGAGCCAGAGGTCAAGTTAGAGACAAGGAGGCTGGGAGGGAATGACAACATACAATGGCTATTTGCATGTGTTTTTGAATATTCTCTTGATTGATTTTGTTGATTCCCCCTTCCCCCCAAAACCAACTTTTGATTTTGTTATTTTTTTCTGTTATTGTGTTTTTTTTCTGTTCTTTCATTGATTTCTACTCTTATTTTAATTTGTTTTTTTGTCAGCCATATTAATATATGTACCTGTAGTTTATATATTTTCACTGATGGATAGTTAACTATCTCACAATTGATTTATAAATTCTCCGGTCAAAGAACATTTTCGTTGTTTCCAGGTTTTTTTTGCCATTAAAAACGATGATGCGGGCTTCCCTGGTGGCGCAGTGGTTGAGAGTCTGCCTGCCAATGCGGGGGACACGGGTTCGAGCCCTGGTCTGGGAAGATCCCACATGCCGCGGAGCAGCTAGGCCCGTGAGCCACAACTGCTGAGCCTGCGCGTCTGGAGCCTGTGCTCCGCAACAAGAGAGGCCGCGATGGTGAGAGGCCCGCGCACCGCGATGAAGAGTGGCCCCCGCTCGCCGCAACTGGAGAAAGCCCTCGCACAGCAACGAAGACCCAACGCAGCCATACATAAATAAATAAAATTTAAAAAAAAAAACAAAACTATGATGCTACGGACAGTCTTATAGACCCCAGTGCAGATGAGGAAGAGTTTCTTTTGTTTACATACCATATTTCATTTATTCTAAGATGTGTTTTTATATTTTAATATATCTGAAATCAGAATGTGTATTAAAATTAGTGGCATCTTAGGATATAAATGAGCAGCTTTTTTTCCCTTTCTTGGTGATGCATAAAGTAATTGTCCATCTTATAATCAATGAAGTGTTAGATTTTGATGAAATACTGTAAATAAGAGCAAAATCGCTCATCCTCACTTTTACTGGGTTATTTTTCAAGTATCAGTTCACGCTCACCAGCCATGCATGGGAATTGCTGTTGCCTCACAGCTTTACTGATATCTAATATTGTGGACTTTTTGCCAATCAGGTAGATGTGACCATGGTCTCTTGCTGTGATTTTCTTTTCCTTCCTCTATTTACTAATGAGGTTGGATATCTTTTCAGCTGCCTAGTGACCGTTTCTCTTCCGAGAAATGCCTGTTCTGTCCTTTTGCCCATTTTTTCCATTGGGTTACTACTGTTTCTCAAATTAATTAACAGGAGTTTTTAAAATTAGTTTTGATGCTAACCCTTTCATTGTCTGTTATATGGGTTACAAATATCTTTTTCTAATTCGTAGTCTGTCTTCTCTCTTTATCACATCTCTTGATGGTCAGAGATTCTTGAATTAAAAATACTTGAATTTATTTAGTAGTGTTTGCTTTGGGAACATTTTAAAGATATCCTTTCCTACCCAGGATCATAAGGATATTAACTATTTTATCTCTTAAAGGTCTTTAAGTTTTATCATCCATATTTAGGTTTTTAGAGGCTCTGGGGTTGATTTGTGGGTACGGTAAGAAGTATGGAACTGATTTGGTTTTGGAAATAATAACTAATTCTCCCAGCATCAGTTATTATATTTTGTTTTTATCCAAACCACCTCATTATTTTTCACATTTTCGTATATGTAAGGGTCTCGTTCTGGGTTCTTTATTCTTTTCCATTAGTCTGTTTCTATTTATTCCTATAGCAGTGCACTATCTTTTTTCTACATCTTTAAAGTAACTTTTGATATCTGATAGGGCAAATACCTCTCCCCTGCCTATTTGTGTATCTTTCTCCAAATAGTAGCCTTATCGATTTTCCTCTCTAACTAGGTTTGACCTATCGCCTCACACTCACAAAGAGGCTGCCGTCGTCTGGACATCTCAGAAAACCCCACAGTAGGCTGGGAGTCAACCACTGGGTTATCCTAGAGGCCTTACTTCCCAGGTGGTGGGAATGTTCTTTAGAAGGAGTTGAGAGTCTAACCTGCTTGATGAGGTCAGAATTGCTGAACCTGTTTTGCAGATGAGCAAACAAAGAGAAGGTCGGTGACTCGTTAGTTGACACGGCCGGTCCGTGGCGGAGCTGGCCTTGAGTGCAGGTCGGCTTCCTGTGTTTCCCATGCAGAACTGCCGACCTCCAAACACAGCAGCATCTCCCGTGATTCCTCAGCCTCATTTGCTGCGGTGGATTTTGCTCCCACTCCACAGAAGAGTTCTCAAGGCCAGCAGTTTTACTCTCCATTCAATTTCATGTTCAGTCCCACCCAGCCCCGCTGGACCGGCTTTTCAAGCTGCAAGAGCTGCTCTGCTCACTCTTTCTTCCCAAGCACACTTCTCATTTACTTCTTTATCCTATTTTTGGTTTTAATGATCTGTTCTTAGGCTTCTAACTCCCTCCCCCAGATTGGTAAGTGTGTGTTATCCCTCCTTTTCCCTGGACACCTGGAAGTGCTGAATCTTGGTGTTTGCACCTTTTTTCACATTCGTGAGCCACTGCCAGTGGCTTCTCCCCTTTCATGTCTCTGTGCAAGTATAGAAGAAAGGCCATGCTGGGGCACTGGCAGGAGAGCCGTAATTACTGAAGCTAATGCCTCGTCTCTCTAAAGTTCAAGTTCATTAGTGAAACTTCTTTTATCTTGTCATTCTAGTTTCTGGTGAGCCTGTACTTATTTTGCAATCAAGAGTAAAAATGTCGAATTATAATAATAACAGCATCATTAACTTTTGCTAGAATGGTAAGCTGCATATAATCTCCATGAAGGCAGAAATTTTCCCTCTGTTTTGCCTGTTGCTGTGACTTTGGGATCTAGACCAGTGCCTGCCCCATGGTGATGCTATAAAAATATTTGCTGGATACATAAGGAAATGAATTTTATTGGGTATTTTCCATGTGACAAGTCACATGCTGAGGGCTTTCAGTATGTCTCCTCTCTTAGCTCTCACACCAATCCAGTGAATTGATATCGTGATCCCTGTTTGGGAGATGGGGAAGCTGAGAAGTTAGGTGGGTCGTCTAACTCACAAACTTTATAAGTGTTCAAGCTAGATTCAAGCCCATATCTGTGGAACACCAAGAACATTCTCTTAAGCCTTCATGCAGTAATGCTGCTATCATTGAAGGTGCATAGAAATGAGGTGCTGCCTTAGGGGGGTCTGGGAATCACTGTTGTTCCTTTCACTCATTTGAGGGGAAGGGGAATGGGGAGCATGATAGTCTTCTTTTTCCTAGAGCTGCTTTTGTGAAAAGACAAATAACCCAACTTAAAATTTGAGCAAAGGACCTGAATAGACATTTCTCCAAAGAAGATTGCAAATGGGCAGTAAGCACATGAAAAGATGCGTAACATTATTAGTTATCAGGGAAATGCAAATCAAACCCACAATGAGATACTCCCTCATAGCCACTAGGAGGCTGTAATTTAAAAAATGGGTAATAACAAGTGTTGGCAAAGATGGGGAAAATGGAACCCTCATACTTTGCTAGTGAGGATGTAAAATGGTGCAGTCAAACAGATTGACATTTCCTCAAAAAGTTAAACATGTAGTTACCATATGACCCAGCGATTCCACCCTTAGGTATATATCCCATGAGAAAGAAAACCTGTGTCCACATAAAACCTTGTACACAAATGTTCATGGTAGCATTGTTTACTATAACCAAAAAGTGGAAACAACCCAAGTGTTCGTCAGTTAATAAGTAGATGCACAATATGTGCTCTATCCATACAGTATGAACCTTGATACAAAATGAGTATTATTTGGCCATAGAGAGGAATGAAATTCTGACACATGCTACAACATGGATGAACCTTGAATACATGTTACTCAGTGAAAGAAGCCAGACACAAAAGCCCACACACTTATGATTTTATTTCTATGAAATGTCCAGAATAGGCAAATCCGGAAAACATACGTTAGTGGTTTCCAAGGATGGGGAGTAATGGGTACGGGGCTTCTTTTGTGGATGACGAAAATGTTCTGGAATTAGATTGTGGTGATAGTTGCACAACTCTGTGACTATACAGAAACCATTGAATTTTACACTTTAAAGGATAAGTTTTATGGTATGTGAATTCTATTTTTTAAAGAATCAACTACAGGGAGAGGGCAGCTCAGCCCAGCTAGACAGGGTGTGGTTAGAAGATAACTTGACTGACAGCCAGCAATCTGGGGTCTTTATTAGACTCAACTGAGCAAGCCTGACTCTGCCGCTTCCCAGCTGAGAGCTTCTCTGGCAAGCCCTGCCCCTCTTTGAGCCTCTGTTTCCTTTTTTTGTAAAGCGGCAGGCGAGGACAAGGCTCTACCTATAAGGGGACAGTTGTTCCTGCCTAAGTTTTGGATCTGTTAACAGCAGGAGGGACTAGTAGGGGACACAGAGTGCTAAGATCTTTTCTCCATTCAGCAACGACAGCTCAAAACAAAAATCACAGCCAGAGAGAATACCAGCCTCGTTCTAACTGTGCAGCACAGCTGATGAGCTGCTGGCGAATTCAGTAGAGAGGCCACTTCGGCTTTCCAGGTAGGAATACAGGATAACGGCAGTAGGGTGTGAGCACCTCCAAGCATGGGTTTTTTTCCTTGAATGCTGGGCTCTTGGATACGGTTCCGTGACAGCAGCTCTCTCCCCAGACCCCCGATGTGCAGCGTGTGGCCAATGGCTCCTATAATGGGAGACTTACAACTTGGAGCTTCAGACACCGCACGGACCTCAGTTGTCCAGCTCATGGCAGAACGTGTGATCGTCTCTGTGGGCTCCTGCTCCAGGCTCCAGACAGGCTCTGGCCGAGGCAGCTGAAAGGACAAGAATCAAGAAGCTCCACAGCCCCACAAACAAGAGCTACATTGCCCCTCATGAAGGAGAGGAAATCCATTCTGACATCTTATGAAAATATTTTGGTGGCTTGTTTACAGAATGAACCCTGAGCCGACAGCTTCTGCTGGTCTGTCTGGAGCATGTGGCTTTGCAGCTGGGCCAGATGTGGCCCCAGGTTCTTTTGCAGGAGGTTCCAACGACGTCCCATTTTTCTTCTTTGTGTGTCGGTTGTGATCCAGCGCCGGACTAAAGGCACACAATCCACCCCTGCTCATCCTGCAGAAAGCTGCCTAGATAACCAGCAGGTGATCGGGGCCCCACTGCAGCCTGGATCTCAACTGGGGGGACCTGGGGGGGCAGAAACGGTCACCTCTGAGATCAAACCGCTCCCTGACGTTCAGTGCAGGGTAGCGATGATGCTTGTCCAGTGAGCTCGCTGTTCCTTGAAGACGAGACGGTGTCACGACGCCACGTGCCAGTTTACGACAGAGGCAAGCTGAAGCGGAGATGCGGCTCCCACACGCCCTCCCTCCAACGTCCCCAGCACCTCACGGCCCAGCCATCGTGGGCAAGACTCCTGGCGGAGCCAGGTGGCGTCCTGGAGGCCCCGCGTGTGACGCGACTCCTCATGTCACAGATGGGGAAGCTGAGCCCAAGGGGCGCTGACTGGCTCAGGCCACAGCTGAGCAGTGTCTCAGCTGCTTGTCTGGACTTGTCCTGCTGAATCGTGCTGTGTTAGGACCAAAAGAAAGGAAAACTCCTCCTCTTTCCACCTCTCCCACTGCCCCTTCTTGCTGCCCACACCCAGGCCCTCTGCTTAGGTGAGGCTGCATGTTCCCAGAAAGTTCAGCAGACCCCTCACCCCCCTGCACAGGCCCTGGTCTTCTCGGACCTGGGCTGCCTCCCAGCTCACAGAGTCCTTTCTGGGGGGGAGGGGAGGGGGGGGAGGTGGCACCTTCTTTCCTTTTCAGGTTGGAGCCCACGTTGAAGACGTTTGGGTTACATGTCAGAGACAACCTGTGCTTAACTGCTTCCCCCGGTCAAGGGCTTAAAACAAGACCCACTCCTTCTCCCCATGCACGTGGGTAGGAAGGGAGGAAAGGATAGTTCTTTTAAGACAACTACTAAACTTATCTACCCATGTAGCTATCTCTTTGCCCTACGTACCCCTCAAAAAAGACTCTAGTGATTGCTAAGAAAATGTCGGGTTATATGACCAAGGCAGGACCACAGAATGAAAGGCAGAAGACAACCTGTAGAAAGAACTGGAAGCAGGGACTCGAAGTGATACTGGTACAGCCATGTTCACAGCAGCATTATTCATAATAGCCTAAAGGAGCAAGCAACCCAAGTGTCCATCGACAGATGAATGGATAAACAAAGTATGGTCCATCCATGCAATGGAATATTATTTACCTCTTTAAATTTTTTATTAAAAAAAATTTTTTTTGGCTGTGCTGCGCAGCATGCAGGATCTTAGTTCCCGGACCAGGGATCGAACCCGCGTCCCCTGCAGTGGAAGCATGGAATCTGAACCACTGGGCCGCCAGCGAAGTTCCTATTCACCTTTAAAAGGAAGGAGATTCTGACACATGAAACAACATGGATGAACCTTGAAGACCATTAGGCTGAGTAAAATAAGCCAGTCACAGCAAGACAGACACTGTATAATTCCACTCATTTCAGGTCCCTATAGCAGTCAAATTCATAGAGACAGAAAGTAGAAGGGCGGTGGTCAGGGGCTGGGGGAGGGGGAAACGGTTATGACTTAAGGTGGACAGAGTTCCAGTTTGGGAAAATGAAAAAGTTCTGTGGATGGACGGGGGTGATGGTTGCCCAACCCGGTGTAGATGGACGTGCTTAATGCCACAGGACTGGACACTTAAAAATGGCTAAGATGGTAAATTTTGTGTATTTTACCACAAGTAAAGGGAGGGTGGAAGCCCATAAGAGGAAATAATCAAATCCATGTTGCATTGAAAAAGGTCTCGTTGTGCGTCTTATTCCTTCATCGGACTCTGAGCTCTTTATAGATGGGAACTCCTGTGCTCTATTCATCTTTGTTAGCCCAGCACCTGACCTAGGTCCTCAAAGACGTCAGATTCCCAGTACCTGTTGGCAGAACTGAGGTTGTGGCGTGATCCCGCCGATGCCACCCATGTGGGCGGGGCCTCGCGGTTTAGAGGGCTGGCGCATGCGTGCGAGCATATTCAGTTGCAGGGTCCTTGCACCCGGTGGTCTTACCCGGTCCTCCAGGGGGGGACCATGCTCCTGCCACAGAAAGGCAGACCCCAGAACCATGCCCGGGCACCAAGGGCAGAGGCACGGTGCCTCCGATTCCGGGTGTCTCAGGAATCAGCTAGAGCCCGAGTAGACAGAATTAGTGGGCAGGTTTTTATTCATTATTGGGCAGGTCTGTATTATACTCCATCGTTTTCTGGAAGAGATGAAAATTATGTAAAACTGCAGCTAATAACACGTTCCATTTTTGGGGGGGCCCGATATTGACAGGCAGCGTGCTGGGCCCGTGCAAACTTTTCATAGTTCTCAGCCCTTCAGTTTGCCCCTTTAAGTCAGGAGCAAACAGCGATAGAGTGAGGGAGCTCCTCTGACGCCCAAACCCAGGCTGCTCCGTCCACTTTCTCAAGCTTCATAGGAGAGGTTATCAGACCCTACAGATTCCGCTCCATTTCTACCTTTTCTACCTGTGCAGTGATCATTAATATTGCAAACTCTCAGCTTGAAGCTTATTGGACAGGTAATGATTGGCAGGTTACTTCAACCAGGCTCAGCCTTCTCATCTGTAAAATGGGGATAATAATTGTGCTCTCCTCCAAAGGTCATTCTGAGTGTTAAAGGAGATAACCTTTGTATCCAATATCTGTCTTGCTGTGATCACACCATAAATTTTAGCCGTGATGGCGTAATAGTGACACTGACCCGACTCAAAGCACCTTGGGGTTGTCCAGTGAAATTTACATTGTCCTGGTGTTTACGAACCAGCTTACAGAGGTGCTGCCCATTTATATAAAGACCCATGCTATCAATGCCTTGTCCCAGGGGATAAAACCACTCTCTGTATGAAACGGTGTATTTCATTTGAAAGGCAATGAGTTATGCAGTTTATCACGTCCCCCCCTTTGGCCTTGGCTGCTGCAAACTCACCCTTAGTTTGTGATTCTTCTGTGCCAGGGTCATCTTTAGCCCAGGCTTTATGGTCCAGTGATTTCTCCAGCTCATTACTTGCTTCTTTTATCACGGTTTGGCTGGTTTTTATCTGTGTTGTTAATTATAAGCTACCTCAAACGTGATTGGGTATACATTAGAAAATAATATTCATTATAATTTAGTGTCAAAGGTGTTTTATTAAATTGTAGGAGTTGATCATTCTTATAATAGCTTGCACAGTAAACAGACTGCTGTGTTGCCCAATTTTCTAGGTAAACCGGTTTGCAAAAGTCGGTAACACATATTACAAGTAGGGTAAACAAATTAACATGGTGGTGTTACCTGAATGTATTTTAATACTAAGGGAACATTTCCACAGTAAAAATGCTGCCTGGCAAGAGAACCAGCATCACCAAAACAAGGTGAAAAATAAAAAAGTAATGAGAAGTTGAGGGGAAATGTGTATCTGACTGTAGGCAGTAGTTCTTTGTCTCACATCTAACAGTGCTCTGCAGAAAACTTTAATGGTTGTGCAAACGTGTTTTGCTTGCTAACAAAGCCTCAGGTATAAATGTCAAAGTGATGATTGCTGTTCCTGCTCAGGAGAAATAGCACAGGGTGGACACCCCACCCCCTCCCCAGTTGCCATGGAAACATTCTGGTGACTTCATCACAGGTAGAGTGTTTGGAGGTTCCTCAGCCCAGCGCGGAAGGTGGGAGCCTGACTCATTCTGAGAGGAATTGCAGATGTAAACTGTGGCCGACTTTTCTTTCCTTTCGCCGAGCGCATCGTTGTCATTAAAAGACCTTTGAATCTAAGTAAAATGTCTCTGAAACATCCGTGGGATATGATCAAACTGTCAGAGGAAGGTATGTTCTGATTTTTTTCCCACAGATAAAACTCTTAGCGAAATATAAAATAATCTGTTCGTTCAGTCGACACTCAGCGAATGTGTTCAGTTGGCAGGCACCATGCTGCGCACAGGGCGAAGGTGACGGTGAGACGTCCTCTACCGGCCTCTGTCAACCTGGGGGGCAGACTCAGAACAGACGATTACAGGCCAGCGTAGCGAGGACACACGGTGATGCCAGCCTGTCAGGGAGCGCTGTGCTGGGTTGAATTGTGTCCCCCCCAAAGACGTGTTCAAGTCCTAACCCCCAGACCTGTGAATGGGACCTTATCTGGAAATGGGGTCTTTGCAGATGAGGTCATACTGGGCTAGGATGGGACGTCAATCCAGCGACTGGGGTCATGATAAAGACAGAGGGATTTGGAGACACAGGGAAGATGGCCATGTGAGGATGGAGGTAGACCAGTGATGCTGCCACGAGCCAAGGGGTGCTAAGGGTGGCCAGCAGCCACCAGAAGCTAGGAAGAGGCAAGGATGGATTCTCCCCTGGATTCTGCAGAGAGAGCACGGCCCTACTAACACCTTGGTGTCAGACGTCTGACCTCCAGAACCCTGAGGGAATAAATTGCCATTGTTTTAAGCTGCCTTGTTTGTGGTAATTTGTTATGGTAGCTCTAGGAAATGAATACAGGTGGCAACACAGGTTGGAAGGCATGTGGGGTGGGGGCAGGCCTAGGAGCCCTTCTGAGAGGAGGTGGTCTTGAGCCGTGCAGAGGAGTTAGCCCCCTGGGAAAGCTGGGCAGGTGTCATCCAAGGCCAAAGTCACGGAGACCATGAAGCAGCCACATCCAGGAAGGAGAAGGAGGCTTATTTTAAGGCTTTCTATCCTGATCTCCTTTTTTAAATTCTTTTTTGGAACTTGGGAGAGATTTTATTAGAGAATAATTAGAGAATTATTTCATGGAAATAATTTTACTTAATAGACTTTTAAACTTCAAAGTCTTTGGATTATTTCTTTTCTTTTTTTTTTTTTTAATAATTCTTTATTTTATTTATTTATTTTTTTGGCTGCGTTTGGGTCTTCGTTTTTGTACGAGGGCTTTCTCCAGTTGCGGCGAGCGGGGGCCACTCTTCATCGCGGTGCGCGGGCCTCTCACTATCGCGGCCTCTCTTGCTGCGGAGCACAGGCTCCAGACGCGCAGGCTCAGTAGTTGTGGCTCACGGGCCTAGCTGCTCCGCGGCATGTGGGATCTTCCCAGACCAGGGCTCGAACCCGTGTCCCCTGCATTGGCAGGCGGATTCTTAACCACTGCGCCACCTGGATTATTTCTTTTTTAAAAATTTATTTATTGAAGTACAGTTGATTTACAATGTTGTGTTAATTTCTGCTGTACAGCAAAGTGACTCAGTTATACATAAACATACATTCTTTTCCATTATGGTTTTCCACAGGATACTGAATGTAGTGCCCTGTGCTATACAGTAGGACCTTGTTGTTTATCCATGCTATATATGATAGTTTGCATCTGTTAATCCCAAACTCCCAGTGCATCCGTCCCCTACCACCCTCCCCCTTGGCAACCATTCGCTCTGTCTGTGAATCTGTTTCTGTTTTGTAGATAAGTTCGTTTGTGTCATATTGTAGATTCCACGTATCAGTGATATCGTAAGGTATTTGTCTTTCTCTGTCTGAATTACTTAGTATGATCATCTCTAGGTCCATCCATGTTGCTGCAAATGGCATTATTTCATTCTTTTCTGTGGCTGAGTAATATTCCATTGTATATATGTGCCACATCTTCTTTATCCATTCATCTGTGGGTGGACATTTAGGTTGTTTCGATGTCCTGGCTATTGTGAATAGTGCTGCTATGAACATAGGGGTGCATGTATCTTTTTGAATTATAGTTTTGTCCAGATACATGCCCATATCCTGGCCTCCTTGAGCCCCAGCACCCCATGCACATGGGCTCAGATTGTTATGTGTATGTTTCCCAGGTCCTGTTCTGGGGGGAAAATGTATGCCCTTCATTAGAGTTTTCAAAGGAGCATGTGACCTTCACAAGGTCACAAACTGGCAATGTCAAGGGGATTTGGGAGTACCTGCCAGGAGACGAGGCTGGTGGGGTCACCACTTGATTGTGACCTTGCTGAGACCAGGCAGTTCAGGGAAGATTAAGCTGATGAGATGTAGCAGAGCCTTTTTCATGAGATAAATCAGGACTTGGCTTTTAGCTGGACATTGGCAGTGAAGGAAAGGGTGGGTGTGGAGGGGGCACCTCAATTTCTATTGTGCGTGATGGGAGGATGGTGACCACTTGCCAAGAAGATGGATATGGGGGAGGAAGGAGAGGGGAAGGAAGGGGAGGAGGAGGGGGAGGAAGGGGAGGGGGGAGGAGGAGGAAGAGGAGGGGAAGGAGGAGACTGCAGTGGCAGCAGCTGGAGGGGAGTTGGTTGGTCCCTTTTTGGAAAAGCTGAGTTTGAGGGGGCTTGAAGGCAGCTGGTTCTAAGGGCTGGTGCCCACAGGTGAGGTCTGGGTCTTTCCTTGGCATTGGTCTGAGATTTGGTAGGAGGACCCAGAGGGAGTCAAGGAGAGAACCCACTAAAGAAAGGAAGACACAGTAGCCAAGAGGGAGAAGACAGTAAGAAGACTCCATTGTTCCAAAAGTCAACCATGAAAAGATGGTCCAGAGGCACCGGGTGGCTAATAGGGTCAGATCTCACAGAGGTGATAGCTTAATTCAAATCTGAAAGGTGATTGTCTCTGAGAAGCATCTACTTAGAATATTAAGAAAGGGGTATTGCTGAGGGCAGGTGAAAATTCCGAGTAAACCTTGCCTCCTATCAGACTAGAAATGAGGGAAGCGTTTACAGTCTATGAAGCGGGAATGTGACTGTCCCTTCTCTGTCCCTGATACACATGATAGAGATATGAAAACAAGCAAGCTCTCTGTACTAACGAAAGGCTGGGGCGTTCATTATTTACACGCGACTTTGATGGATGGGTTCATTAGTCAATGCGTGATGTGGCTCGTCGGCCATTTTTGTACAGACAACTCAAGCCATGCTAGGTGCCGCATGGGAACTGTATGCAATGCCTTACCCGTAACCCAGGCTTCACGCAACATGCTGCCTGCCATTTCCCAGATTTGCTGGATTTCTCTGCTCTTACACGTTCCCTCGGGCCGTTTCCACTTTTCTCTTTTGCCTCTGCTTGGGCTGTGCCACCTTCTCCCACCCCACGTCCACTTTTGTCTAAATCCACCCCATCCCACACCTTTCCTGGGTCCCTTGGCTGGCAGGGCTCTCCCGGTGGCTTACTGGGGCCAGAAGTAGCCAGACTGTGACTTTCTCTTAGAGCTGTGGGAGGGGACAGCCTCTCCCTGCCTTTGCCGCCCGGTCCAGCCCGGGGCCTCCATCACCCTGAGTTGCGGCATAAACTCCCTCCCAGATGGATCCCATCCCTGAAGCACTCTTCCCTCCAGGGAGGACATTGGAGTCCAGGAGAAGCTGGGTCAGGGCCTCATACTCAGTTCATGTTGTTCTGTGCTTGGCCTCCGGGAAGGCCTCCAGGGCAGGAGTGGCTGTGGAGGAATGTCTCAGGCTGGTGGAGACAGAAGCAGTTCCATCTTTCCAACCATCACGGGAGAGAAACCCTCATCAGACGTGCCCGTGCACTGACACTCTCCCCGGGCACAGAGGGCACTGGGCACTGCACACAACCAGTTCTTTAACCAGCCGTGAGTGGGTGGCTCACCAGGCTGAGGTTTAGTTTGCTTCGAAATAACAGCCCGCTGCCATTCCTGATGGCTTCATTCTCACTGTAAGCACTGGTAAGTAGCCCCATTTTGATGCCCTAGGTGTGGTTTTCTAAAAGCCGTGGGATGATGGTGAATCAGAAGCACTCCCGTCACCTTCTAGGGCCTAAAGTCACCATCCATACAGGAGCTTGTTAGTCTAAGACCAACAGTGTTCTTGGACTTGAGCTGCACGGAGTGTCCTAGAAGGCTTAGTAAAGCCCAGAAGGCTGAGTCCTGCACCAGAGTTTCTGAATCTGTAGGTCTGCCGGTCAGTGGGTGGGACCTGAGAATGTGCATTTCTTTCTTTTTTATTTGTTTGGCCGCCCCAGGAGGCATGTGGTGTCCTAGTTCCCTGATCAGGGCTCGAACCCATGCCCCCTGCAGTGGAAACACGGTGTCCCAACCACTGGACCACCAGGGAAGTCCCTGCATTTCTTTTTAAAAACATTTTTATTTTTTAATGTTTTTATTGACGTATAGTTGATTTGAATGTTTTGGGTATACATTTTATATATATATATATATATATGTATAAAATATATGTTCTTTTTCAGATTCTTTTCCATTGTAGGTTATTACAAGGTATTGAATGTAGTTCCCTGTGCTATACAGTAGGACCTTGTTGTTTATTTTATATATAGTAGTGTGTATATGTTAATCCCAAATTCCTAATTTATCCCTTCCCCCCCTTCCCCTTTGGTAACCATAAGTTTGTTTTCTAGGTCTGTGAGTCTATTTCTGCTTTATAGATAAGTTCATTTGTATCATTTTTTAGATTCCACATATACGTGATATCATATGATATTTGTCTTTCTCTGCCTGACTTATTTTACTTAATATGATAATCTCTAGGTCCATGCATGTTGCTGCAAATAGCATTATTTCAGAGCATGTGCATTTCTAACAAGTCACCCCGTGATGCTGAGGCTGCTGGCATGGGGACCCACGTTGAGAGCCCCCACTATTAGCCAGCACCGTGAGCTGGAACTATGTTGAGCTTCCAAGAAGCAGAGCCTGAGGCAGGGATTAGGGGGCATGAGGGAGGGGGTGCTCTTCTGGACAGAACCATGAGAGAGAGTGAGGGAGGCCTGATGGGGAAGGTGGTGAGGAAGGATGGGTCTCAGGTGCAGTCTGGTCCTCGGTTTATGCTCTGGAACAAACAAAAGAGTTGCCCTGGCTTTTGTACCCCTCAGAGTCACCACTGGCCAAGGTGGAGAAAAGTATAGCCTTTGTCGAGGATGGTTCTCAGAGATGAGCAAAGCCGTGAGCCTCTGACAGCTACTCTCCCAGCCGCCGGGGGCAGCAAGGCAACGGGGCAGGGCAGGAATAGAGTCAGCTCAGTGTTCTAGATCTATAGCAGGGAAACTGGAGGCCCTGAAGTTACATAAACTACACAGAGCCACACAACTAGAATTTGGACCTGGACTGCCCGACTCCTGTGACGAAGCCCTGTCTGTCCTACAGGTGCTCAGGGCCCACCCACCCTCTGCCAGTTTCCTTTTAACCGGGACCATTTCCCGATGCAGAGGGAAATTGACTTGCTGGCCCTGGGACAGGCACCTGCCCCTGCGAGAGCTCTGGGAAAGACCAGCTCACGCTGTGGAGAGAGGGAGCAGGCTGGCCTGGCCACCTCCTGCCCTTGCAGCAGGATCTCTTCCAGAAACCAAGGCCAGGTGCCATGTGTCCTGGCTTCTGAAAATTTCTGTACTGGGGACACCAATCCCAGGCGCTGGAAAATGCCCAAACTCCTATCAGTCTTGTTCTCGGTAACCTGCCCCAAATGTCCACTGGCTTTGCCTTATTCAGAGATGCCAGGATAGGGCCACCCAATAGAGGGGGGCTCTATCAGTAGTGACAATTATGTGGTCAGGTGGGAAGGGACAGGGGAGGTGTTACCACGTGACAGGCACTCTGCTAAATTCTTGATATTCGTCGTCACATGATTCCTTGTAACCCCCCTAGGAGACAGGTCTTGTGTTTCCTCTGACACATGGGAAAATGAGACTCTGACAATTTAAGGAACTTGCCCAAAATGTCTTAAACTGCCCAAATGGTTAGTGTCAGAGAAGGATTTGAATCAGGGTCTTTCGTTCCCCAAAGTCTCTACTTTTAACCATTCTGGTAATCCCCCTCCTGAGGCCTTTGGGGTCATCATTAATTGATCAGGCACCCTCATGCGTGGCCGTAGTCTCACCTCAGTTTTACTCAAAAACAGGCTCGTAACTCTAAGTTGCAACTTTACCATTTGTGTGGATTCCCGCACACATTTAAAAAAATTTTGCATGTTGCAATCATGGGGTTCATAAGCCTTTGATTCCTTTCTTTCAGTTAATGTTGCATTGTAAGTACTTTCCCATAACGTCACCATTTTAAAGGCCCTACATTCCAACCTCAGGCTCCCCAACTAGGCTGTGATGGGTGTAATAATGGTCCCCCGAAATATGTCCACGCCCTCGTTCCCAGAACCTGTGAATATATTACCTTGCATGGCAAAAGGGACTCTGCAGGTGGCATTAAGAACCTTGAGATGGGAAGATTATCCTGGATTATCTGGCTGGCCCAATCTAATCACAAGGGATGTGATGACGGAAACAAAGTTTGGAGTGATGAGGGGCCATGAGCCAAGGAACGTGGCAGCCTCTAGAAGGTGGAAAGGCAAGGAAATAGGGTCTCCCCAGCCCCTCCCACAGGAGGGTAGCCCTGTCGACACCTTGATTTTAGCCCAGGGAGACCCACATTGGACTCTGACCTCCAGAACTGTAACGTAATATGTTTGTGTTGTTTAAGCCACTAAGTTTGTGGCCATTTGTTACAACAGCGATCAGACACTCATACACAGCCCCTGCTTGTCTGACGGTGGCAGTCTCCCTCCTCCCTGCTAGAGATGATGACACTTCTCCATAGCTAATGCTTGTTGCATGTTGTTCTAATCTGGGCATTGTGCTACGGGCTAGCGATTTAGGTCACTTATCCTTTTTTCAGGAACTCTGTGAAGTAAGCATCAATATCTCCATTTCATAGCAAGGAACCAAGGGATGCTGAGTCACTTGCCCAAAGTCTCGCATGTAGCTAGAGACCCTGGGACTTTGTGGCCTGATTCCAGTGAGCACGGATGCCTTGGTGATAGTGACCATCTGGGTCTGAGTGGGGGAGGGGGGGCAGCTGCCTTGGTCCTGCTCATTAACAATCATAACCAGGGTCATTTATCGAGCATTAACCCCGCCTCCCACACCAGCCCGAGCACTTTACATACGTTACCCTTAGTGCACGGATGGCAAGGCTGGGCAGGAGGTGTTATTATCTGCACTGTATGGATAAAGAAACTCAGAGCGGGTGAGCAACTGCCCTACTGCAGGTGAGCTGAGCTGGGATGCAGACCCGGGCCGGTCTGGCCCCAGGCCTGTGCTGACTGTGGAGTTCTTAAACGTGGTGCCACAGGACCAGAGCCAGGAGATTTCCATCTTCATCAGCTTTATTGTCAGTTCATCATGATGTATCGACTCTGCACAGAAATCCATGACATCTTTCAGGTCTTATATTTGCGCTTCACAGGAAGTAATCTGTGCACATCATCTTGGATGACTGTCTCTGTCACTCAATAACAGGGATGGATGGAGACAAGCCACAAGTCTAGGTCGAGCTGACGGGGGTTCTTTTATCACCCAAGGACAAGACGAGACATAGGCTTTGGACGGGTCTGTGGTAGCCCTTGAAATTGCCATGTCCTGACCCCTTTGCAAACTTGAAAATACTATAGCATATCATTTTTCCCATAAAATGCTTTAAATTTTATCTGACTTCTTTAATAAACCCTTCTCATGAGTTGATAAAGACAATATGCTAATTTAGAGAGCTGCTTTCTTAAATCTCTTCTTTCTCATCACCAGCACCAGCCGCTGGGAAAGCACTCTTTGTAGTCTTTTGGAAAATCACTTTCCCCAGAATGTCTGCATTTGTGGAAGTGACGTTGTGACCCTGGGCTGTGGGGATGGGGCCACACAGACTCTCATCATTACCCCACCTTCTTGTGTTTGACCCACATTCCTGCAGTAGCAGCAAGACACGCAGGCAGACGTCCTAATACCTCTGGTTTGCCTCACAGGGTGCTTTGTTCTTCTACCCAGCTTTCCGCGAGGTGTGCAGGGCAGGCTGGGTGGATGAGGAAGTTCCGTAGAGCGATTCCGTAAACTTGTCCATTGTTTTCAGGCTGGTGGATGGTAGAGCCAGGACCAGAGCCCAGGTTCTACAATTCTTGGCCCACTGCTTTGTGCTTTTGGATCCGATGATATTCTCGGCTATTGCTACGGCCAGTATTTATGTGGAGGGTGGTCTACGGTGTCTCATTTATCCTCACGGATATCATCACAAAATTATCCTCAGATATTCCAAAGCAGTTTCAGTGTCAGTGTCTGAGTCGCTCAAGACTCCTTCTAAAATGATTGTGTTAAGAGGTTGGATGAAAGTCGATCTTGCAAGTTCAGGCTTTCTTAACTCCAGGGCTGTTGAGAAGTCCATAGAAGTGATTCTTCTGCTGGGTGTAAGCTCAGGACATGGGTGAATGTGTGAGGGCTAAACTTGTTCAATTATTCCTGAGTCTAGGAACATAAACAATGGTATGGAAGAAGGAATCTTGCAGCCTGATAAACTAAGTAATAAGGAGCTCAGAGCCTCCATGGAGGGGTGGAGTGAATGAGGGAAACAGACAAGGTTTTATCATGGGTCAGAGTACACTGGATTCACTGTTGGTTCATATAATACTTGAGTAGACGACATTAACTTTTATAGTAAAGTTATATACTCCGTTTTATCCTTTCGTATACTAAAAAATAGCAATATTATCTCCCTTTGCCTAGGATTACGGGACAACCAGTACAGTCCCCACGATCAAATTGCCCTTAAAAATCTCCAGTCTGATGTTCCAGAGAAGAAATCTGACTTCACTGAGGTAACATATGTTTCTAACTTCTAGAGTAGTCAGCAAAATGCAGCTAATTGTAAAACATGATCACCGGACTACTTGTGAGGTGTTTGCATTTTATTTTGTTTAGTCAAAAATGGAATCAACGCAGCAGAAAATCTAACCATCAATGACTAAGACTTTACATTAAAGTATGCAGTGTGTATTCAATTATTCCTTTATAATCTTGACCTATAATTTGTAGATTTGCAGTATCAAAAGAGTGTGGTGATTGAATCTCAATTTTAAACCAAAAGTAATCTGCTGGAGAGAGAGGAGGATGCCATTTGGCATCGTCGTGAAGGTGGAGAAGAGGTAGTTTGAAATCTAAGTTACCACAGGTTGTTATAACTGCAAAAAGTGTCAGTAGTCTCATTCGGGGAAGAAAATTAGAGGTCATATTTACAAAATGAAATGTTTCTGATTCTAGACAATAAAAAGCTCTGGACACAGTGGTAGTATTGACAATGTATCACATGCCAGGCTCTGTCTAACTGACTCATTTCGTCCTTCCCATGATCCTGGGAGGGAGGTATACCGTTGGCTCTCCATATCCACACGTTCTTCATCTGCGGGTTCACTCAACTGCCGATTGAAACTATTTGGAAAAAAACTTCCAGAAAGTTCCAAAGAGCAAAACTTGAATTTGCCACACGCCAGCAACTCTTTACATAATATTTATATTGTATTGGGTATTATAAGTAATCTAGAGATGATTTAAAGTATGCAGGAGGATGTGCCTAGGTTATATGCAAACACTCTTGCCATTTTACACAAAGGACTTGAGCATCCCTGGATTTTGGTATCTGAGGGCGTTCCTGGAACAAATCCCCCTTGGATACCGAGGGACAACTGTACCGTTATTATACCTATTTTGCAGATGAGAAAATTAAAGCTTCAATAGCTCCAGCAGTTGACTTGACCCAAATCTCGCAGCTCATAAGCTGTCTGGCTCCGGAGCTTCTGTTCTGATCTTGCTCTAAAGGGCTGGCATAGAGAAAGGCTCATTCCAGTGAACAGAACTTAAAACATGGACTTTCCTGCCTGAAAAAATTGTCTGAAGTGTTACCGTTTACAAGGCATCTCTTGTCTTTCACAAATGAAATTCTGCCTCCAACTTTTGTAATTCTAAGAGAGGGTGGAATTGTAAGAATTGATCCCTCATAACATTAAAGCAGCAAGGGTATCTGTAAAAAATAATTTGCCCCCTAAATGCTTATCTTAGGTATCATCCTTTGATTTAGCTTTGCGTTTAATAAAGTTCAGCGTTTCCTCAGAGACCCCAGGCCTGAAATCTCACATGATGGAGAAAAGACACTGTTCTGGGACCTGAGATTCAGTCATCAATATTTACAGCCATTTCTATGTGGAACACGGAGCTCCCTGTCTGAAGATTCGAAGATGGGTAGCTGTAATTAACGTGTTCCCTGAGAGCAGGAGCAGGAACCCCGGGCTGCAGGGAGGGAAATGAGTTGGAGGAGCCGTGGACCATTGAGAACCATCCCTGGCAGGAGATGCCCCGTTAAGAAGGAGAGGATAATGTGAAGGTCAACTGCTACTTTTTTTTTTAAAGAAAGATTCCATCTGAAGATCTTTCCCACCTGTTTTTCACATTGAGCTGGTCAAGTTCAGCACTTTCCTGTTGATGTTAAAATTAATCATCAGTTTGGTCATGAATGATATAGATCTCTGGGGCCAAGTGGCTGGGTCTCTGTAACACACACACACACACATTCACATATTCACGCTTGATTATTATCTATGGCTGAGTTAACGCCCAGAAACCATACCTTCTAAACATCTGCTTTGTAGTGATCTGGATCATCTACTTTGATCAAAGCAATAGTGTGACTTTCAAATTTCCCTCCTAACTTTGAGCTTTGAACGCTTGTCCCTGTGTGTTTGTTCTAAGGATGCTGTAAGATGATGAAACACTCCAAACGGATGCCCTTCCTTTGTAACTGCCATAAATCTCCACCTCTCCTCCAGAGCCTGCACAAGATTGATCACTTTTCCTTTCAAATTCATCGAAGCCATAGAAATGATATGCAGGCACTTCTTCAGCCAAGTGATTACTTAAAAGGAATGAAATATGGAACAGAGTTTTCTTTGTTAAAAAACAGTGTTTAAATTTTCCCTATAACAGAAATAATGGCAACTTCATATAGACACTTAGGAAAATACAGGAATATACAAATAAGAAAATATTTATATATTTCTTTCCCTTATTTTTCCCATACATTTTAAAACATAAGACTGTAATGTAGATCAACATTTATAGCTTTCTTTTATTACATAACATTCCATCACTGGCAACTTCCCATATCATTTAAATTCTTTGTAATCTTTATTTTTAATTTCAGCAGAATGTGATGCAGTCGTGCATGCCATGATTTACTTGCCCAATCCCCTTTTAAAATTCATTTAGATTCTTGCCAGGTTTCACTGTAATACATTACACTGCATTGAATCCTTTGGATTCTAGTAAATGTGTGGAAGGATAAAAGTTGCAGGATGGAGAGGGGGAAAATCTCCAATTTTTCTTTTTTAAAAAATTTTAATTCATTTATAAATTTTTATTGGGGTATAGTTGATTTACAATGTTGTATTAGTTTCAGGTGCACAGCAAAGTGAATCTGTTATACATATACATATATCCACTCTTTTTTAGATTCTATTCCCATATAGGTCATTACAGAGTATTGAGTAGACTTCCCCGTGTGATACAGTAGGTCCTTATTAGTTATCTATTTTATATATAATAGTGTGTATGTGTCAATCCCTGTCTTCCAATTTCCAATTTTTCCATTTTGTCTTAAAACCATCTTTCCGTATTGTTACATACCAGAGTGAACCCAGACACTTGAAAACACTCTTACATTCAGGATGAAATACCACTATGTTGGCAGATTACCTAGTGATGATGATACTAGATCAACCAAGTGGGAGTAAGCATGCTTGCAGCTAATGCAAAGGTAACTTCAGTTTGTATCTGTGGAGAGACAGGCCCAAAGGCTCCACTGGCAAATACAGTTGTACGTTGCAGAACAGCTATGGAAAAGGGAAGAATTGTCTCATGGAGAAAAATACAGGTTTCAAAGCTGTAGATTGGATTCGGCGCTTATCCTTTGGAGAAATAAATTGCTACAGGAATGGAAGCATCCTAACTCCCGTGGTTCAGGATCTGATTTCCCTGATCATTTAATGTTTATCTCTCTCTCACTTCAATTTATGAAAGGGAGTCCTTCTTAGTAATATGCCTTAAAGCATAAATATAAAGTTAAAAACAGTCAATAAAGTGAATAGAACTGTGAAAGCAGTTACCAGCACTACAAAATCGTGCTCGAAACATTTAAAAGAAACCAATATCTTAAAGCAACATTTATGAAAAAGAGAGTGTACAAAGGTAGTGTTGTGTGGTGATGGTCAGGACATGGATGATTTACTACAAAAGCCAGACACAAACCCCAACTATTTTCATTTGACCTCTCTCTGACCTTGAATGTTCTAAATACAAGATTATTTATCTAATCTGAAATACAAGATTATTCTCTTCCTTTCAAATCAAATCTTACATCAGTTAATTTTATTTTAGATAAAAGACATCTTTTTTCAAAACCATGTTCAGTTAACAAAGGACAGATGGAGTGGCACCTTGAAATAGATTAATTGGGGAAGATATTTGATATAAAAGATGTGATTACTTTTTAAGAAAATTTGTCCTGTTTCAAAAGTAGTCGGTGGATAGGAGTATCAAATAGCCCCTCTGCCTCATCTCTTTCTTGGTTTCCCAGCTCCGGAAGAAGAGCAGGACCCAAAGTGATGTCGTGTAGTCTGTTACGGACAGCATCGTGTCCCCTCAAATTTATATGTTGGAGTCCTAACCCCAGAACCTCAGAATGCATATTTGAAGCAGGGTCTTTAAAGAGGTGATTAAGGTTAAGTGAGGTAGTTAGGTAGGATGGGCCATAATCCAATACAACCGGTGTCCTTGTAGGAAGAGATTAGGACATAGACACATGCAGAAGGAAGAAGATGTGAAGACACAGGGAGAAGGCTCAGAGGGAACCAACCCTGCTGACACCTTGACCTTGGACTTCTAGCCTCCAGAACTGTGAGGAAATAAAATTTCTGTTGCATAAGCCACCCAGACCGTGGTACTCTGTTATAGCAACCCTGGCAAACTGATACTGATTTTTAAGAGGTTAGACCTTATCTTTAGTTATTTCATAGATCTCAATGAGAAAATAAAATTTCATAAATAGAACTTCCCATACAAGTGTATGATATAGATTGAAGGGCAAAGAGTACAGTGTTTCCTTTTTAATTTCTCTCAGTTTGTTGGTTGGGGCTTTTGTCAAAGTTGAGTCTAAACACCTGAAAAAACTCCGTAGAATTTAACCTAATAATCCCTGGCCTGGCAGTCTGATGACCTGCTTGATGTTATGTCTGGTCTGTTAATTCCATGAGTCCAGGAAGTTCCCTCAGCACCCAGCACAGAGCCTGGCACATAGTAGGTGCTCAATAAATATTTGTCTGATGAGTGAATAAATAAGTGGTTTGACCATGACTCTGTGTTACGAATAACAGAATTTGCATCTAAAATAGTTACTTTCATTCTACATTCACATTCACAAAATTTCACTGTATTGGGTATGTAATGGGTTATGCAACTCAAATAAACTCAAATGCATTCATTATAAACTCCTGTGAAGTATGTATAATTTTGATATAAATACCCCCTCATTCCTCCATAGGTTTGATTATATCAGATATCCACTGATTTCTGCTAAATCACAGGACAAGTCACACCCTGGAGTTACGTAACATGTTCATATCTTGAGAGGTACTTTCACACCCATCATTGGTTTTGATTTCCACAACTTCCGTATGAGGTAGAGAAGGCAAACAGATTTTTCTTTGGAACTGGGCTTCCTTCAGCATTGATCCCCCAGGAACAGTGTCACCCTGATATCCTGAGCAATGACAGAGCTTCAGAAATAAGTTCAGATTCACATCATTCATTATGTCTCTTTGCTTATCTGTTTGCATTGGATGGGATCAAAGTCACAGTAGCACTTGCCAGCCCCAAGGTAATGAAATGGTGGTTGATTCTCTGCCCATCCTTCTGGGCCTCTAGGACCTCCTGCTGTAATGCCCACAGCCCCAGCACAGCCCCGAGGGCGTCTGTCCAGTGTGGGTGGCCCCAGGCTCCGGGTCAGGCTCCCCGGGCCCCAGGCCCCAGGCTCCGGGTGGCTCCCCGACTCAGCTCAGGTGTGCAGTCAGGTTGATGTAGCCAGAGTCAGCGCCTTGTCTGCCCTTGTTCCAGGCTGAGATGGCCTTAACTCATTCCTAGACACACACCCCTTGTTTCTGACACTCCTTGTTTATATCAAGGCCAAGGCTCTCATGGGATCTTAAGCCTAAAGGGTGGGGTACCCTCTTAATGTTGGAGACCAGAGTACGAGGAATGCTGGCCTCCCCACAAGAATTACTGTTTGCTCCTTGCTGTATAGCTGGGGAATCCAAGGCCGCCTCCAAGGTCCTGTGGCCAGTCTGGGAGCCCCAGGCTCAGGAGGGACCTCAGGAGGTCCAAGTTCTGGCCCAGCATCCTTTCTATCTTATCTGTGCAGAAGAATCACCTGGCAGATCCTTAAAAATACAACTTCTGGGCCTTATGCCCTGAGATCCTGATTCACCTTAGGTCTTCAGAGGGAAGGGTTTAGAAATCTGCATAAAATGCAGATTTAAATCCTATGTGTTTTCTATGCAGGTGATCACTGGCTCAAACTTTGGGGAACAATGCACTCTAAGACCAATGCTGCCCAGTTTCCAAGATGGGTATCTGTTTTCAAAGACCAGTGTCAAAGGAGTTCCTTCTGGGTGTGATTATGCACTTTGTAGATTGCACGGGAACAATTATCGTCAGAACGAAATTTAACTAAAACGGGAGTGATAGTGTTCAAGTCAAACAGCCTGGGGTTGGTACCAGGTGAACTTCAGTTTTCTTGTGGGTAAACTACAGCCATGGAACGTGCTAGGTGGAGGGCAGGGAGGGAGATGGAGGGGGAGGGGAGAGGGAGGTGCCTCAGGCATCCAGGTGGCTCTCAGCATTGCCGGCCTGCTTTAAAAAGCACGGATGCCTGGGCCCCACCCCCAAGGATTCTAATGTAATTGCTGGAGATGAGGCCTGCGCATTGGGGTTTTTACAAGCTCCCAGGCGGCTCACGTGTGTAACGTGCGCTGAGAAACGCTGAAGAGGAGGCCCTATCTTGAAAGCGGAGGTTTCAAGCAGAGCCTGGCTTACACTGGCCATCCGGAAAAAGGTAGCCGTGGTGTTTTTGTTGTTGTTGTTGTTTTTTAATAAATTTATTTATTTTATTTACTTATTTTTGGCTGCGTTGGGTCTTCGTTGCTGCGCGCAGGCTTTCTCTAGTTGTGGCGAGTGGGGGCTACTCTTCATTGCAGTGTGTGGCCTTCTCATTGCGGTGGCTTCTCCTGTTGCAGAGTGCAGGCTCTAAGGTGCACGGGCTTCCGTAGTTGCAGAACGCGGGCTCGGTAGCTGTGGCTCGCAGACTCTAGAGCGCAGGCTCAGTAGCTGTGGCGCACGGGCTTAGTTGCTCCGCGGCATGTGGAATCCTCCCAGACCAGGGCTTAAACCCGTGTCCCCTGCATGGGCAGGCGGATTCCTAACCACTGCACCACCAGGGAAGCCCAACCATGGTGTTTTGACTTTTTAAAAAATGATTTTCAAAATGATGCTCCTATCCATTTCTTCTTCTTCTTCTTCACCTATCTCTTGTCATCTTTTGAATTTGCAACTCACCACGTATCTTTATTATTTATTTTCAATTTTTATTTTATATTAGAGTATAGTTGATTTACAATGTTACCATGTATCTTTCAAATATAACAACGTGCCAGGTGCTGGAGAGTGCCAGGAAAGCAAGACAACAAAGGAAAAACCAGGAAGGACAAGCTGTCCCTCTTCCCATGTCTAATAGTAAGGACTACTGAGTAACAGTAAGGACGCAATGAGTAAGGATTGTTGGGCTAACATCACATGAGTGGGGGTCTTCCCATCAGAAGTCCAGCTGGAGGAGAGCATTCCACTAGCTGAGTAAATGAATATGCATCCTGCTCTAAAGAAAAGGCCACTGTGCTTTCTTATCCCATCTTAGGAAAAGAGAATAATTTGCTCTCATCAAACGCAGGCCCTCCCCCTTTTTGAAAAGACCAGCAGTCCCACGACTCTGTCAGTGTTTCTCAAAGTGTGTTCCCTGGATCACCTATATCCGGGTCCCAGGGATGTTGGTTAAAATGCAGATGCCTGGACCCTACCCACAGACCTACAGAATCAAAGTCTCTGGAGCCTGAGGAACCTGCAAGTGTAACATCTCAGGTGCTTCTCAGGTACCTTGGCGTTTGAGAACTGCTGCTTAAGTGCTAAGCACCAGTTATGCCTTCAGGCTCCTGAAGTGAAGATTCTGCAGGCAGTGTGCAGTGAGCAGTTCCCAGGGTTATTTTGGATGCTGTGCGGTTCACGCAAGGGTTCATTTTAAGCACGTAGATTAATGAATGCCAACATAGAGGCTCAGGATCCCGCAAGCATTCACTAGTGCTGGATGCCCTCAGTCTTCCGTGTCGCTTTCTGCGGTGCTTCTCGCACACACGTAATAAACACAAAATGAGGGCAGAGTCTTCCTCTTGGTCTCAGCCTGGCTAGATGCTCTATTAAAAATCACAGCACATTGTTTTGGACACACTAGTGATTTACTGTCAGGACATAGGATCTGCTGATTAGGAAGCGGGGTCTGTTGATTAGGAAGCATGCAACACCTTGATCATTATACTGGACAAAAACTCATGCTTATGCAACTGAGCATTGAAATGCGGGAAAATCGCATCTGTCTTGTTCCAGATCCCCACCCCCATCCCATTCTGTTATGAGATTGTCATCAGTGTGTTAGTCTGGGCAGCTGTCAAGCTTGGGCATTTGATTTCCGTTGTTTTGATTTCTGGACTTTGACCCCTGTGATGCCAAGTCTGAGTGAGTGAGTGACTGAATTCCAGTCTAGACCAGCAAAGATGGAAGGTTGTGCTGGGGAGCTGGGGACTGAGGGTCGTGGGGGGGCTCCTTGGAATCACATTTACTGTTTCCGTGGAGGAGCATGGACTCATCTCCCACGTACACCTGTGCCCCCAAATCCCAGCCCTCCTCCAGAATCCTGTCTTCCCTCCTCTGTGAGGCTGTGAACCTGTATTCAGGTGCTCCTGGGCCTGGTGAAGGTGATTATCGAAATTTGGCGATCCCCATGGACACAAACACCATTAAATAAACTAAGAACAGACACCCAGCAGAGAAAAACCAATTCCCCAGTCAGAGGAATTTTCCCAGAATGTTTAATCATTTCACAAACAGATCTGGGTTTCCTGCCCTTCAGATGCTCACAGGTGTTGGGTGTCAGGTGCGTGTTGAAAGGCCTTGGATGAGAAACACTTGAGTGTTAGGAACAAAGATCTCCAGCGTCCTCTTGGCCCTTGAAAGAGTCCCCTGCCTGCATGACAGTGAACTGCTTGAATAATTGCCATCTTTTTCCATTTGCAGGGGACTCTGGCATCTCAGAACACAAAAATGATTTCATCTATAGTCATTTCACAGCTGATTGATGAGAATAAATCAAAAGAAAATGGGGCCGAGTTGCCTGTGCCGTGTGCATATCCCATGAAGCTGTCGCTGGCTAATCGCAGCGGAGTCACTATTAACAGGGCCTTCGAGTTCCTTCCCGGTGGACTAGGAATTCAGACACCGGCGGGGGGGCGAGGCCCTGCGACAGAGCCGCCGCGCAAAGAGGAGAAGCCGTGCGGTGGCTCCCAGAAGGGATTTGCTTCCATCACCATCACAGCCAGGCGCGTGGGGCCCCCTGCCAGCACCCTGGTGTGGGAGGCTGTCGGGAACCCGCTCTGCATCAAGTGCAGGGCCCAGGAGGCTCTGCTCGGGGACCCCTCTGCTCTGGCTGCTGGTGCCGATCCGGGTCGGCACCATGGACCTTTCACTTGCACAGAATTCTCCAGAAACAGCTCTGTGATGGGGCTGAAGGTCCCTGAAGCCGACGCACGGCTGTGTGAGGGACACGAGTACTGGATCACCCATGTGGACAGCAGGGAGGGCCATTTTTCTCCAAGCACCCCACGGTCACAGGCGGGAAAGAGTCCGCTGGTGTTCAGCTCCTGTGTCCATCTCAGAGTGTCTCAGCCGTGTCCAAATTCCACCTACTATCTGGACAGGTCCCTGTCTGTCCCCATTGAGCCTCCTCGACTTGCTGGCCCTAAGATGCACAGATCCGTTCTGTCCCTCAACCTAAATTGCAGTTCACACAGACTGACACCAGATGGGGTAGATGGCACAGCTAACGGAGCGCCAATAAGCAGAGCCCTGAAGCTGGAGCTCACGGAGGGAAACCAGAACCTCCTAGGCCCGCGCTGGAACCTAGGTTTGCAAGAACGTTTCTTGAAGGAAAACCCATCGTTGGGGCGGGTACATCTGGGGACCGCGGGAACCGGCATGTGTCCTTGGAGAGGCTCTCCTCCACCGGAAAATACAGCTGCGGGAAGTAACCAGATCACTGTGAGAAAAGGGAAGGAGGCCCATGCAGCTCATTGTCGCACCCGTGGTCATCGTCATGCCAACCACCTGTCCATTCACATCCCGGGCTGGAGTTACACGGCAGGTGAGTGACACTCCCATCCTCCCTGCCGCCAAGTGCACGCCCCTCCCCACTTCAGGTAATTGGTGTGATTGCCGAGGTGCGTAGTGAGTGAGTTTCTTCTACGTAACTTATTCCAAGAAGCAGTTCTCAGTAATTGCTTCATCTGCTCCACTCAAAGTTGACCGTTGATAGCTCCGTGTTGATGTCTGGTTTGGATAGATTTTCTTAGATGATACTTTTGTAGATTATGAAAGGACTTCCCTCAAACTGTTGTTTCCATCAGTAGCTCCAGACCATATATAATGAGTAGGGGACTCTACCCCAAGTGAAGTTCATTCAGGTCCTTGTCATTCCAAAACAGGATGAGAAGAGCCAAGGGCCATCCACTCCCAGATGTTTTGTCCCTCTGGTATGAACATCTGCACATCTGGAAGTCTCCAGAGTTCTGCACTTTTCACTTTTCAATCGGGTAGTTGATGTTGATGGGTTGGCCTTAGAAACCTAGACCACAAAGCTCCATAATGGAGTGTTTGTGTGTGAGAGTGTGTATAGTAATTATGGGACATTTTCAAAAAGAGGCAAACCTGGGACTCTCCACACCAAACAACAGAAGCAGTAGTTTTCTGATTCTTTAGTTGTGTTTTCTGGGGCGACTCGGCTGGGATTTGAAACCTTTCCGCCACTGCCAGGGCCAGGCAGAATTCCCAAGGTCAGCTGTCCTGGGCACCCTTTACCTTTCCTGGGAGATCGGGGGTAGAGGGGGGAGCGGGCCTTAGCCAGAGGCCAGACTTCTCTCCTTCCCTGTGTACACTTCCGCAAGAGATTCTGGTTTATGAATTAGTGACTTTCCACTTGGGGAAAATATTTAAAGATAATAGTGGTAAAATTGAAAATGCGGCATATGCATAATAATTTTACAGTGCAATTTTTGTCCATTAAAAGCTTTATTAATTAATAAAAATGACTGTAAAACATTTTAAAGCTGTAATGTGAGTAGAAATGTTAAATGATGTAATTAATTTTAACAAGTGTATATATATTGAACGCTCAGAGACCTTTAAGGCAATTTGACATGGCTTTCAGACTGATTAGACTGTTGAATGCGTCTGAGTCTGGCAGACTTATTACAAGAAGGAAAACATAAGCAGCCGTCAGTGTTGCAAAGCTGGGCCTCACTTTGGGTTTTAAAGACATTTCTCAAGCCAGCCATTTCTTCTTCCTTGTTGATGAAGAGTCTGGAAATATATGACCTACATTGTTGTATGCTCCCCCATTGAAGCATATCCTAGTCTTTGTGCTGTGTCTCATGGTATGAAATAGTAACTTAGATTTATAGCACTTTCACCAAAGGAGCCTTAAAAATCACCAGAGCCAGATCTCAAACATCCATCTCAGAGGAGAGGCGCATGAACAGAGCAAATCCCTACGTCTTAGTTTTGGCTTTTGACGCAGACAAGATTTTTGATTGTGACTTTGTGAAATGACTACTCCTAGAATTGATTTTCTTAGGCAAAGGGTGCAAGTTAATTTTTACTTCCTATGGGCCGACTTCCCTCAGAATAGCTCTAATCCCAAAGATGCGCCTGTGGAGCCTTTGAGTGGCTCTAAATCACATGACCTCATTCTACCATTTGAGGAAGGAGATATTTATGGCGGCCAGGTCACCTTCCTTAGAGTTGCTGATCTATTATTTTCCAGCACGTTGAACGTGGACATGCCACGCTAACTCTGATTCTGTTTCCTCATCTGGGTAACTAGAGAAGGGGTTGGATTTGGTGTTCTTGAAGGTCCCCTTAAGCTTGAAAAAATTTCCGCTCTATTTTTCTGAGATGAAATCTATAAGGGAAAGAGGTTCCAGGTGACTCTGGGTCCCTCAAGTCACGAAGTTCAAAGCTCTAGAACCTTGGGCTCACTGTTGAGGACGCATGCATCCATGTGTACAAATGCACACTCACACGCACGCACGCACGCATGCACGCACACACACATCCCTGTACGGTTGTGCTCTCTCACTTAGAAACTAATTTGCAATGGAATGCATTTCTGCCCAGGTGATAAGAAAGCACTTCTTGTCCATGCTGCAGAATTCTTGCCTGAAATTCATAAGCACAACTCACAGATTCTAACTACCACAGTCTGTCCTAGTATAATCTACACAAGGCTTCAGGGGTGAGCTCTCTGACCTTCAGTCTTGACAAAGCTTTTAAACCTTAATGCGAGTGCTTTCCGACGGTGGCGATGCTCATTAAAACTCCAAGGAACTTTGGGCTTCCCTGGTGGCGCAGTGGTTGAGAATCTGCCCGCCAATGCAGGGGACACGGGTTCGAGCCCTGGTCCGGGAAGATCCCACAGGCCGCGGAGCAACTAAGCCCGTGCGCCACAACTACTGAGCCTGTGCTCTACAGCCCGCGAGCCACAACTACTGAGCCCACGTGCCACAACTAATGAAGCCCGCGTGCCTAGAGCCTGTGCTCCGCAACAAGAGAGGCCGCCATAGCGAGAGGCCCGCGCACCGCGATGAAGAGTGGCCCCCACTTGCCACAACTAGAGAAAGCCCTCACACAGAAATGAAGACCAACACAGCCATAAATAAATAAATAAATAAATAATTAAAAAAAAAAAAAAAAACAAAACTCCAAGGAACTGTTTGTATTTTCTCATCTGAAACTGGAATCTTGTCTGAGACATTCTTGACAGCCTCCTGTGGCTACATGTGCTGTCAGTGGTCAGCACACTTTACAGTTACTGAATCTGATTCTTTGTATCTGAAAGATTCCAAAACACAGAATGAGCAGTATCCTTGCTAGCCGACTTACATTCAGCTGCAAGGTAGGTTCAGCCTGGGAGATTCCACAAATGGAGGCAAAGCAATTTTAGCTCTAGTCATTGGGTCCTCAGACAGACAGTCCTATAAATTGTATTGTTGAATGAGCCTCCGGGACATGCACCCAGAAAGATTGCTAAGATTAGGGAAAATGGGATGCCATCAAATGCTTTGTGCAGAGCAGATTGGCCGTGTCTGCTGGGAAGTAACATTTTTAACAGACCCAGGTCTACCTGTTCTCTTTTCAGAGGCCGAGGGCTTGTGAATTGGTTCCCTCTTTGTTCATTTCCTTGGTCCTTGTAAGTTTGTTACTTACATCTCCACTGTTAGAAGCATCCTGCTGGCACCTGCTAGATGGACATTGTACAAGTCCCTGCACCTATTGTAAGGAAGAATGTCACCATCACCATCACCACCATCATCATCATCATCATCATCATCATCATCATCATCATCCTATCAGTACCCACAACATTTACTGTGGAAATCCTAGATGCCAAGCCCTGGGCTACTTCCATTGTATTTATTACTTTGAATCATTCAAATCATTCTGTAAAGAAAATGTCATTATTCCTATTTTGCAGGCAAGACAAATGGGGCTTGAAGATTAAATAACTTGCCCAAGCCCACCTGGCCATGAAGTGCCAGAGCTGAGGACAGTCATGTGTGTTTGGCTCGCACTGTGCCATCCTCAGTGACAGCCCAAAGCAGAGCAGTTAGGATGGTGGGGACTCTCTCGGTGGTGGGCCCCATCTCCACTCTCCCTGTCCAAGGTGATGTTCAAAGACTGCTCATGGGCATATAAATAATACTAGCATTTGGTGCCCAGTTACCCTGGGTAAAATCTATTAGGAGAGTAAGCTACACAGTTAACTTCTAACTAAATGTAACAAGCCATGCCATTTGATAGTTAAAACTTATTGGCTCAGAAATCCCTCCCAGCCTGAAATCTGTTCTCCTGGTGTTCTATGGGATGTACAGTGTTGATCTGAATGTTTCTCTCCTCACTGGGTGTTGCATGCCTAAACCAGTATTTTTTTTTAATACATTTATTTATTTATTTTTGGTTGCGTTGGGTCTTTGTTGCTGCACAGGCTTTCTCTAGTTGCGGTGAGCGGTGGCTTCTCTTTGTTGCGGAGCACGGGCTCTAGGCATGCGGGCTTCAGTAGTTGTGGCACATGGCCTCAGTAGTTGTGGATTGCGGACTCTAGAGTGCAGGCTCAGTAGTTGTGGTGCACGGGCTTAGTTGCTCCATGGCATGTGGGATCTTCCTGGACCGGGGCTCGAACCAGTATCCCCTGCATTGGCAGGCAGATTCTTAACCACTGCATCACCAGGGAAGTCCTGCTAAACCAGTATTGACTTCGATACGTTACTTACTGCCAGTTTCATTTCCTACTTGTGGCCAAGATCTGAAGCTTTCCCCTGTTCCTAAGACAACCAAGTAGATAGAACGAAACCACCTGATTTTGTTAGGTGCTTTTGGAGAAGACACTGCTGAATGCACTGTTTGCCCACATCTGCCCCGGACACCAATGTTCTATGTGGACCCTCTGTCTTAGAATTGCTCTGGTGGCGTTGGTCTGGGAAGACCCCAGTGGAGTTTAGTATCACTAGTGGCCAAAGATGGGAATGACTGGAGAGGAAGAAATCCCTGCCAGTTCACGGAAGGAATGCCGTGTTTACTAGTGTTCTGACGCGATAATCTAACACATTAGTAGTGAGTGAGGTTTATTTCATGGAGAAAGCACTCACATCACTCAAGGGAAGCCTACGTGACACTGCACGTACACATGCCAAGTCTACCAGAGAAGCCTGCGTTACACTCAGTTCCCCAAGCCCATGAAGATTTCTTGCTAGAGATGCCAGAAGACATTTGAGGAGGAACCCTTATTTTACAGCTGTGCTTTTTCTTTAATGATTAAGAACTGGGGTTGGCAAACTTTTTTTTTTTTTTTTTGGAAAGGGCCAGGTAGCAATTAAGTTAGGCTTTGCAGGCCATGTGGTCTCTCTAGCAACTACTCAACTCTGCCATTGTAGAAGGAAAGCAGCCACAGACAATGCATAAATAAACAAGCATGGCTCTATTCCAATAAAACTTTATTTACAAAACAGGCAGTGGGCCAGATTTGGCCTGCGGGCTGTAATTTGCCTTCTCCTTATCGTCTATCCTCCGAGACAAAGTTTACCCTGTTTGCCTGTGTTCCGCATTGGAGTCTCTGGAGATCCAGCTCTGAGATGGAGATGAGTGGGCATTTATGGTGCAGTGCTCTTGGGAATGGCACTTGTGGATGGGAAGGGAAGTAGGTATGGCAGAGGACACGAGTGTCCTGTGATGCAGTCATACTGAAGGCCTTAGAGGGCTCTGAACTTAGGGTGGCCCTTCAGAGTTATTCTGACTGGGGGCGAGGAGGCTGGGCCTTTATAGCCCTGGAAAGGGGATATAAAGGGTGAGCCTTCCAGTTGCCAGGGTTGGGCTGGACTTCTGAGGACCGTCTTCCTGCAGGACTTCAAGAAGCTGGGGGCGGGGTGGGTGGGCGGCTACCTCCTTTATTCCCAAGGGGGATCTGAGTGCATCACAGCTGGCTGTTCTGCCGTTTAATCTACTCTCTCCACCCTGTGGCCTCATAGTTCTCTAAAACAAGTCAAGGATCTTGAAAGGCTGAACCTGGGGTAGTGGGGTGTGGACCTTAGCACCTGTGTGCAGAGAATTCTGCTGGATGATTTTCGGGTTTGTTTGTTTCTTTGTTTTTTAATAGACACTCCACAAATCTAAGCGCTTTTGATTCCTCTGGGTTGTGCACTCTTCACTGCCCCCCTCCCCAAAGGCAGCCGTTTCTCTTTCTGCCCGCTCTGCCTTCGCCCTGCTATTCCCTTTGCCTAGGAAAGCCCCCTTCTCTCTTCAGCAGGTGCTGATTCTTCTGAAGCCTTTGATGTTTTCTTGGAGTGTTGGTTCCTCTGGGAAGGCTCTCACACTTCCTGACTGGTCCTACCCTTGACGTTTAATCATTCACTCAACAAATGTATATTGAGCAATGAAGCGGGAGGAGTGACTTGGAACAGGGTGGCAGTGGTGCTGAGAAGTGGTCAGATTCGGGGGCTGTTTTGAGGGTAAAGCCCGCATGGTTGCCAATGATCATATGGGTTGGCAGTGCCCATGGTGACCATAAGTGCCCGCAGGGTATATCTAACCCTCTGCAGGTTCCTGAGGCCACTCGCCTCTCAGTGCTTCCCAACCAGAGGGGGACATTTCCACCCCACTGCCAGTGCCTGGCCAGCACTCACGCCAGGACTGCATGCTCTTCTGCTGTGGGAGTGGTTTCGAGGACGAGGCGAACAATCTCAGGACGGTGCCTTCTTACTGGGAATTTGTTAAGAAGAGAATTGGGCAGAATGAGTGTGTGCGATTTGTTTTATCATTAATAGCAAGAGAAGCTAGGGGGTGTTAGAATCAGCTGACAAATGAACAGTGAAATGGGACCCCTGGCACGCAGCGACAGCTGAGAGCAGGGGTGAGCCAACCTCAGCCCAGGGATTTACCGCCTGTTCTTGTAAATCAAGCTCCATTGGAACACAGCCGTGCTTGTTCGTCCACACGCTGTTCTGTGGCTGCTTTTGCGCTGCACAGCGGAGTTGAGGAGTTGGGACAGAGACCGTGTGACCCACAAAGCCTGCAGTATTTATTACCTGAGCCTTTACAGAACAGGTGTGCCAGCCCTGCTGGAGGACGAGCTCCGGGCGACTTTGGGCAGGTCTCTTCCCCCCATGGGCTCCACTTCTTCCTCTGTGGAATGAGAGATGTAAACCAGATTCTCTCTCGAACTCTCCTCTCCTAGTGCATTAATGTATTCATTTCTCTGGCTCTGGTTTTCTGTCACAATAGCTGTTTACACAAGTCCAGTTTTCAGGTAGGAGAGAGAGATGCTCAGAATCCAGGGGCAAAGCTCTCTCCCCCTTGACCCCCATCACACCGTTTACTCTGGGTTCTCCTCTGCCTTTTCTCACCAGTCCCTTCCTGCTTCCTCTGATTCTTTCTTCCCCCTCCCCAGATGCAGGTGCTCACTAAGGTTCATCCTTGGCACGTGGCTCTCCTGCCTCTTTTCACGTCAGCAGAAAAATCAGGCCTTTCTGTGTCATCCACCATCCTCAATAAGCGGGTGGGGCATGTGTCCAACCCTGGCACCTCCTGCTCGTGCCAGACCAGAGTCCCATCTGGAGAGCCTTCCCTCACTCACATGACATTTATTGTGGCAGCCATGGTTACCAGGCCCTGGGTGAGCCTTTGGTTCCATGGAGCTGAAATGAAACCCAGGTGTGGTCTCCCCACCATGCAGGTTACAGTCTGGTGGGGACACAGACATCCAACTGAGACCCCTAAATATGTATGTCATTATAGATCGTGGTCAGTGCTCTAAGGGGAGGAGAGGACCATGAGAGAGCTTAACAAGGGAGGCTTCATTTAGAAGAGGGAGTTTGTCAAGAAAATATTTCTGAGGGAGGAACTTTTATTTTATTTTTAAAATTTTCATTGGAGTATAGTTGATTTACAACGTTGTGTTAGTTTCAGGTGTACAGCAAAGTGATTCAGTTATATTAATACATATATTCATGCTTTTTCAGATTCTTTTCCCGTATAGGTTATTACAAAATATTGAGTAGAGTTCCCTGTGCTATACAACTGGTCCTTGTTGGTTATCTATTTTATATGTAGTAGTGTGTGTATGTGATTCTCAAAGCATAGAAGTACAGGGACCAGCATGTGTCAAGGTTTGGAGGCAGAGATGAGCTTGGCATTTTGGAGGAGCTGAGAAGGCCATTGTGCCTGCAACGTAGCAAGTAATGCCATGAAGCTGAAGCTCGAGGCTGAAGCGGTGAGCTCGGGAAATGGTTTGGGTTGGGGCTTTGAGACCAGAATAAGGATTTACAGTTTCCTCCTAACAGCAGTGAGATGCTATGATATAGTGCATGCTTTAAGAAGATCACTCTTACTCATTGGAAGGCGAGGGATGGAAAGGGGGGAGGTTATTGCCGTGGAGTAGATGAGAACCATATTGGAGGCTTGAGAGGAGGGAAAAAGAGCCTGATGGTGGAATTCACAAGTCTTGAGTGTCAACGAGGTCATGGGGGAAGTGGGGGGATGGCAAGGTTGACATCTGACTTTCCGGCTTGGGCACTGGGAGATTTGGGGGCTTTTAAAAAAGACTTCATGTTTTTAGAGCAGTTTTAGGTTCGCAACAAAATTGAGGGGAAAGTATAGAGGTTCCCCATATACCCCACCTGCACACATTTACAGCCTCTCCTACTATCAGCATCCCCACCAGAGTGGCGTATTTGTTACAACTGATGAACCTACACTGACACATCATTATCACCCAAAGTCCATAGTTTTCATTAGGGTTCACTCTTGGTGTTGTACCTTCTATGGGTTTAGGAAAATGTATAATGACACATATCCACAATTATAGTATCGTATAGAGTCTCACTGCCCTAAAAATCCTCTGTTCCCTCTATTCATCCCTCCCCACCCAAACTCTGGCAACCACTGATCCTTTTACTGACTCCATAATTTCACCTTTTCCAGAATGTCATATACTTGGAGTCATAGACAGTTCAAGCGCTTCCTTCACTTACTAATATGCATTTAAATTTCTTCCATGTCTTTCCATTGTGTGACAACTCATTTCAAGCACTGAATAATATTCCATTGTCTGGATGTACCACATTTTATTAATCCATTGACCTAAACAAGGATGTCTTGATTGCTTCCAAGTTTTGGCAATTATTAATAAAGCTGCTATAAACATCCATGTATAGTTTTTTGTGTGGACATAAGTTTTCAACTCCTTTGGGTAAATACCAAGGAATGTGATTGCTAGATCATAAGGTAAGAGTATGTTTGGTTTAGTAAGAACCTGACAAACTGTATTCCAAAGTGACTGTACCATTTTGCATTCCCACCAGCAATGAATGAGAGTTCCTGTTGCTCCACATCCTTGCCAGCATTTGGTGGTTTCAGTGTTCTGGATTTTGCCTATTCTAATAGTTACGTAGTGTATCTTGTTGTTTTAATTTGCATTTCCCTGATGACATATGTTGAGGAGCATCTTTTCATTTGCTTATTTGCCATCTGTATATCTTCTTTGGTGAGATATCTATAAAGGGCTTTGGTCTATTTTTTATTTGAGTGGTTTATTTTCTTACTGTTGAATTTTAAGAGTTCTTCATATAGTGTGAATAACAGGAGAGAAGGTTTATATCCAGGTGGGGAAGATGTGAGGAGGGGTGGAGAAGATCCCAGGTGCCATGAGGACAGGTTATGTTTGAAGTGTCAGTGGGGCAGGCAGGTGCAGATGGCAAGCTGGGAGTTGGACCCATGAATCTGGAGCCCAAAACAAAGTTCTAGGATAGAGTTATGGTTTGAAGAATGTTCTTCCTAGAGTTGGTGTTTTATGCCACGGAAGTGTTTGAGAACACCTAGGAAATGAGAAGAACAGGAAGCGACAAGGGTCTGGGAATGCTGGCATTTAGAGGTCTGGCAGGAGCAACTGTGTTTCAACTCAGTACCAGTACTGCAACCACCAAGGCCCCTGCTCTTGTTTCTAACGTTTTACTGTGTGTCCTGCGCTGTTCCACGTACTCCTTGGGTTTTCATTCATTTACTCCTCCCTAAAAGTCCATAGGAAATATACATTATTTACACTCGTTTTCCAGGCATACACAGCTAGTTGGGTGGGGGTGGGGCAGACTCCAGGCTCATGCATCTGGCTGTGTTCCGCGGCCTTCCAATGGTACCTGCCAGGCCACTGTTGTCACTTTTCTGCTCAGATTTTCTCCTGCTCTTAGTAACGGTTCCCTTACCTCTTGGATCCCAGGCTCACAAGTTGGAGTCACCTTTGAACGCTTCCTTCCTCTCCCTCGCTGCCACATCAAACCACTGGCAAGGTGGAAGGTCTCTCATGCCCATCCCTTCTTTCCCATGTCTACAGCCACTGTCCTCACTCAGGCCTTTATTATCTTCATGAAATTTCTATGCCCAGGTAGATTTATTTTCCTGACTATAAAATTAATACATTATAGGCAACCAAGAATGACAAAAAGCAAAATAAAAAGCTCAGTCCCTTTAAATAATCACGGTTTATATTTTGGTGTATTTTCTTCCATTCTCTTTCTATGCATGTCTATTTTTTTCTTACAAGTAGCTGAGGTCCTGCTGCATATGTAATTTCCCTCTGGGTCTCTGCCACTTAGCGCTATATCATAAATTTTTCCTGATATTAACAGTACTTACAAAGATAACTTTTATTGACTATGAAATGGTGTGTTTTATGGATATATCGTAGTTTAACTGTTCCTTCATTGTTGATCCTTAAAGTAGTTATTCGTTTTTCACTTTTTGGAATAATATTAATGTGAACACTGGGCATATGAGGCTTTTCTGTATACTGCATTATTTCCTTTTGAAAAAACAAAAATCCTTGAAATGGAATGTATCGAAAATGGAATGCATCTAAATCAGAGAGCATCAGCCTTTTTAAGGTTCTTGACACACATGCCAAATTAGACTTCAGGAGAAATCTAGGTGAAGGGCCTTTCTGTACGTGCTTGGCCAAGATTAGGTATTAGTTTGTAAATCTTCCCAAATTTCCAGATGAAAAATACCGCTCTGTTGTAGTTTGAGCTGGCATCTCGTTGGTTACTGGTAAAAGGGAACATTTTGCTTCATGGTTCCTGCCTCTCACCTTGACCTTGGCCCCCTCACCCCAGTGTTGCCTTCCCTCTCTAGGTCTTGGCAGGGTCAACATTTGGGGCCGGATGATTCTCTGTGTGAGGGCTCTCTGTGCACCATAGGCTGTTTAACAGCATCCCTAGCCTCTGCCCACGAGATGCCAATAGCCCTCCCTCCCAGTTGTGACAAACACCAACCTCTCCAGACATTATCTGGATTGGGGGAGAGCTGACAAAATCATCTCGGTTGAGAACCACTGGCCTGCACTGTGCCCTAACCTCGTTATAGCCCACTGTTATTGTGGACCACCTGCTTGGCAATTCTCATCACTCACCAGACTGTGACGTACATGGCCTCAGTGCATCTTCCCAGTTCCATCTCTCAAGCACTTGACTCCCAAGAATATTATTGCCTTTCAGTGTGACATACTGGCTATTTCATGGGGGCCATTTTTCTTCTTCTAGACTGCACTGACCTGGAGGTCAGGATCCAAGTCCGAGTCAATGGCAATGAGCTCTCCATGCCCAGCAGTGAGCCATGGAGCACAGCACACTTGCTCAGGACCTGGGTGCTGGGCAGAGGACAGGTCATTCTGATGACCCAACAAAGCCTTGCTGATGTCAGGGTCACTTAAAAGCTCACTCCCTTTCCTTCTTCAAACCACCTCTCCCCATGGCCATATCCAAAACCTCTCTGGCCAGGAACGGGTGGGGAGCCACATCCAGAGGTAGGTTGTGAAAAGTAAAGTGAAGTCTATAGCATCCCCACTTCTTTTTAAAATGGAGGGGAAAAAGTCTCACAATATTGTTTCTCTCCAAGAACTTAGTAAGAATAATCAAGTTTTGTCAAGGAAGAACTTTATTATCCTGCAGATGGTCAAATTTAATGAAAAGACAGAAAATGCATGAACAATGTTACAGAAATATTTTGAAGGGTTTTTTTGGGGGGGGGGAGATTGTTTCTAGTCACTAGTTTTCCATGTTAGGTTGGAGCCACATGAAGGCATAACTGTGGATGAAGTACCACAGTTCACATAAGGGGCATTCTAGTGATCCTACATTGTTCATGGCTGTTACCAGAGAGTGTGAAAAAGGTGTTCTTAACCAGGGGAGGGCGTCAGACACATTAGGGATGCTTTTTCAAACTGCCTATGTTAGACCCTATTCTGGAATCTGAGTCCGTGCCTCCCTGCTTAAGAGCTCTGTTCTGGAGGATGTAAGGAAGGGAAAATAATTTTCCCTCCACCCTTCCAAGTCCTCTCTGGGGCCCCTATAACAAAAGACAGATTAACAAGAGAAAAACAAAGAGAAGTTTATTTACATGTATTCCTCATATGTACATGGGAGATAACCAGAAGAAAATGAGTAACTCAAAGCAGTGGTTTAGAACTCTGGCTTATATATCATCTTCAACAAAGAACAGTAACTTTGTGGAGAAATGAAAAGACAAAGGAGAGCAGTTTTAGGCTTCCAAGGTTGTCAAAGTGGGAGGGTAAATATATGGGAGGAAACTAATGGTAGATAAAGGCTAGTTAGTAAAGTTTGTTCTGTTGATTCCTCTGGTGTCATCTCCCTCAGTTGCCTTCAGCTCAAAATAATCCTCATGCCAAGTGGCATATTTTGGGGGTGGCACGTTCTGCTACTCTTCAAGGACAGCTCTTCCCTGCAGGTCAGCATGTCCTATTTACTGTGCATCCTAATTCTCACTACTTAGGGGTAATTGTCAGACTGTTCAAGGTTGAAGTCCCCAAGAGGTCCTGAGGGCAGGAGCACAGCATAGGTATTCTCTTTGCAGGGAACACAGCCTTTGTCATGCCACTTGCGGTTAGAACCTGCTCCCTCAAATGCCTGCTCTTTCCCACTCTGATTTTTGTGATAAGTGCCCCGAAGGAACACTCAAACACATAGTCTAGGTGAGGAGTGTATAAACTGGCCCAGTAGGTGGTGGTTGTCTGTAGAATCAGAAGTTAAAGACAAACGCTACAAAAATTCAGATTTTTAAAAATCAGTTTCTCGATTAGTTGAAGCATTTGCATACAAGGACTGCACCATTTTGGTCTCCTGCAGAACTACCTTGTTTTCATTGTGTTTTGGTCTTGTGTCATGAGCCTACATTAAGGATGGGGTCACTCATGTTATACAGACCATTGACGTGGGCCCCACAGGGACAAAAATCTCCACTCTCCCTCTTCCAGAGTTGTGCAGCTCCTGAGCAACTCTGATTTTTAACCTCTCGGAGCATTTAACCCTTGCAGCTCCTAATGTTTCTCCTTCTACGTTATCTGTTAGAGAATTCAGAGACAACTTTGGGGCCCATCTCTTGGAGATATGCAGAACGTTATGGTGATACTTGGTGCTCTGGCTTTGTCTTGTCTTTCCCATGTATAAATTTATAAGTTGGCTGAAATGAAGGGAAAAAGTATAGAGTTTTGCTTAAAATCTGCTCCCTCCTTGGGCAGGGGGCTGAAGTGAAGGGCCAGGCTTGCAGTTGAATGAGGTGATATGGAATCTTTGGTGTCTGTTCAGCAGAAAAATGGCTCTGGTGTTTTAAGAAGATAGAGGCTCATCCATTTTTGAGTATAGGTGGGCAGTATTTAGGTGATTTTGTTCAGATGGCCTATGTAGATAGTGAACAAGTGACTTCGAGGTCCTGTGGCATCCTGTCTTGCACCCTTACAAATACACGTGTGTGTGTGTAAGACCGAGTGACCCACTTTAGTTCAGAAAACGGTAGCAAAGGAGCTGTGAAGAACGGAGCATCAGAGCCCAGGCAGCAGATTTTGGGAGAGGTGGTCCATAAAACGCACTGAACATCACAGTGTTGTGCATTTGGGAGACAGAGCTGAGGGAGACATCGGGGAGAATTTGTGATGATGTGATTGTGATTGGCTGTGGCAAAGCCTGTCGTGATTCTCTCCACCCCAAGGTCTACCTTGGCTGCTGGCACTGCCGGGTGCACTGTGGTTTCTCTCCAGGTCTAAAATCATACATGAAAATGCTCCTTAGAATAGGGAGTAAATGTAATCAGTTTCTTCTTCAATTCCATTGCTTTTGTAACGTTTTTTTCCCTCTCTTATTGAAAAAGTAAAACACGTGCATTGTAAAAATTAAAATGTAGAGAAGCAAAAAGAGGAAAATAAAAACCAACCATAATCCTACTATCCACAGATAACATCACTGTTACTGTTTCAGTCGATCTTCCCAAATGGATTACTTGGATCCTCTCATGCATGCAACGAAATTTTATTTTTAAATTTCTCTTTTCTTCTCTTAACAAACAGAGGATCATGTAAAAGCATCATTAGAGGTTGCTCTTTCTTAACAATAGATTGTCAAGTTCCCTTTCATGTCCTACATATTCCCCTATTAATCATTTAACAGCTACGTAGGCTTCTGTTATAAAGATTTACCAAGCTATTTTTTGAAAATCTTCTTGTTAAATAGATTGTTCCCATTTTTGCATTTTTATAACAATGTGTTGATAAATGTCCTCCTAGAGAAATCTCTGTGGGCGTTTCATGTGATTTATTTAAGCCACATTCCTAGAATTTCTGGGTCAAAGGAGAGGCACAATTTTAAGGCTTTTTAATATAGATTTCCAAATGGTACTCTGTTAACAGTTGTATCAAACTAGACTATCAATACCTAAATAGCGGCTGCCTTGAGCATGCACAAGCATTGGGTGTTGACATTACAGAAACTTTCATGTGGTTCTGATAAGTGAGAAATATAATATGTATGATATATTAATTTGTATTTTTTTGATGGAGAAGTTGAACTTTCTCATGTGTTTGTTATACGTCTATACCTCTTTTGTAAATTTCCCCTATTTTTTTTTTTTTTTTTTTTTGGCCTTTTTTCTTTAGTCTTTTTTCGCTTGAATTTTTATTTATGTTAAAAATATCCCTTTGTATTTATATTTTAATGTTTATCGTACTTTTTTTTAAACTTTGGATTTCGAAATAATTTTAGATTAACAGAAGAGTTACAAAGGTGGTACAGAGAGTTCCTGAGTCTCCTGTATATATAGCTTCTCCTTCTCATCACAGTACTCCTGCCTAAGCCGGGGTTTCTCAACCTCGGCACTACCGCCGTCTCGGGCTGGATGACTCTCGGTTGCGGAGGGCGGTCTTGTGTATCGTAGGGTGCTTAGAAGCACCCCTGGCCTCTGCCCATGAAGTGCTGGTAGCACCTCCCCCTTTTCTCCCTTGATAAGCAACAATGTCTCTAGAACATTGCCAAATGCTCCCTGGGGAACAACATCACTCACATTTTGAGAATCACTGGTCTGAACTGAGCAACTGGTATGGCGATAGTCTTATTGACTAAACTACAGACTTTGTTCAGATTTCACCAGGTTTTCCACTAATGTCCTCTTCCCATTCCAGAATCCCATCCAAGGATACCACGCTGCATTTTGTCATCATGTCTGTTTGTGGTAATTTTTGACATTCAGATGTTTTTATTATCTTCTTTGTCCTTTTCCTTTTCTTTTCACTGACAGGCTTAGAATGGCCTTTTCTAGCCCACATTCCTCTCTCGCTCCTTTACTTAAATCTGTAATCCCTCTGGATATATTTCCTCAGATGGTGTGAGGTTGGGATCTATTTTACATAAACGGTTTGCCAGTTGTCTATGGACCATTTATTGACGGGGTAATCCATTATTTCTTTACTGGTCGGAAACGCCAATCGTATGTAGAATTTGTGTTTATACAAGGATTTCCTGACTTACGCAGTTGTTTTCTTCTAGAAATTTTCATGCCACTTGAATATTATATGACTTACAAAAGCCATCCTGTTACTATCTATGGATTTAAAAGATGGGGAATCTTTCAGATACTCCTAAGTGTAAAATGTTGGCATTTGATATATTGCATTACTGCACGATTCAGGTGGTGAGAGACTCTGGCTACCATTACACATTTTTCAAATTTTAATTTTATATTTCAAAAAGGCCTTCTCAATCTGATCCTACACTCTGCTTTCTGTTTTTGATTAGCTATGTTGAGGCATAATTTACTTGCATTGAAGTGCACACATTTAATGTATATAAACCCATGTAACCAGTACCACAATGACATACGGAGTATTTCTATCGCCTCAGAGAAACATTTGACTCCTTTTCAGTCAATTTACTCCCTCCTCCAGCCTCAGGAAATCACTGATTTTTTTTCTGTTGTTATTCTAGAATTTATACATATTAAGGCAACTTGGGCTTTCTTTGTATAAGGTTTCTTTCACTCAGACTAATGCCTTTGAAATTCTTCCACGTCACTGCGTCTATCTCTAATTTCTCTCCACAATGTTTTGTAGTTTTCATTATAAAGATCTTTCACATGTTTTGTTAAATGTTTCCTTATTTATTTCATATTCTGAATGCTGCTATAAATGCATGACACTGATTTTTACAAATTTCATTTCCAACTTTTTTTAGTTACGCATAGAAATATAGATAATTGATATCTGTGTAGTGACCTTGAATCCTGCAACCTTGCTAAAAGCACTTAATTGTAGTAGTGGGGTTTTTTTTTGTAGATTCCTTAGGATTTTCTATGTACTCGATAATATTATGTACGAACAAAGTTTTACTTATTCTTTTTCCATCTTGATTCCTTTAATTTGTTTTTTTCTTGCCTTATTGCACCAGGTGAGACACAGTAAAATGTTGAATAGAAGTGATGAAAGTGAGCATCTTTGACTTATTCCCTGGTTAGCTCTAAGGACTTAATAGAGATAGATAGATAGATAGATAGATAGATAGATAGATAGATAGATAGATAGATACGTACATACATAGGTTTCACCTACCAGGTTCCTTCTATTCCTAATTGATTCTCTTTCTTTTTTCATTCTGATAAAACATACATAACACGGCATTTGCCACCTTAGTCATCTTTCTGTGCTCAGTTCTGTGGCATTAGGTATGTTCACTTTGTTTTGCAACCATCACAACCATTCATCCACAGAAATGTTTTCATCTTGCAAAAATGAAACTCCATACCCATTAACCATTAATTACATCCCCCTACTCCGCAGTCCTTGTTAACCACGATTCTACTTTGCTTCTATGAGTTTGCCTATTCTAGGCACCATATATAAGAATCATACGGTATTTGTCCTTTTGTGATGGCTTATTTCACTTGGCATAATGTCCTCAGGGTTTATCCATGTTGTATCATGTGTCAGAATTTCTGTCTTTGTTAGGGCTGAATAATATTCTGTTGCATGGATAATGCCACACCGTGTTTATCCCATTCATCTGTTGATGGACACTTGGATTGCTTCCACCTTTTGGCCGTTGTGAATAATGCTGCTATGAACATAGGTGTAAACGTGTTTGTTTCTGCTTTTAATTCTTTTGGGTATCTACCCAGAAGTAGAATTGCTGGATAATGTATAATTCTATGCTTAATTTTCTGAGGGACCTCCATACTGTTTTCTGCAACAGTTGCACCATTTCACATTCTCACAAGGCTGCCAGTTTCTCCACATCCTTGCCAACACTTGTTATTTTCTGGGGTTTTTTTTTTTTCTATAATAGCCATCCTAATGGGTGTAAAGTGGTCTCATTGTGGTTTTGATTTGCATTTCCCTAATGATTCCCTAGTGATGTTGAACATCTTTTTATGTGCATATTGACCATTTGTATATCTTCTTTGGAGAAGTGTCTGTTCAAATACTTTGCCAATTTATGTTCAGATTCTTTTGTTGTTTGTGTTTATTCCTAACGTGGTGAAAGCTTTTATCATGCACAGATGTTGAATACTGAAATACTTTTAATGTACCTATTGGGATAATAATAGAGTTTTTCTCCTTCATTTTATAAGTATGGGGAATTACGTGGACTTTCATATGTTAAATTAGCTACTTATTTCTAGGTTAAAATCTATTTAGTCATGATGCATTATACTTTTAAGAAATGAACATATTGCTGGATTCTATTTGCTAATCTTTTTAGGATTTTTTTTTTCATCTATGTTCTTTAGGAATGTTGGCATGTCATTTTCCTTTTTGCAGTGTTTTTGGTTTTGATATCGGGAAAATACCAGCTTTATATAATAAACTGGGAAGTGTTCTCTTTCTGAAAAAGATTTTGGAAGATTAACATTATTTCTTGAGTGTTTTCTAGAAATCACCAGTGAAGTCATGTTGGCTTGAAGTTTTCCTTGAGGGAAAGCTTTAATTATGAATTCAATTTTTTAAAATTGTGATGTGACTAGTCAGGGTTGCTACAACTTCTTGAGTCTGGTAATTTGTAAATTTACCTTCTTTCAAGGAATTTACCATTTCATCAAAGTTGTTGAAATTATTGCCGTAAAGTTGTTCATAATATTTTCTTATTATCCTGGGACATGTAGTGATGTCCCCTCTTTTATTCCTGATACTGGTAATTTGTGTCTTCTCTTTTTATCAGTCTACCTCGAGGTTTATCCATTTTATTGATTTTTTTCCCCCCAAAGATCTAGGTTTTGTTCCATTGATTTTTCTCTATCGTTTGTTGATTTTCTATTACATTGATTCTGCTTTTAGCTTTATTATGTCCATGTTTCTATTTACTTTCTCCTAAATTTCCTCCTCTTCTTCTTCTTTTTAATTTTTTAGCTTAAGGGGGAAGATTAGACCAAATGCTCATATCAAATGCTTTCGTATAATCAGTTCAAGACATAAATTTCCTCCTAATTTTGAAATGTATTTTTTCATTTTCATTCAGTTCCAAATATTTTCTGTGTATACTACAATATCACTTTGTTTTAATTGTAGCTTCATAGTAAGCTTTAATATCTGACAGGGAAAGATTAGATTACAACCATTATTCTTTTTTGGTTTGCTTGTTTTTGCAAATTTTTATTAGCTATCTTATGTATTTATTTTAACTAGGAAATCTAGACCACCTATACTCATTTTTATTATTGATATATATGGATTTACTTCTATCATACTATTTAGGTTTTCTGTTTGTCCTACCTTTCTATCTTTTTAATAGCCTTGTATTCAATTAATTTTTTTCTCCTTCTATTTTTTCTTCTGCTAGATGGAAGTTATACTATTTATTTTTATCATTTCAGTCACGGCTTAACATGTGAACTTGACAAAGCCAAAAGGTGATCAGTATTTTTAGTCATGTCTCAAGCAACTTATTAACGTAGAGCTCTTTAGCTACGATCAGTCAAGATACATTACTGCTATTATATGTTTTGGTTCTGTCTTGTTTTGTTTTTGTGATTCCTCCAAATTGACTGTTACTTTTATAAAATCAGTGTTTAGATTTACCTTATGCTTCCCATTTTTGTGCTCGCCATTTCTTTATGAATGTTAGATCTTTGCTGTTGATAGCAGTTTTCGTCTTTCTAAAGTACATGTTTTAGATGTTCCTTTTGGTGATGCATCAAGTGAAGGGACTTTTGGTGGTAAACTCTCCCAGGTTTGTTTGGGAGTTGGGAAAGGTGGGAACTCTGAAAACATCTTCATTTCACTGTGTTCTTGAAAGAAGACTTTGCAAGGTATACAGTTCTATGTTTACAATTATTTTCCCTCAGTCCTTTGAAAATATTATCCCAGTGCCTTAGGCATCTGCTGTTGCTATAGAGAAGGCAACTATAAGTCTGATCGTCATACCTGCCTACCTTTTCTTTGAGCTGTTTTTAAGGTCTCCTTGTGTTAGGTGTTATGCTTCATTACGGTGTTTCTAGATATGGGTTTCTTTTCGGTTATTTTCAGAATTGTGCTTCATGAATCTGATGGTTCTTTTTCATAGTTCTGGAAATTTCCCAGCCATTTCTTTATTTCCTCTCCTTCATTTGTTCTATTATCTGCTTCCAATTCTGATCAGATGTATTTCCTACTGTCCCATTCCATCCTCCTTTCTCCTAGCCTGTCTTTCACACTTTCTGCTTGACTCTCTATGACACATTCAGTAAACTTTTTTAGGTTTGTATTCTACTTCACTCATTCTACTTTCAGCTATACCTACATTCATCAGAGTTTTAAATCTCAATTGCTGTATTTTTTAATTTTATTTTTAGGAGTGTGTTTTAGTTTTTTTGAAATCACTCTGGTGAGTTTTGTAGTCTCTTGTTCTTCATAATTTTGGTTAATTCTTTTATTCTTTGAAACATACCATTATTTTATGTCCTGTAGCTGGTATTTCTGATATCTAGGGTATCTGTGGGTCTGATTCTACAGTCTTGCTTATATGGTGGTTTTCCCTTGGATGAGTTGTGATTTCTGTTTCATACATATTGCTGCTGTAATTCTGAACTCATACTTATTGGAACTCTATCTGTGGAAATTCTCTGAGTCCTAGATAGAGGACAAGTTCCTTCAGAGACTTCCATGCTCTCAGGTGGGCTCACATGATGCTACCTTTTCAGCTCGTAGTTGCTCACATTAGGCAAGTTGTGTGAATTTGTCCCTGAGCCTGTGATTATGAATTGAGCGTCTATGCAGTGGTGTCCGGTCCCACATTCTCAGGGGCCAGGTTTTGTCTCCTTCCCTCTATTTGTCCTCAAATCCAAAGCTCCAGATGACCAGAAATCAGCAGTTGCCTTTAGGGCAACTGGATTTGTTCTCCACTTGAGCTCTTCTTTAGCTCTGAAAGGTTTCTTTACTTTTCTACAAGCTGAGCTATACAGGTAAAATATATATTTATATTTATGCCCAAGGTTTTTAGTTGTTTTGTAGCATAAGGGTTTTTGGCTATCTATCTAATGTACCATATTACACGAAATAAGAGATCTCATTCATTTATGTTTTTTCTGGGAGAATTTTGTTAAGTTGGCCATCCATAAAAAAAATAATTTTAGGATTTTGGGGGGGGTTTCAAAAATTAAATCTGTAGATTAATTTAATGGTCATCATTACAATACTAAGTTTCCTGTTTTGAATGCCTCTTCATTCATACAAGTAGACAAATGATGTCTATTCTTTAAGTTTTATTGTTGTTGACATTATTAAGCTTTTTCTAACATCATTATAGTTTTTATCAAGGTATGAATTACTAAAGTTTCTCTGCGAACATATGAGATAACTGTCTAACATTTAGATCATGTGGCGATATAAATTTTTAAACCATTGATGTTGGGCATTTAGCTTGTTTCCTAATTTTCACCGCTATAAATAATACTTAATGTATATCTTTGTGTGTACAGTTTTGACCACACTCTGATTGTGTTCTTAAGCTGTATTCCTGGAAGGAGAATTGTTGGGTAAATGATTTGAAACTTTTTAAGGCCTTTGATTCTATATTGCCAATTGCGTTACAAAAATGTTGCAGCAGTGTGTGCTACCAGTGGCATTGTAGGAGAGTTTCTGTCTCCTTATATTCTCTCTAGAATTCAGTACATATATCTTTACCCTTTGCTAATTTGATAGGTGAAAGTATCTTCCTCTTGTTTAATTTCAACTTGCAAGTAAGACAGAATTCCAGTAGACCCTTAAACAACACGGGTCTGAACTGCGTGGGTCCACTTATACGCAGGTTTTTTCCGTAGTAAATACCACGGTACTACGTGGTCTGCAGTTGGTTGAATCTGTGTATGTGGAAGGGCGTATATGGAGAGCTGACTGTAAAGTTATATGCAGATTTTTGATGTCAGTGCTCCTAACCCCCGTATTGTTCAAGGGTCAACTGTATTTGTTTGTTTATTGGCCGTGTATATTTCCCGCTTTGGAAATTATCTTCTATCTTCCCTTCAGCTCTTTGAGTGTTAGGGTTTTTCCTAGGAGTCTTTAATGTACTATGTGATGTCACTAGGGACCTCAATGATTAGCCTGCCCCTTTGGGGCCACTGCATCCTGAGCCCTAAGTCTTTTTGAACTTCATCTGACATTCCCACTACCGAGTTCTGACTTCTTTGTCTTTAGAGAATTGGAGTTGTTGTGACAACAAAAAATAATGATGGATCTAGAGGGAATTGGCAGGTATGTGGAGAGAGCTGGAATGTAACTTTCACACCTTTTAAAGTTTTGTTGAAAACAGAACTACTGCGCTCTGTACTACTGGTAACACAGGGAAGAGAAAAATAACTTTCTCTGTCCCGAGTCACACACAGGCTCATGAGAAAGAAAGAAGTGCAAAATGAGTCAACAAAGTCAGGCTGATGGGATCATCCAAGTTCTATGCTGAGCCTGCAGAGCGAGGGGGATTGGTTTCCAATGAGCGAACTGGTGAATTCCAGGGAGAAGGTGCCATTGGTGCGATGGAGCCCATGGCAGTTACAGACATGCAGGACATCTTGGAGGATGACACACAGCATGCATATCTGGATCCCTGGAGGCTTGAAGCACTGCAAACAGGATACGGTAATAGAGAAGTTCAGGACCCAGGCTGGAGGGCAATCCACAGCAAAGGTTTCAGGCCTCCTTCAGGGGCGTCGTGGTGCTCTCCAGGGCTCCAAGAAACGAAGTGATTGGCGTGAAAGCCATGTTCTCGGAGCTGATGTGGAAACCTCACTCTGAAGATATAGTCCTATATTCTTAGGCTTTCCTTACAGAAAGGCATCTGGTGGTCTCAGATCACAAGCTGAAAGCAGGCATGTATTTTCAGACGACTTTGACTAGACTAAAATATCAGCCATCACGGCAGGCTCGGCTCTGTGCTTGCCAGTGAGCTTTCTGCTTTTCTCCTGAGCATTGATGCAGTCAGCACACAGGCACTGCGCCCAGGATTAGTAGAGAAAGGATTGGAAAAGGATTTTTAACATGATGTAATTGGATGTGAATTGTTAATTACATTATAGAACTTAAAGCACAAAACCTGGTCTTTACAGCTGAGTTGAATTAGTTCCTCAACCAAAAGAAATCAGACTACAAGTCAAAAGACTAGCAAAGACCAGAATGCTAAGTGTTCAAGAGCATATCTCACTGAGGCTTCACCTGCCAAGCATGAAATGCTCTTAGTTTAATACCATGCAACTCCCAGCTGTCCTGGCCTTGTGCAAAACCTGCCGGCCACATGCCTATCAACAGGGTGAACGGTCTTGCTTTTCAAAAGATTTACTTAATAACGGCTTCATTGGGGTATAAACCATTTAAGTGTCTTGCATTGTGTTGCTTCGGCCAGCAATGTCTTCCAGACGGTAATCTTAAAACGCATTGAATTTCTGAATGTTGCCTCTTGCCTATTATTCAGCAAGAGTGCCTAATGTCACAGGTGCAGGAAACTTAAAATTAAGGGTCGCCCAAACCAAACTTGTTCCTTAACTCCTTTTCCAGCAGAGAAACTTCCCTTTAAAATTTGGATTAATTTTTCTTGCAAGGAAACGCGCCTCCCCACCTTCTGATCTCAGACAAAGTCTGACCATCTTTGTCTCCCCAGCGACACATCAGGGTTTGCTGTCTGGTCTACATGGCCTGGAAAGCTGATCTGCTGCTTCCTTCCTGAAAATTGCCCTCACATGGCTAGTCTGGTGGTCGTGTCGGAAATGAATAATGTGTAATTTCAAATCCAGGGAAAAGCCATAGCGACAGCCACTAGCTGTTTAGGAAGTAAATGATTTCAGTCAAAGTGTAATTGAGCTCTTTGCTTCTCTATCTCCCCTCTTCTATCCACCTGGCTTTTGTCTAATTTTCTATCCATCTGTGCTTTGGCTAAGACAGCATGCAAGGAGAGAATGTGAAGCTGAAATTGGTCAGGTTTGCCACTCAGTTTATGAAAGTCTTGGAAAAGAAAAGGGCATGAACTGATGTCCATGGTGAAATGGTTATAATGGGATCCGTACCTCTGAATTTTTGCTAATGTCCAGTCTCCATTTGGCTGGGATGCCCACAACCGAACATTCTCCCCTCCCCGCTTGTCCCTTTCGCTAAGTGGATGTGCAGCCCCTGACAATATGGTAGCCCAGTTAAGACAAGCAAGGTTTCCAAACCCTCCTGGGCAGGGTGAATGATTTAGAAAAACCAAGGGCCAGAAGAGTACAGAAATGGCTGTGCCATTCAGGAATTAGGCTTAGTCTCAATTTTTCCTTTCCTTGAGGCCACTGAAATTGAGAGAACTCAGCCTCCTCTAAAATAATGTTTTTGTTATTATAAGAATGAGGATGGAATTATCCCCAAGTTTAAGGCACTTATCCTTCTGTCACAAATTCTCCAACTTGCCCACTCTGTGGGCCCCGTAGCCACATCTCTTTGCTCGGATCACACCCCTAGCTCATAATAGGGTGCCTGATCATAGGAGGTACCTAAGAAAGACTTGTGAATTATTAACTTAATATTCACCCCTAAGAAACTGTCAAAATTTCCCTGATGATACTTTTGGGTGGGGATTCTGTGTCTCTTCATTATCTCCTATTACCTGCTAAATGCTCGTGAAGACAGGAGCCATCAGTTAAATGATGATGTGTCACTTGAGAAATGTTTATTGAGTGTGCCAGGTATCATTTATTGTTTATTGAGTGTGCCAGGTATCATTTATCATTTATTGAGTGTGCCAGGTATCTCCTATTACCTGCTAAACGCTCGTGAAGACAAATGATGATATGTCACTTGAGAAATGTTTATTGAGTGTGCCAGGTATCATCTGGGTACTGCAGTAAGCAAAGCAGGGTCCCTGCTCTCATGGAACTTACTGTTGAGTGGCTAGAGATGGACAAGAAATAGAAGCATTAACGTGAGAAGTTTCAGGTGGGGATACAGCTTTTGCAGGGCATTAGAATCAGGTGATATGATTGAGTTGGCTACTTGTTGGCTTTTCAGGGTGGTCAGGGAAGGCATCTCTGAGTAAGTGACATTTCAGCCGAGATCTACATGATGAGGAGTCCACCTTGTGAAGGTAGAGAGGATGAGCATTTTAGACAAGGGGAATGACTAGTGAGAAGCCCTTGATGTGATGAAGAATGGAGATGGTACATTCAAGGGACAAGACCAAAGCCAGTGGGGCTGGGGTGGGGGGGTGGGGGTTGGGCAGCAGAGGGCAGAGGGGCCAGGGGAGGGGCCGTTTGAGCTCAGGGAGGTGAGCAGATCACTGTGGGGAGGAGTTTATGATTGATTTTAGGTGTGATGGAAAGCCATGGGAGGGATTTGAGCAGAGGATTGTCATGATTTGACTTTTACAGTTTCTCAAGATCTCAGGTGGAAGCAGGACACTCAGCAGAGCAGGAAAGCCACCCAGGTGAGTGGTATGAGTGGAGATGGAGAAGGGTGAGTGGTCCAGGTACATTCTCGGTGGGTAGACTTAGCAGGACTTGCTGATGGATTCCATGCGGAGAGGAGGGAAGGAGGGAATCAAGGTAATGCCTAGATTTGGGCATAAAGAAGACACTGAATTAAGGGACAGGATGCTTACCTCAGGTCCTGCTTAATCATTTTCAAACGTGTGAGGTGGTGAGTAGACTGCCGTACGTTCACAGGTCCCTGGGAGAAACCTTCATTGCCAGACAGACTGGATGTGTCTATAGGTTCTGAGCACTGGACCAAATTCTGCACTGAGGTGTGGCCATGCTTAAAGATGCCCGTAAATTCAAGTGATGGAAAAAGTAAAACAAACAGTGAAATGCTTCTAGATGGAAATTAGAAATGTTAATGCCAATAGAAGATTGAGCAAATTTAGCCAATTTTTAGAAAATACTGTGCTTATGTGAGACAAGGCAGACCAGAAGGTCATTTTCAGTGTTGATAAGTTTTGAGTTTGGCCCATGGTGCTGTTGGTATTTTGAATGCTATTAACATTTTTATCACCACCTTTTCTTTAACCGTGTAACTAAAAAAGGATGTTGGTGGTTTTTTTTGGGTTTTTTTGTTTTTTTAATAAATGACTGCAGTATTTACATTTCATTGGATACATTTTATTTATTTATTTATTTATTTATTTATTTATTTATTTATTTATTTATTTATGGCTGTGTTGGGTCTTCGTTTCTGTGCGAGGGCTTTCTCCATTTGCGGCGAGTGGGGGCCACTCTTCATCGCGGTGCGCGGGCCTCTCACCGTCGCGGCCTCTCCCGTTGCGGAGCACAGGCTCCAGACGCGCAGGCTCAGTAGTTGTGGCTCACGGACCTAGCCGCTCCGCGGCATGTGGGATCTTCCCGGACCGGGGCATGAACCCGTGTCCCCTGCATTGGCAGGCGGATTCCTAACCACTGCGCCACCAGGGAAGCCCGGATGTTGGTGTTTTTAACTGTGATTTTTTTTTTTTTTTATATCCGAGAGGTAATTTTAAAATCCTTACTATACATAATTATAAGCAAATCATGAAAGTCATTAGGAAAATAAAATTCCCTTTTTAGTCATTTTCTTTACAGTAAACTTCTGGAATACACCTCTTATTTTGAACCATAACATATGACCATTCCATAGGCTACTAAAAAAAACCTTTTGGTGTCCTGGTCATCAAAGAAGAGATGGGATGTATTTTTCAAGGGGTAAAAAAACAAAGCATTACTTAAACGGTGCTCATATAACAAATTGAGCAGGATTTCAGATCGCCCCACACCTAAACCTATTTAATGACGAGTAACCTTATCTGCTATGATGATCGAGAAGGATTGGGCCATGAATCTCTCTGGTTCCTTTGGTTTGTGTTTTTACAATCCCAAATAGAAACAATACATATGTTTTCCATCACCACATTTTACTTTTAGAAAATCTGGAAAATGAAATGCCTTCATTTCAGCCACATGACTCCTATTAGTCTTAATGGGAGAAAGGCCTCTTCCTGGAGGAAAGGAATCATCCCTGAGTGTGTGAATAACAGCAGGCTGGTGGCCACAGTGAGGACTATCTGCCCTGCCCATCATCAGCTACGTCCTTGGGGGCGGGTCCACCCAAGTCAGAGCCCACTGGGGATGTGTTGGAATTGAACTATCAGGGTCTCTTGGGAACTCAGCACCCAGAGAGTCTTCTCTGGCCCACCTGAAGCCCTCCAGCTCTGGGCAGGGTGGGATCTGCTGTGCTTACTGGGAAACCCATCCATTGCTGATTGAACCCCCTTCTCACTACAGTCTCTTCCCCAATTCTGGAGCTTACCTATGTGGCCCTAGAGCTTAAGACTGGACTTTGCCAAGAAATTCTGTTTCTATGCAGGGTTGACTGTGTTGGTTGCTGTCAGGGGCCTGGGGCTGGGCAGAGGTCTGTCGTGAATCTCACTGTGTGTTCCTCTCCACTTCCCCCACCCCAGGGCAGATATTTGCATCCCTTTAAATCTGACTGAAGTGGTCAGGGCATCTTTGGAGGTGAGAAGGTTAAAGGAAAAATGCAGAAGAGGCAGGGGCTGGTGTTCCCCACTTCAGGCTCATTTTTGCATTTGAAGTTCACCCGAGGGCCTCTGATCTCCCTGCAGGTGGCTCCACATCCTTCTCTCTTCCTTGCTCCCCAGCAGAAAAGCCCCTGCATGACACAAGGAGGTGGGGGGGGGGGGCGCCTGGCACAGTCAAGGGACAGACCAAGGCCTCTGGGGCTGGAGAGCAGAGACCCCTCCCTCAGAGCTCCTGCAGGGCCAGGAGGATGGCTCGGTTTGTCCCACTCAAAGGACAGCTCTCATCCCACTATATAAGATGGCCCCAAAACCTAACCCACACTGACCTTCACTGGCCTTCATCCAGTAAGTTGGCAGAATGGGCAGAAAATTGACTTTGGGCATGGGGGTAGGACATGGGCCGAAGACTGAACAAACTGTCTTCCTGCCTCTCTATGCCTCCTTGTGTGTATATTGTTCCTAAATTTGAAAGAAAGGACAAAGTCTATCTGTATCCCTTATGGATCATATTTGTAAGGCTGTGCCTTAGATATGGACCACCTTAGGGCTGCGTAAACTATAACGAAGGCTCACCTTTGCCCAGTGCATTATCCTTTTTGAGTTTTCACATTGTCCTATGTTCTCACAGAGCGGGATGGTTATTATTCCATTGTACAGATGAGTAACTTGAGGCCAGATGCACGGGCTGACCTGTGCACCATCACTGGTTAGTGGGAGGCAGAACCAGGAGGGAGTAGAACTCCAGATTTCTGGTGTGTATTCCGAATTCTTGCCATCATTTGTGTTCCACATGTCTTCCATCTTTCTGAGATGACATCTCGGTACAAACTTGACATCCTGGGCAGATTGGTGCCCCTCCCTTTCTGAGGGATCGTGCAGATACCAGGTAAATGGACCCAACCTAGGTGGGATTCCAAGTAGCTGATGGCCCATCTCTGCTCACCAGCAAATTGACGGAAACTGTAAACCCTGATGAGATGCATCAGGATGTTTTAATAAGTATGGCGCAGGATTTTACAAACATGTCTGTGCCATTTTTGGTGAATCAACAAATACAGAGATAGTGAGTCATAGAACAGAGTTACTGAGAAGTGACTTTCAACTATCTGAAAACTGTTACTTTGTGAAGTTTTTTTTTTTTTTTTAACGTATCACAAATGACTATTTTTAAAAAGTTTAAGTTTGAGCTAATTTTCAACTTACAGTGCAAAAATAGCAGAGTTTCCTTGTACCCCTCACCCTGCTTCCCCTAACGCTAAGATGTACGATGTTAACAATGACCATTTTAAAAAACATTTTCTTAAATCAACAAGACGCAATGCAGCCTAAAGACCAACTGCCTGGAAAGTCACTTTTAAGGGATTCTGCACTTAGCGCACAGGTTGACCCCAAAGAGTCCTTTGAAAGGCACCAGGAGAAACAGAGTGGCTCCAAGGACAGCAGGAACTGGATAGAACCAGAGAGTGTGAAACGCAGTGACCCACCTTCCTAAGAGAAGTTGTGGAAATCTTGTTTGGGGTGTTCAGAAGTTTTAAAGCCCAGTGAAAACGAATCCACTATCCTTTTTTTCTTACTGCTTTGAAATCAAGAATAAGTCAGGTATTCTGACCAAAAAAAAAAAAAAAAAAAGAAAAATGGGAGGGAGTTTTGGTATGGGAAAAAAAGTGCACATCCTACCATCATTCTGTATAATTCACCGCCAGAGGTACCAGTTCATATAAAACAACGCTCAGCTGTATTAACTGAACATTTAAAACTGTCACAAGAAAGTGATTTCCTATTCTAGCCAATATGAGACAGCTAGAAAGAATAAAAATACCTGGGGCCTCTCTCTGTTCCCCAGGCTCGTGTATTAGATACTGGTGCAGAAGGAGCTTGTAATTTTTTTGTGATTTTGCCTCCTCCACTTTGCTCCAAAATAATGATTTTTCAGTAAGATGATGAGTTTAATTTTGCAAAGAAATCCCTCCCCTCTTTCGGATATAAGGGAGATGCTTCTGCCAGACACAAATACTCACCGTAGCAATTAGAACCAGTTCAACATCTTCCCGTTTTTCCGTACCTAAGTGGCCTCTTGGGACCAGCCCATAAACTAAATATGTTTTGTTCCTTCTGACGAGAAGTAAACAAGTGAGGGAGTCCACGTGAAACCCGAGGGACTGGAAAGTGAGCACTTGTTGGGTGCAACACCACCTGTTTATTTCATAGGGAGATGATGGCCTTTGTGGGGAGGGGGGGAGGAATGAAAGAACATGTACTATACACGCCTCATAGTCTTGGGAGATGGAGACAGAGAAAACCAGCTGGCCTCAGGGTCTCATCCTCTGCGTATTGACTGCGGCCTGGCAGGCTCTGATTCAGACTCTTTTGGCTGCTTGATTTATTCTTTGTTACTATTTTCACGTGGCCTGTGCTTCTCTGCAGAGGCCTTGGGGAGTCTCTCCAATTCTTTCAAAAATAGTTCTTCAAAGGGTGCAGCATTCTTAGAAGAAGATGCACACAGGGCCACATGTTTCCAGCTGAGTTTGGGTTGACATGATTGAGGTTTGTAAAAAGCATCTGAGAAAACCAGAAAAATGCCGTCAGCCAGGCAAGGAAGTGCTTCCAGCGGGTGGCAATAGCACTGAGAAGGAGAACCCAGAGCCTTTTCCATGGGAATCCCGCAACCTTGGAATTCACTTCCTTTTCTGACATGGAACCCTCAGAGGTATTTATATCTTCTCCAAATGGGGTTTCCAGATCCTGGAGTGGAAATGAGGGTCTGGCTGGGGTTGGAGGGAGGAACCCGCCTGACCTGGGAAGGCGGGAAGTGGAAGTATTGTATGTCAGGCAAGCGCCTCTACTTCCTGGCCCCAGCCCCACAAAGCAAAGAAATAGGGGATTCCTTGCAGCCAGAGTCCTGAAACCACACGTGGAAGTCGACTGTGTACAGGAGAACACTTTGAGAAAGGGAATTAGGAGATCAGAGCCCTCAACAGTATTCTAAAATCCCTAATTTTATAACTCACTCTTTGGGCCCAGACTTTGATCATTTTAAGCACTTCAAATTGGCTCTTTAATTTTGTTCATTTCTTTCACAACTCAGCACGGAATCAACCAGTTTCTGGCTTACGTCCCGTGACCGCTGAGTTAAGGTTAAAGATTTGCTTCTTCTAACACCTGATGATTTCTATCTTCATCTTAATTACATTAAATGAGTCCCAAGCAGATTCATAGGCCCATTTTCTACTCATTTTTGGAAAGAAGGGGAAATGCAGTGTACATTCAAATGATTGCCAGAGAACAAGCAGTCCAAACAAGGATGAAGCCATACCGAAGCTGCGGGCTGCATTGTGATACGGCAACATGTAGCCTCCGAGTGTGGAAGCCGTCGTCGGGTGTTGCTCTAAGATGTGGGAACATCAAGATGTGCCTGTGTGTGGACCGCCCAGGGGCTTGCGTCAGATCAGCCCACGGGGATTGCGGCTTTCATCTGGCCGTAAGCTACTCTGGATGAGCTCTCAATTGCTGGTTTAGCCGGAGGCCTCCCTGAGCTGCCTGGAAGGGTTAGTCTCATTACAGATACTAACGCATTTTGTGTTTTGCTGCCCTTTGGCTTTCAAATCAGGCTTTTCTGCATCACTTTGACATGTTCGTGAACTAGAAGACCCGTCTGGGCTCCATTAGTCAGCTCCCACACAGCGGCTTCATTCATCGTTCGGTCATTTGGACTTCTCAGAACAGGCGACAACACCCTCAGTTCAGTGCGGGAGCCAGAATTAGCTGTTTGGCGGTTCTACGCCTGGTCTGTGCAAGTGATGTCTGTTGATTCTGTGGTAGGGCCATTATTCCCCAGGGGCCTGAGCCCTCGTCCTTAGATCTGTGCCTTTTGCCCTTGGCTTGTTTGCCGACAGAGGACCAGAGCAAGCCGGCCAACGATGCAGGCTAGGTCTGTGGACCATCTCGTGAGCCCACTAGAGTGGATTCCTAGTGGGGGCATTTCTGGGCTGAAAAGTAAGTTCACGTGTGATTCTGTTGGGTATTGCCAAAGTTCCCTGCCCTGCAAGCTGCACTGAAAGGCTTTTTCTTTTAATAAGCGAGTTAAGTCCGTTTGTATTCATGGAAAGACTGATGTCTGGTGCCAACTTTGTCATAAATGCATAATTTTTTTGGTTATATTTGCTATATCCCTTCATCTCTAACGTATGTTCATTGCTTTTTATTTATAATTTTTTCCTAGTTTTTAAGAAGGTTTGAATCTTCGTTCTAGTCATTACATTTGTACTGGTACCTTTTTAAAATTGAACTATAGTTAGTTTACAATGTTGTGTTAGTTTCAAGTGTACAGCAAAGCAGTTCAGTTATACATATATTCTTTCTCAGATTCTTTTCCATGATCGGTTATTACAAGATATTGAGCATAGTTCCCTGTGCTATACAGTGGGTCCCTGTTGTTTACCTATTTTATTATATATTGTAGTGTGTATCTGTTCATCCCAAACTCCTAATTTCTCTCTCCCTTTGTACTTGTACCTTTTGGAATGTCCGTCGTCCCTAGTGTGAGAGCAGCTGAAGGGATAAGAGAGGCTGGGAAACCGGAAGGCTGGTCTGGGAGTCTTTAAGACTGTTCTTCCACATTCTTGCTTTGCTTGTAGGCGCATGGCAGGACCGCACATCCCTCCACTTTGACAGTCTGCTGTGGCCAGTGAAACTGAGCTATCGGAGGGCTTGGGAGTGGAAGCCCTGATGGGCCAGTGCAGCCAGTCTGTGCCCTTTCTCTCAGGGGTCACAGAAGCGGAGGCCCAGGTGGAGCCTCCATGAGCCTGTGTGATGAGCAGAGCCCCTTGGGCTGGCTCTGGGGGTGTAACTTGTGCTGCGCCCACCTGGGAAGGGGCTCCAGGGAAGATTCTGATTCAGTAGGTCAGAGGTGAGGGCTGAGGCTCTGCGTCTCTAACAAGGTCCCAGGTGTGGTCGGTGCTGGTGTTCATAGACCACATTTTTAGTCGCCAGGTACTGAGTCGCAGAAATGTGTTTTTGTTCTTTGTTTCTTTACCGCGTTGTAACCTAACTTAGTAGTTCTCAGAGTGTGGTTCCTGGAATAGCAGCCTCAGGGCCACCACCTGGGAACTCAGAAATGCCCATTTCTGGGCTCTACTTCACGTCTACTGAGTTGGAAGCGCTGGAGCTGGGCCGCCCTGGGTAGTGGATTTCCACAAGTCCTCCCTGTGATTCTGACGCATGCTACTGCTAACCTGGCCGATCCAGACCCATACCTCGATAGGTGGGGGTCAGATGGGTTACGACTTGCGTTTAGTTTTGAGTAACAACAACACATCCAAAAAGCAGTGGCTTGAAAACGTAAGGGTTTATTTTTGTTATAAAAGAAATCCAGGGGTGGGCAAACAAGGACGTGCTATGTAGCACAGGGAACTTTACTAAATATTTTGTAATGACCTATAAGGGAAAAGACTCTGAAAAAGAATATATATATATATATATATATATAATGTATATATATATATACACATGAATATATATATGTATACCTATGTATAACCGAATCACTGTGCTGTATACCTGAAACACAACTAAATCAACTACACTTCATGTTTTAAAAAAAGAAATCTAGGGGTGGGCAATCCGGGGCAGGTATGGCAGGCCCACAGTGTCCTCAGGAGCTCACGCCTCTGCTTTCTGCTCCACTTTCCTTCAGCTGTGACCCTCATCCTGATGCTTGTAGAATAGTTGCCAGGACTCCAGCCATCACGTCCACATCCACAGTGGATACCAGCTGAACATCCCCGCTTGAGACCCCTCCCAGACGTTCTCCCAAAGGACTTCTGCTCATATCTCGCTGGCTGGAGCAGTAGCATGCCGCAGCAAAATGGGATTTTGTAGCTGGGCCCATTGTCATCCTGAACAAAATGAGGATTCTCTACGTTAAGCACAAAGATACGAATGGATATTGAGTAGGCAACCAGCCGAGTCTACCAGAGGTGGTGGGGACTTAAATGGGATTTTGTAGCTGGGCCCATTGTCATCCTGAACAAAATGAGGATTCTCTACGTTAAGCACAAAGATACGAATGGATATTGAGTAGGCAACCAGCCGAGTCTACCAGAGGTGGTGGGGACTTAAATGGGATTTTGTAGCTGGGCCCATTGTCATCCTGAACAAAATGAGGATTCTCTACGTTAAGCACAAAGATACGAATGGATATTGAGTAGGCAACCAGCCGAGTCTACCAGAGGTGGTGGGGACTTAAATGGGATTTTGTAGCTGGGCCCATTGTCATCCTGAACAAAATGAGGATTCTCTACGTTAAGCACAAAGATACGAATGGATATTGAGTAGGCAACCAGCCGAGTCTACCAGAGGTGGTGGGGACTTAAATGGGATTTTGTAGCTGGGCCCATTGTCATCCTGAACAAAATGAGGATTCTCTACGTTAAGCACAAAGATACGAATGGATATTGAGTAGGCAACCAGCCGAGTCTACCAGAGGTGGTGGGGACTTAAGGTCTTCAGTGATAATGTGAAAGGCATGGAGAGAGCATTCTGCGAGCTGAAAGAGTTGTTGGATCTCGTCAGAGAGTAGGAGGTTTCAATTTACTGGTGCAGGGGAGAAGCAGCTCTGGGTATGGGTACATTTCAGGTATGGAATGTGGCTGTAGGAGTGGGGACTGGAGTGGAGGTGATGGTCATTGATTGTAGGAAGGGCTGGAGTGGAGCTGATGGTCATTGGCTGTAGCAGTGGAGGTGATGGTCGTTGGCTGCAGGAGTGGAGGTGATGGTCATTGGCTGTAGGAGTGGAGGTGATGGTCATTGGCTGTAGGAGTGGAGGTGATGATACTGGTTATAGGAGGGGAGGTGATGTCATTGGTTGGGAGGGGAGTAGGAGGGGAGGTGATGGTCATTGGCTGTAGGAGTGGAGGTGATGTCATTGGTTGGGGAGCTAGAGTGGAAGTGATGGTCATTGGCTGTAGGAGGGGCTGGAGCAAGCAGTCCTTGACATGAGATCAGGAATTTTATTGTTTTTACTGCTGCATCCGAAGCGTTCTATATCAGTACCTGGTATATAGTAGGTACTCAGTGGATAGTTGTTGAATTGAAGATAAAGAGGTCAAGCAGTTTCTTTGAAAGAGCAGGTAATGGGGTGAAAATCTGACCTGGGACCTCCTTGCCCTCACCGCCCCCCCCCCCCCCCCAACACACACACACACGATTATGGGATGAGAGCTGGCTCTGAGCGGGCATTTCACTCTGCAGGAGCCTTGACTAAGATTCTTCTCTGCTGCTTCCTCTCACACCTGGCAGGTCGGTTTGATTTTTTTAATCAGTTTTTACCATGCAGCATTACCTGCTTGGTAATTCTCAGAGCACCCAGGAAAAGCCAGAGGAGGAGGAGAGATGAAAGCCTGACAGAATTATTAAACAGAACGGAAAGGTGGCCACCAACAGCAATAAATCCTCCCAAATAATAGTATGATAATGAACCCGTGCTTTTGTGTACCACTGGTATGGCACAGGGCGGTCCTCTCTAGGTATAAGCTATATCCAAAATGGAAATGAAAGGGGGACACAGCCGTGTATTACTCCACTAGAAATGTGCTATACCTCCCAAAGAAAACCACTGTGAACATTTTTGTGAGTGACAGATTGTCAATGATTTTTATTTTTTTAATATTTCAGATTTGACAGTGATAATTTATTGCGTTCATAATTTATACATTTATTTATTTATTTATTTATTTATTTATTTATTTATTTATTTTTGGCTGTGTTGGGTCTTCGTTTCTGTGCGAGGGCTTTCTCCAGTTGCGGCGAGCGGGGGCCACTCTTCATCGCGGTGCGCGGGCCTCTCACCGTCGCGGCCTCTCCTGTTGCGGAGCACAGGCTCCAGACGCGCAGGCTCAGTAGTTGTGGCTCACGGGCCTAGTTGCTCCGCGGCATGTGGGATCCTCCCAGACCAGGGCTCGAACCCGTGTCCCCTGCACCGGCAGGCAGATTCTCAACCACTGCGCCACCAGGGAAGCCCTGCGTTTATAATTTACAAAATGTTTTTTAAAAGGAAATACGCCTTACTGAAAAAAAATTATCACCTCGAATAGTCATTTTTGGAAACTAGCAGCAAGTTTTGAGAAAAGCTTAAAATGCTTTTTCTGTGCTTTGGGAATCTGAGTCATGCGGGATAAAGGATTACGGGAAAATTGATAATCTGGGACTCTTGTTTCCTTGGTGTCAGCTAGAAAGGTGTGATCTAATCACTGACTGGAACTTGTGTCTCTTATCACCTGCAAGAGAGTCCAGGTAATTCATTTATTAGAAAACAGGCAGGTTTGTGTGTGTTTTCATGTGTGCATGTGTGTATGTATGTGTGGGTTTTATTTTTGCCTTCCAAATATTTGTTTGTATGTTTTGAGATGTTTGTTCAACAGTCTTAAAACTCTAGGATAATGACAGAGTTGGAAAAAGAGCTCCGTCCAGGTACTCAGTATCCATTCTAGATACTCTCAATGCATGAATGGCCCTTTACTGTACATGAAAGCTGTGTGCAAACTCCCCGCATAGTATCTTTTTTTAAAAATTGAAGTATAGTTGATTTACAATGCTGTGTTAGTTTCAGGTGTACAGTGCGGTGATTCAGATATATATATATATATATATATATATATATATATATATATATATATATATATATATATATATGTATATATCAGATTCTTTTCCCTTATAGGTTATTACAAAATATCGAGTAGAGTTCCCTGTGCTATACAGTAGGTCCTTTTTAGTTATCTATTTTATGTATAGTAGTGTGTATGTGTTAATCCCAAACTCCTAATTTATACCTTTCCCCCTTTCCCTTTTGGTAACCATAAGTTTGTTTTCTATGTCTGTGGGTCTCTTTCTGTTTTGTCAGTAAGTTCATTTGTATCTTTTTTTTTAGATTCCACATATAAGCAATATTATATAATATTTTTCTGTCTCTGATTTACTTCACTTAGTATGATAATCTCCAGGTCCATCCATGTTGCTGCAAATGGCTTTTCCTTCTTTTTTCATGGCTGAGTAGTATTCCATTTTCTCTGTGTGTGTGTGTCTGAGTAGTATTCCATTTTCTCTCTCTCTCTCTGTGTGTGTGTGTGTGTGTGTGTGTGTGTGTGTGTGTGTGTATTGCAGGATCATATGGTAACTATTTTTAGTTTTTTAAGGAACCTCCATACAGTTCTCCACAGTGGCTTTAAGCCACATGGTATCTTGAAACTTGACCCTAGAACAGTAATAATGAACATACTGCATCTTCCCCCTTTTCCCTCTGAATACAGGGTTCTTCCAATCCCAGGGCTTGCATATTTTGTCCTAACACCGTATTGACATCTTAACAACAGTTCTCGGCACCCCCCCGCCACCCCTGTCTGCTCCGGGTTCCAAAAAGGGAAGGCTCCTTTTAGAGGTCTGTAGCTACTGCCACCGCTTCTCCCAAGTCGGTTTTATTTCTTGGCCGTCGCCCCTCCCCACTTAGGTCTCCTTCTTTAGGAAGAAATATTTCCCGCTTACAGCAGAAGAAACCTGTTCACTGTCTAGGAAGGGCTCATATGGACGGGAAGTCTAGTTTCCTGGAAAGGAAAGGACTCGCTCGTGTGTTTCCGCTGGCCCCACTGCCTTTGGACGCCCCTTCATCCTTGCTGTCTGATCTTCAAGTTGCTGTCTGTTCCCCTGATTTCTTCTCTTCCTGAAGGCGCCAGCTCCAGCTCTGCTCCGGCCGAGTGGATGGGCTTTGGGACTTGCAGGTCCCAAACACAGCTTCTCTTCCCGATCCTCTCCTCTCCTCTCTGCCAGGAGCCGTTTATCTCATTTGCTGCTGCCCCCTCCCTTTCCCCCCTTTCTGACTCCCTGCCTGGGCTGCAACATCTCTATGCAGAAATTTAACAGAAATATGCTGAAACGATTATTGGTTGATTTTAAACAGAAGTCTAGATCGGGTGGGAGGCAGGGTACCAAGGGGACACCTCTTTCCATGAGGAAATCAAGTTTTCATCTGCTGCCAGAAGATGAAGTCTTGACCAGTTAAAAAGCAGAGAAAGTACCCGCCAGCCTCGTCCATTGTAAAAGCTTGTTGTTTGCTTTTCTCTGTTGGTTGTTTCTCTGTGGGTCATCAACAGACTCTTTTATGTCATCTTCTGTGTAATGTAATGGCAGGTAGTTTGGGGATTTCTCTCCTGTTAAAAGGGGAGAGAATTTCGTCTGCTGGAGAAATTGTGTGTGTTTTGAGTACCCAGGGTTACCGCCTTTTCCTTCCTCTTTAGCGATATCTGTGTCCACGAATTAGCACGTATTGAGCAGAGAATACCTTGCCTTTCCCCTCAGCAGCAGCCTCCTGTGTCCCTGTGTCAAAATTGGGGACAGCAAAATCCTGCCTAAGGTGAGGGGGTCCGCTATTCACCCCCGGGCACTGTTCAGAGTGGCTTTCCATTTGATGGATACACCATCCTCTCCAGCTCACTTCTTTGATTGCCAGTGAGATGCACAGTTATGGGGTTTGCTGGAGGAAAGCCCACAGGTGAGGCAGGAAGATCAGATAGGTAAGCTATACACAAAATGTAGATGCAGGAGCTTTAAAAAGGTGGTGATGGGTGGAGGGAAGTCTGGGGCCACTCAGGGTAGTGGCAAATAACATCAGATTTTTAGGAGAGCCTGAGACCCACTGTAGTTGCGTTTAGAAACTGGTATGTTTATCGATGACCCAAAAACATCAACACAAGCTTCAGTTACTGTTATCTCTAAGACAGTCTGTTGTTAAGATGGTCTAGCGTTTGAGGGGAGAAAATATAACCTCCCGAAACATTAAAATGTGGGAGAAAATGTGCCCTTGGATTCAAGGAAGCCTACTTTGCTTGGAAACATCTCTTTGGTTGATTGGCTGGTGTCAGAAGGCAGGAAGGTGTATGGAGCTGAGACCCAAACCCTAAGAGAAGATCTTTCTGGAGAACTGGTTTCAGTTTTGACACCAAAACACCTGTAACAAATTTAAACTAACTTGGAGATAAATGACTCTCAAATGTGTTCTCTATGTTATTTACCTGCCTTGGGCTGTTAAGGGTCCCCATACAGCTATGCCCTCTGGGCCTGTGTGTGATTTTTATGGTTTTCTCACTCATCCTTTGCGATTCCACCGACAGAGTCTGGCGACTGTGCTGGTCCGCTCCTTAGCAACCGCCCTCCACTTGCTCGTTTCCTATCGTGAGCCCGAATTGCCACAGTTATTAGAATCGTGTGACAGTGTGGGGCTCGTCTGAGAACACGAAAGATTATGTATCACCTCAATATTTGGAAAGAAGCAGTAAAGCATCTTTTCCTATCAAATTGGCTCATTATGACACTTTCTGGCCCGTGGAGGCACAGTGTCTTGAGGCTCGGGCAGCTTTCCCTCATTCTGTACTAAGGATCTGCGTGCGCTGGCGGTGCCCTTGCCTGGCCCAGATTCAAGTCTCTTCTTGGCTGGTCTTGATGCTGTGTCGGTGAGGTCTCCATTCTCCCCTCCCTGCCCTGCACTTGGGGCAGCTCAGGGCCCACATTTCAGCGCAGAGAAGCGCCCTGCTGGAACTTAGCCCTGAGGTCTGCAGTTGGACATGGTGAGGTCAGGAACAGAAAATCCAGCACAGCCCACTGCCCTGATTGTACTGCTGCCCGCCAGCCCTGCCTGACGCCCTGACTGTGCTCAGCCCCTTGTTTTCAGGACTCATTCACGGCTCGCCACTGTCTTCCCCGGAGTCACATCCCATCAAGTCTCAGGGAAGCGATGGCCCTGAGATGCTGAACTCTCTTCTCCTGAAAGCTTTTTTCCTCATGGATACAGTGATGTCTTTACCTTAACACAGCTGGCTTTGTGCTTGCTATTCAGATTTTTGGTATTGAAAATATATTGTTTATGGATCCTTACATAGGTGGGAACATTATAGACAAAAGCAGTGTGAGTCAGGCAACATAAAATTTAGGCGAGTGGTTCTGTCTGGGTGAGTATGATCCAGAAGGGGCTCAGATAGGAAAGCTGAAGCCCAAGGAAGGTTCTGCTTCTTCATCTGGGAGGTTCATAGGTGCTCTAATATCTTTAATTACAAATATAATACATTTCACAACAAGAAAATGAGCTTTAGAGGAGCACAGATAAGCACCGTGTCATGGTCCAAGGAACTCGTCTCTGAGTCAAAGATGCGAGTTTAATAGAGGGAATTCATGACCGTCGGGCAGATCTTTTGGTTGGTTTTGGTTTACGTCCTAGAGCCTAGCTCAGCTCTGAGTAGGTGAGTTTGCTGGGTAGTTGAGCTATAGAATATCAAGCCAGTGGGTATCGCGTTTTAGAGAAGGGAGTGGGGGTTGTGGCTGTTTAAAGGAAACCTGCGGGACCCCAGCCCCTCCAAGCATCAGCCTCAGGAATCAGGCTCTGAGTTTCAGTCCAAGAGATAGAAACCCCTGCTAGAGGCTGCTGCGTGATTCAACTTCTCCTAAGACGGGCAGAGCCTGTGGAGGGGACGGGTCTTCACGGGAGTGATGTAGTTTAAAATCTGAGCCATGAATAGAGAACTCTAGTACAGCCTGCACGCAGAGTGTGTGGGGGGAAAAAAACGACGATGTTGCCTGGCAGAGGCTCTGCCTGGGGATCATTTCACGGCTGATGATCGTACTTCTCAGAATCCACAAAAAGCCCTGACCAATAAGTTGTCAGGAAAGTTTTTCTTTGACTGCATATTTTTCTTTTCCCCAGTTCACCAACTACATTCTACTTTGGAGGATTTGTTTTAACTCTTTCAAGTCACAGTTGGAACACCTGACTTGCGTAGAATCATTCATGCAAGAATTTACATTAAACCAGATAGAAAGTTAGATAATTAATAAATAGGTAGGTAGCTAGGTAAATAGGTAGCAGATAGATAGTTAGCTCTCCATGAGTCTATAAATAATCCATTTATTTAAAGAGTCTAATCTCAGGATGGAACTAGTAGATTGGGACTGCATCACTGATAATTACTTTGGTTTTTGATTCTTTAAAAAGAACTTCTAATAAAAGGAAGCAACGGAGAAAGGAAGAACTATTTTAGGACTTTTTTTGCTTATGCTATTTTATACTTAAACAGAATTGACAGTTTTTGAAATACATGGTTGGAGAGATTTTTCTGTACAAATTAGCAAAGCCCAACTTTTCCATAGGAGGCCATTCCCTCTCCAAATGATAAGGTCTGTAACAACCACCATTCGGGGGGACTTTCACGTACAGGCACAGGGACCCAGGGGGTACTTTACCTTCATTTTGTTTGTTTGTCTGTGGGATTAGGAATGCTGGGTCCACCCGCTTGTTGGCCCTCCTGCCTCAGGTCCCACAGCCAGGACGCCCAGCAAGGGAACCGTCTGTGTTCCATCTCTTCCCACTACGCTCAGCCTATCCTCACTGGCTGGGATGCCAGGACTCAGGGACAGAGAGGCTGGAAGGAATTGCAGACAAGTGGCATTTTAAGAGAAGTCACCACTCTAATCAGTGCCTGTTAATCATGGGCTCATTTCCTTTTTGTGTTCATTATTTATTGAGTTTATTGAGTTCATCAGACATTAAGACATCTCAGAAAATATGATGAGACTCTTCCAAGAATCTCGATTATTCCAGTGGTTCCCAGGACCCTTTTTCTGCCCCCCGTACGCAGGAGGTCTGGATGCGTCCCACCGGCAGCCGTGCCTGTCTCCTCTTAGGTGCCCTCAGCATAGGGAGGGGATGGCACCTGGTCAAGAGTCACTGCCTTGTTTAAAGTGAATAACTTTTAAAACTTTATAGAGTATTCCAAAAGAAAAAGAAAGCAAAAACAAAACAGGCAAAGAGTAAAAAAGAAGTCTCTCTCCCGCCCCCAGTTCCTGGTCCTGAGTTGCCCTCTCCCAAGACAGTCCGGTTTCCAGGGTCTTTGGGGCCCTTCCAAAGATGTTCTGAGCAGATAAGCACTGACTGGGGAAGCAGATCTGGCACACTGTCCACGCTGCGTTCACTTGATAATGTATCTTAGAGATGATTCCCCCTCTACCCAGGAGCATGTGCCTTATTCTTTCTCACTGCTGCAAAGCACGGAAGTGCTGTAATTTATTTAACAGTCTCCTGCTGATGAGCGTAAGGTGGTTTCCAGACCTTTGATATTTTACAATGTGGCAACAAGCAACACGTTGTACACCTTTTAGACCCACTGCTTTATTAGAGGTGAGCACAGACAGCTGATAAATTACATCCTGCATCTGCACTTGCCATAGGACGTAACCCGGCATCATTGTTTCTGGAATAATAATGATAATGAACATTTATTAAATGTTTACTATGTATCAGGTACTGTGCGAAACACCTTAGCTGGATCATTGTTCTGTTATAGTATTACCTTGATTTTAACATTTGGTATTTATATTAATCGTATGCTTACATTGTTTATCATATAAAACATGATTATATACTTTCCATAAGTATATTACTTATTACTTAAATAGGTAAATTTATTACAACAATAAACATATTAAAATTAAATATATAATATTTAATATTATTACCTTGTTATAGTATTATCTCAATTTTATAGATGAGGCCAGATAGCATGTAAGTGGTGGAGGGGGGATTTGAACCCACGGGATCTGCCCCCAGAGTCAATGTGCTAAACCACCCATTCAGTTATCTACTACTGTCTGGGAGGTCTTTTGAGCTCCTAAGGGTACCAGGGAGCACAGGCTCTTCAGAGCCACATGCATGTAGAGGGGCTCCCGAGTGAACCCCGGGGACGTCTGGCCGGAACTGGTGACCACGTGTCGTTGCTGGGTGAGCACATGCACATCGGCATCAGTGGCGCCTGTCCCCTTGAGGCAGCACTGTAGCCCATCTGCCTGTCTCTGGGAGAGCGTGGCGTGCAGAAGTCAGTACGTTAGACGTGGGCTCATCAGATGTTTTGAGCACAATTCTCATTTTATTTTTAGTAGAACCAAAAGTAGTTTCTGGAAGCAGCGAGAAGCAACAAGAAAGAGCACATGTGACTGTGTCTGCTCCCCCCGTGGAACAGAAGCTGGTTAAAGATGCCCTTCCTGATGGGTCTAGCTCTCCAAGCAACAGCTGTCAGTCTAGTGACCTCTCTGAACCCGCAGAGAGTCAACAGCAAAGCCTCCCGAGACTCAGCATCCCTTTACCTGGGTCCCTTTGCCCCTTCCAAGATTTATGCACATCTCTGCAGGAAGACCATGGTGTGCAGATAGAAAGAGAGTTCCTGGAAGGTAAGGAGCGAGGGAGGGTAGGGTTGAGATGATTCTTCCTTGATCTTCCTAGGGAACACGGTGCAGGGTCTTCCTGGGCCCTGGTTCACTTGAGCTTCCCTTATGAATCTGCCTTTTCTCCAACTGTACAAGCAGAGAAGGGAGCAGGACCAGCAGCTTTAAATAGTGGGCAAGTTCTACCCCCCAAGCAGCGAGAAGACAGCACTGCATGGGTCAGGAAGTCCCAGCCCTGCTGGGCACAAGGCCAGCATCGCCTGAAGCTGAGAGGAAGGCCACTCCCAGGTGCCCAGCGGGTTCTCGGGCTTCGTTAGGGAACATTTGAGATCTGGAGTGGCTGCCCTGAAGGCAGCAGGTGCGCCAGGCTGACGGTGGTCCTCAGTCACTGACTGGCCAGGGTAATGGCCGGGGGAGTGGAGGCCCCACATGTGCCAGGCGCTTAACACACAGAGTGCAGCACTGACCTCACAGTGCCTTTAAGATAGGTCCCCATCTCAGCCTCTCACAGAATTCAAACCAGGCCATCATTTCTCTAAAGGCCAAGTGGCTGACCCCTACTAATATTGCAGTGACCACTGATAGATAAAGAAAAAACACAGGAATAAAATAGAAAAAAGATCTGTGGTGCCCAGTTATAACAGAGGAAAATTTAGATTTCCTATCACTGTAAAGATTTTCCCAAAGAGCTATGGATGAGGACAGAAAGGAAAAGATTATAGAGCTTTGGATTATAAAAGTTAAAATATTTATGGTAATTGATAAAAACATTTTTTCTTGAAACCCAAGTGAATCTCTAGCTCATTATTCATCAATACATTAAAGGAGCATGTATTGAGTACCCACTGTATACCATCAAAGAAGCATTTATTAAGCACCCTCTGTGTGCCAGGCACTGTGCACGGTGCTTCCTGCCCTCCAGGTGCTCTCATTCCAGTGCCAGAGACATCGGGGTTGTAACTGTGCCTGTGGTGAGCCATCAGGAAGCTGAGGACGGCCCCGGATGCTGCGAGGAGGGGCTGGACGGAGACATCTTCCTCAAGGAAATGATTTTGAGAAAGAACTTGAAAGCTGATTAGAGGTTTAAAAATCAGACCCTAAGGTGAAGAGCATTGCAGGCTCTGAGGGAAAAGCACACACAAAGCAAAGAATGGATGGAAAGAGCATGGCTGATTTGGGGTCCAGCGGACCGGAGTGCAGGGGTGGAGGGGAGGCTAGTCTGAATCCAAGGTCCCGTGGGTCAAGTTGGAAGGTCCGTATAAATCCACTAAGAGAGTCTGGACTGAAGCCTGGGCCAGGCCCTTGAAGGGGAAGAGACCTAATTAGATTTGCTGTGAAGGTGATTGTCTCCTGGACAATGTGGAGGACGGATGGGAGAGGGCCAGGCAGGGGGTCTGAGGCTGGCTAGAGATGAGTACAGGCCATGCCACTGGGGAGGTCTGGCCACAGTAGCGGAGACTGTGAAGATAATGGACAAGGCTTTGTCGTGAGCACTGGAGGAGATGAGTGTGTCAGGACTGCCCTTGCATCGCTGGATCTGTGGTGGGGAAGGATGGGAGGAAGCCGTGGCTTCCCTGAGTACAGGGTGAGCTAGACTAAAGGTCCACAAGAGATGGAAACAGTACCACGGAAACTGTAATTAGCTCTAGCCAGAGGGGGTTGGGGGCCAGATATCTGGGTTAGTGGTTAGGCCTGAAGCAGGGATGGGGGAGCAACAGGGAAATCTCCAGAAAAAAACTGGAGCAAATGCTTAGAAGAACAAGGAGAAGGATTTGCGAACCTCTAAAGAGCATGTTGTTGGTAGAGCATCAAAACTGGTAGCTGGAGGGCAACACCCACCATGAACGAGCCATGAGAAGTCTACTCTCCTTGTAGGGCTTGTAGGTAGCAGGGAACATTGATGGATTTTGGGTGGAGACAGGACAGCTGGTCCAGACCACAGAGGATCTGGGTGTGAATGGCGGAAGTTATAATGGGGGGTCAGTTAAGAGATTCATGGGACCATGGAGATGCGTCCTGTGGCCACCTCTCCACTCCCAACAGAACTAGCTGCTCCTGGGCACCTGGGCTGGCGGTGTGGAGAGAGGCATGGTGAGTATGACGCGGTGAAGCCCTCAAGGGAGTCACAGGCCTGTGGGGTTAAAGCATCCTGTGACGGGCCCGCTGATGCTGCCGTGTGTGTGAAGTGTGCCCCGTGGCAGGTGCACAGAGGAGGCAGGAGGGGGGGGCGTTTTCCTGAAAATCTCAGGCTCAGCCTAGAGGTAGGAGGTCACTGGGCGGGCACCAAAGGGGCTTCGTGGAGATGCGAAGGCGTGTGCACGAGGAGCGAGGAGACCACCGGTGAGTCTGAGAACCGGAGAGCGTTGGTAAGGCTGTGGTTAGGGCTCGTGTGGTGAGGGGAGCCGGGGAGCCCAGGCGGGAAGAGCGCGCTGGGACAGACGCTGTGTTCCAGGGGGAGCAGTCAGTCAGTAAGTGGTAAGCGAATACGTGTGAATCGCCCACTTTCACCACCCCAGAGGCAGCCCTGCCCGAAATGCTGTGGCATCAACACATCCTCTGACCTCTTCCACCAAGGAACGTCAAAATGGCCTCAGGATGGGGCCCAATCCCGCGCTGAGACGGAGAGGGTTCCAATTGTGAATGTAAAGCCAGGGCTAGTCTCTGGTAGATTAAGGGGAGGGATAGGTAATTGAACACCGTTCCTCTGTCTTACATCATTAGCGTAGCAAACGTAAGATAAATTAATACACGGTCCCCAAACAACCCAACTGAAATAACTGTACAGGACACACTTAATAGGAAGCGCAGAATAGGAGAAGTTTCTTTGCATCGGGAGCAAAGGCATTTTGAACGTCAAAAGCCAAGGGAATACCTGCACGGCATCATTAGCCAGTCTCAAGGTCTGGCTGCCTGCAAACATGCCTCCCCGCGACCAGGGCAGCTGGGGGTCTGTGATGAGGCGTGATCTCGTGGGCTTAACGAGGCCCATTAATAACCCACTGGTGTTTCTATTTTCCAAATTGTCTTCTCTGTCTAATGGAGTTGAGGAGCCAGGAGAAAATCACTCGGTGCTCTCTAAATGGAATTCTAATCTTCTCTCCCAGGAGATTACACGTGCTGTGACTTGGTTGTTAAAATAAAGGAATGCAAGAAGAGTGAGCAGGCCACCACACCCGAGCCCGAGCCAGCGCCCACTGAGCCAGAAACCCCCCAGGGACCAGAGACCCACGACCTGCAGGAAGACTGTTCCAAGAACCAGCAAATGCCCGCAAGCTCCTTGACCTTGCAGGTAAGGCCTTCCACGCATCCCGGCGTGATTCCCACCAAGGGGAGACTTTTCCCGGGGAGCCTGTGGGCACATGACCTCACTTCTGCTTCTGAGGCTGGAGACCTGATTCAGCTTCCTGGTGGCTGTGTGACTCTGGGCAGGTCCCCTAACCTCTCTGGGCCTCTGTTCCACCATGTGAGTGTGGAGATGATGATGTCTACTCCACCGGGCTAGGATGGGGATCGCCTAACATCAGCAGTGACCGTGACTGGAGCAATGACAGCATTTGTTGAGAACTTTCTGATACCCAGACATCGGGGGGTTGGGGGGGGGGGGGCGGTCACTTCATGGGCGTCTGGGCCTTGCATCCTCATGGCACCCCCGTGAGGCAGGAGGCCCTACAACCCTATCTTCAGATAAGAACATAAGCCTTTGAAAGATTAAGGAAGTCCCAAAGTCATGGCCTTGAGTTCAGGGATATGGAAGCTCTCATTTTGTGTCTTTCCCCAATTGTAGAAGTAATATGTACACATTTTTTAAAGTTCAAAAAATACATAGATATAAAGATTAGAAGGACAGACAATCCGGCGAAAGCCAGCTACGCCGTCTGGGAGACACGTGATGCGTTGACAACAGCCCTGCTGATGTGTGGCGGGCTCCACCTGCCCGCCCTGCACCCCTGTCCCCCCGCTGGTCCCACCGTGAGAGACTCACGTGCTCCCAAAGCAGCTTGAGCCTCCAGCCTCAGGGCGGGCAGCCGGGGCAGCAGCCACGCGGGGGCCCGTAGGCCGTCCCCAGGGGCCATCTCTCCAGGCCCCAGTGACTCGTGCCTGGGACCTGGGGCTGGCACCTTGGAGGCCAACTGGCCAAGAGACTCCTTTCCTGGCACAGCCGCTAGGGGCGCGAACACGGCACGGATGGAGCCCACGTCGCCCTCTCCCTGGAAACTGAGCTCCCCGAGGGCTGGGAGAGGAATGAGGCAGAGGACATTTACACTATGGCAGCACCTCCAGAGGACCTGTGCTGAGCACCTGCTATTTGCAGAGCTGGGGCAGTGGCTGTAAGGGATGCGATGTGGAGGAGACAGGGCACCTGCCACCTGGGAGCTCACAGCCTAGCATGACAATACGTGTGCATGAATCACTCGCGCGGGGTGGTCCGTGAAGTACCACTATGCTCAGGCTGAACAGGGAGACCTAGCAGTTTACTGGGAGAACCGCGACTTGAGCCGATGGGTGTAGCTGGGGATGGTACTCCAAGCAGGGGATCAACTTGAACAGCGGTTTGTAAGGAATATCAGGTTAAGACAGTGAAAGGCAGGGTGGGAAAAGCATGGGACACCTACAGCTGAGGGTCGCCAGGCAATCTACCAAATTAGGACAAGCCTCAGTTTTTGCCTCTGTCAGATGGGGATAAATGTATCTGCCTTCCAGAATCAATGCGGGGATTCTCAGACAACAAATACACATAAAGCATTGAGCTTAGTGTCTAGCACAGAGCCGAGTGCGTCAGTGGTGGTTACGCCTTTTTCAGTTAATCTGTGTTGGGGGCTTCGCCCATGCACGGAGTGGTGGATGCAGTGAGAGATGAGGCCGAAGAGGAAATACGGGAATTCTGACCTCCCCTATGGAGCTTGCAGAACCATTCTGCAAAGGCAGAGCTCTCCTGCCAGCTCTTTCTTCCTGGGAGGAAAAGCTGTTTCCGTTAGCTATGATTACTGTTTCTCCTGAAAAGACACACGTTTCATGCTGGGAGGGTGATCTGGTTCTGTGCTTCTTAAGGCATCCAGCTCCCTGCAGAAGCCGCTGACTCGTAACGCCTCCATTCCTTTCCCACCTGTGTCGCTTTGGAATATGGAATTTAGGGCGTTCAGATTTTGGAAGTGGATTAATTGACAGGTAGGAGAAGGAACGGGTGGAGGTGTGCCTTTGCACTCACAGTTTGATGCTGGTAACTGTCGGTCGTGCTGCAGTGGGGCCCTTGGTGCTGACTGAGACCTGTGCCATCAACGTGTCTGTTGCCATCTTTCCATGAGGTGTTGGGAGAAAATTGGGACGAGTTCATGCATCAGCCTCCTGACCCGATCAGACAGATGTGTTGCCTTTCTGCGTCCTTTCTCTTAAAAAGAAAATGCTTTCTTGGCTCCTCTTAGGAGGCCCTGGAAGTCCGCAAACCTCAGTTCATTTCTCGCTCGCAAGAACGTCTGAAGAAGCTAGAACACATGGTACAGCAGAGAAGAGCCCAGCGGAAGGAGAGCCTGGGCCAGAAGCAGAGTCTCCTTCCTGTCCGCGCCAATAAGAAGCAGTTCACCGTTCCCCACCCTCTTAGCGGTAAGCTACAGGTGGCTCGGGAGGGCTGGTGAGACTGCCGGATCCTGGGGCTGGGACCTTCACCCAAGCTGGTGGTCCAAATGGTGTCCCTGCCATATGCAGGACTCATGTTCGCCCAAGTACCCAAACCTCAGGGTCATACAGCCTGCCCTGGAAGCCAGCCCATCTTGAGAGATTATATACGGGCCCTGAACTCAGCAGAAATAACTTGGGACACAAATTTACCATTTTAGCTGGGAAAGTAGCAGCCCCAGGGTAGCCGGCTCAAATTCTTGGCTCCTTAACAGATATTTGCAAGAGGTGCCCTTTGCCCTTGATAGATTGCAAAACAGGTCTCAGGGTGAGAGGTTGACTCCAGTTTGTCTATATCAACATTCATCATCTTGAAACCCCTTTCCTGCTGTGAGCTCAGAGAAGGGATGGCCAGCTTTCCAAGCGCCGGGAGGCCGGTGTCGCACTGACCCTGCAAGGACAGCACTCACTGACTCACTGGAGAAGGCGTTATCAGGACCCTTCTCGGGGCCAGGACCCTTCTCTGGGCCAGGCCTCATGCTGGGAGCTGGGGAGAGTGCAGTGAGCAAGGCTGGCCTCCCTCCTTTCTTCGTGGAGCTTATAAACAGACTATTAAACCAGCGAGAATAACAAGAAGAGACAAGGGCACAGATGGGGACATGGGAGCATATTCTGATGGCCTGCCAACTCAAATCTTAAAATCTGGAGGCCTGGGGAAACCTCCGTTTTATTTCTTTGGATAGAGGAACAAGGTCTTTCTTCCTAGAAAAATGTTCTGGCCCCCAGGAGGTGAAATCATGCGTCTAATTCTGAATAAAAGTCCTCTGGGGAAATAACCATATTCAAGAAAATGCAGCTTAGCAAATATTACCAAGATCTTACAGGGGGGATGGGGGACAGAGGACAGAGGGGTTGGAATAGGATTCCTGTTAACCACGGGCAGGCTAGGTCCCCCTCAGCCCCCCGCAGTTCTGCTGGGGGTGTCGTCCAAGACCCCAGAAGGGGCAACTTGAACGCATCCTTCTCGTGGTGAAGGATTTAGTAGTACACCTGCTGCTCAGCCCCAGTAACACTTTCCAGGATGCTGAGAAAAGGAAATCAACAAAATACATGTGCAAAGACTTTCCCTGCTTGAAAATGTGTCTCTCATCGGCTTTGGAAGCCGATTGGCAGATATAGACTATTTGGGCGTGTTCTCTGGCGGCTCCTTAGTTTCTGGCTCAACAGAGAGCAATCTGGGTTTGGGTACAGATTTCTCAGGTTGCCACGAGGCACCAAGTGTCAGTTACAACTGGGGTTCCCCCAGGGCCTTCAGTGTCCAGGCTTGTTCTGGGGAGGGCTGCCAGGGTGCCCATGGTGTGTGGGCCACTTGGCCTCAACGTTTTTGAAGATCCTGCTTGATGAAAATGGGTAGATAAACAAATGTGTTGTCAACAAATATAAAACAGTGTCACGTTAGAGCTCAACATACGTATACACAAAAAATGGTGGCTAAGGGTCTTCCTTTTCGGTCAGCTCCTGTCACTTTGTGTAGAAAAAAATGGAAACGCATGGACATTTGGGAACTTGTTATGCATGGGGCCATTCCTGCTCGTCCCCTGGGCCAGCTGCCTTCTGGCTGTGCCATACCGTGGGCCTCAGTGTTCTGGACTATCATCATCTCAAATATCAGAGGGAAGCTGCCTTGGTCACCTGTATCCATTTCCTAGGGCTGCCGTAAGAAATGACCCTAGACTGGGTGGCTAAAGTAACAGAACTTGATTCTCTCATAGTCTGGAGGCCAGAAGTCCAAAATCCAGGTGTCCACAGGATTGATTCCTTCCTGAAGCTCAGAGGGGGAATCCATCCTATGCCCCTCTCCTCGCTCCGGTAGCTTCTGGCAGCTTCTGGCATTCCTTGGCATTGCTTGGCTTATAGATGCGTCATTGTAATCCCCGCCTCTGTCTCCCTTGTGTCTGTGTGTCTTTGTGTACAAACGTCCTCTTCTTATAAGGGCACCAGTCATTGGAGTAGGGCCCACCCTCATCCAGTATGACCTCATTTTAACTTGCATACATCTGCAAAGACCCTATTTCCAAATCAAGTCACAGATACGAGGGAGGGGGCTTGAGCATATCTTTTTGGGGAGACAGTTCTATCCACTCCATCATCCAGTGGTGATGTTTTGCCCCAAACAGATATTATCCTTACATGTTCACATTCCTTTGAATGAAAATCTTAAAATCGTGTATAATAATAAAAGGTGATCAGACCCAGTCGATAGTCTTAAATAACCGAGGCACCTTCTTATTACCCAAATTCCGAGACGGTCCTGATGACTAGAATGCTCTGGGCAGGCTTCAGCGCACGACTTCATGGCCGCCCTTCCGATCCCCGCGGTATTTATGGTTGATGAGAGGTTTACTCTCGTGTTTGTTTGTGTTAGGTCGGCTCAATCAGACAACTTCTGAAACCAGAGCCTTGTGCGAGCTCTGGACAAGCGCAGGGAGTGCTTAAGGCTCCATTAACCGAGTCTGCAGTACACATCTTGTCTTCAGCCTGTCTGCTGGCAAGATGATAAAAGCGAGATGCAGATGTTTTTCTTACACGCCAAATTAGTTAATAAATCATATTCGTGAACGAGCTCCGGCTACAGTGTCAAGACATCTGTTAGAGGGAAGACTCGGATTGCTTTCCGAGCTGAGATAGCTGCCTCTGATCAGGGCCCGCCCGGCACAGACCTGAGAGGTTCGGGTGGGACCTCCGGCAGCTGACAAACACCCACTTGCGGAGGGGCTGCCGGCAAAGCGCGCACCTGATATCCAGGACAATTACAGCGAGGGCCAGAGGGCCAGCTCCGCTTCCTGTTGGCTAATGAATCCTGAGCAGCCTCTAAGGCACAGGGGCAGTGACACACGTGTGTGGACACGCGTGTGCATGCTCATGTGTGTGAGTGTTCAGTTGGCTCCCTGTGTGGAGGTGGGGGATTTTCAGGACCAGCTGGGACCAGAGCGAGTCTGGGAAGCAGCATTATAAAGGTCCTGCCTACAACCCCAGCCTGTCTTAATAACTCATCTTCTGTAGCTTGAGTTCCCAGAGCCAACAAATGCCTGGCCTCTTTCCTTATCCAGGAGCCACCTGGGCCGCCTGGGCTTGGCTCCAGCAGTGACACAAGGAACATCTTCATCCGTCTCTTAGCAAACCCTTCTTGAGAACCCACTGTGCGCCAGCCACAGTCCCTGGCCTCAGGGACCTCCCCACCTCTTGGGGAAAGCACACAGGTAAAGAGGCAATGACCTTGGAATTTGCTACGTGCCATGAAAGGGGGTTGCCATGGCAAGCCACAGGTGGTGGACTTGCTCCCACCTTGGGATATGGTCCTGATGGAGGAGACCTCGTACTGCATTAGGATGAGGAGAGACTATGAGGGTGAGTCGTGGGGCAGGGTGGGGAGGGCGGGATGTGCTGGGGGAGGATGTGGAAGCATTGTAGGGAGAGGTCGCTGGGTGCTCAGTTCAGCTGTGGCTGGACCGTAAAATGGGGGTGGGGAGCAGAGGGGGAGATGGGAGTGCCGGAGAGGAGGCCAAGGGGCTACCAGGCATTGTATATGCTGCTTCTGGGTTTCTCCTTATTCTGCCGTCCAAGCTGAGGCTATGTAGCTCCAGGCAAGACGTGATGAAGGCAGACTAGGGCAAGGCAGTGGAATGCCGAAGGGCAACAGATGCAGAGGTTCCTAGGTGATGGAATCGGTGGGACGTGGTGACTGCCGAGTCGTGGAGAGGAGATGAGCCTCAAGGAGGCTGGAGGAAGAGGGCGGGAGGCCGGCCTGTGTTCTCAGCGTCTGAGGTACTGACTCTCTAACCTGTGGGCCTCTCTCTCCTTCCCCGGTCAGGGCTCCACCTGCCCATGTCCCCTGAGTTACCTGGGGCATAGGCGGGGCTTCTGCATAGTCTCTGCACAGATCCTGGGGTCCCGGGGGGAGGGACTGGTCATGTTGAAAGGCTGACCGTAACCTGGAATTAGAGAGTTCCAGAATCAGTCATTGCTTCTGCCCGGCAGGATGCATTTGAGGGAGGATGGGCTGAAAGCAGGTGGGAGGCATCAGGTACAGCACCCCCAGGTAGCAGGCAGTTTAGCACCTGCAGTTAGTAGGTGGTACAGCACCCGTAGGTAGGGGCTCAGTCAGTATCTCCTGGTGACCAGTCTGGGCGTTAACCTGCCCTCACTGCGACTCCCCCAGCCGGGGCCGCACCATCTTCAGCTTTCGAGCCTTCCTGGACTCCATGCTCACCCTGCAGCCAGACCCCTCCCAGCCTAACTTGCCCACCTGCCTACCTTCCCCAGCTGGTCTCATTGGCTGTCCTTCTTTATCTCCGGGAACATTCACCATCAGTGCCCCCAAACCTCCTGATAGAAGCCCTGTCTGTCCCTCTTCCCCTCTGCCCTGCAACATCCTGCCTAACCCCCGTAGTCCATCTCGAGTCTAGCTTCTGTCTTAATCTCTTACCCCCAAGGCTCTTCCCTGTGACTCCTGTAAAGCATGACCTGGGCTGCATGGTGATGTTCACTTCTCAGTTGAGCACTTTGCTCACTGTGAATCACTGCTGCTCTCTGTACTCAATGCTGCAGCCAGCAGGAAAGCTGGGCAGTGCTCAAACACAGCTCGGGGTGGCTTGCCTCCGTCTCAGTTTATGTCCCCTCTGATGGTTGGCCTGGTCCTCCTGGCTCTTCCAGATTGTCTTCTTAACCTGTGAGTGTGTAGGAAACCCATCAGGAAGATGGCTTCAGGAAAACCCTTCTTCCAGCAAGCCCTCCCTGACTACTCCCATCCAGTCTCCACCTCCCCACCTCTTCCATTGGAGCACTCCTGTCTCTTGTATCTCTCTACATGGTCTACCTTCTTCCCTTTTCACTTTGGATTATAGCCATGGGAGGTGTGCCAGAAAAATCTCCCTGGATTCTAAGTGCCAGTGGGCACACACCACACCAGGTCACTCTGGGAAACTCTGCTGCGTGTAGCAAAGCAGACTAACTTAATCTGAATTGCATTATCCAGACTTCCCAAGGCGAGCCAAGCACAGCCATTTAAATCACGGACCACAGTACAGGAGTGGAATTCTCCTGAAGGCACTGCAGAATTCCTTCTCCAGCTGATCTGCTTTCACTGATGATTTTTGGCTGGAGCAAGTATTAAAATTAATTTGCATTCTCTGAGCGTGTAGCTAGAGAAGTGACCCAGCAGATATGAGATGGCTGGGGAAGTCATTGCAGTAATAAAAATGTGCTGCTCATCACGCAGCTAGCACTGGCCACACCGCCCCTGTTATTGCTGATCTGATCTCATGAATGTTTTTCCATCAATCTTCTGAATAAATATTTGGGGCTAGTTCTCCCAATATTACTCACAAAGGAATTTTAAATGCGCTTATCAGATAAAAGTCAATTGTTACTTCATCAGTCTGCAAAGAAAACAAGAAGCATGATTTAGCTAAAAGACTGTTTCCCTAATTCAAAGATATTTGCACGTACACTATTACTGGTGTCCTTCTCGGACCAGTGATAAAGGTTTTGTGTTGTGTCTTTTTCTAAGAAACGAGGGAAAAAAAGATCACTTTATGTCTGTTGATTAGAAGTAGACCTATTTTATTCTAATTAAAATAATTAAACACAGAATTGTAGAATGGTAAGGAAAAATGTCTTTATGGGAACTCTCCCAATTGCCTGGATTTTATTTTCCAAATGATTTCCCTTTTATCCCACAGTGCAGTTCAGTAATAAACCTTGCAGTGACACTAAGGATATAAATCTACTTGGCAACCAGAATGAAAGTTTATTCATCATCTGTAAATCACGGTATTTTGTGGTTCTCTAAATCCGCGGTCCCCAACCTTTCTGGCACCAGGGACTGGTTTCGTGGAAGGCAATTTTTCCACAGACTGGGGGGAGGAGGGGATGGTTTGGGGATGATTCAAGCGCATTACATTTATTGTGCACTTTATTTCTATTATTATTACATTGTACTATATAATGAAATAATTATACAACTCACCATAATACAGAATCAGTGGGAGCCCTGAGCTTGTTTTCCTGCAACTAGATGGTCCCATCTGGGGGTGATGGGAGACAGTGACACCCGAAGTGTGTTGCTTATGTCCAGTCTACTCCGTAAGATGCAGCTTAATTGTCACTTGCCACTCACTGATAGGGTTTTTTTTTTTTTTTTTTTTTTTTACTGATAGGGTTTTGATATGAGTCTGCAAGCAACTAATTCATTATGGTCTCTGTGCAGTCAAACCTCTCTGCTAATGATAACCTGTATCTGCAGCCGCTCCCCAGCGCTAGCGTCACCACCTCAGCTCCACCTCAGATCATCAGGCATTAGATTGTCATAAGGAGGGCGCAACCTAGATCCCTCACAGGCGCAGTTCACAGCGGGGGTTCGCGCCCCTATGAGAATCTAATGCCGCCGCTGATCCGACGGGAGGCGGAGCTCAGGCCGTAATCCGAGTGATGCGGAGCGACTGTAATTACAGATGAAGACTTGCTTGCTCGCCCGCCACTCACCTCCTGCGGTGCAGCCCGGTTCCTAACAGGCCACAGACCGGTATCAGTCCGTGGCCTGGGGGTTGGGGACCCCTGCTGTAAATAATGCTGGGAAACCCTGGAATTGGAGCAGTGGATCTCACATCAACAGCTAGCCTTTCAGACACGTTCTAGATGTTGCTCTTTTATGGTGAAGTGCAATTTGAGCCGTTGTTACAGTTTCTTTATATGAGTAATTTAAACTTGCTATTCAACACACACACATTGTTAAGAAAATGTGGCAAAAGTACACCAGATTTTATATATCAATATATATAAAGGCCTATTCTATAGCCACAAATAATAACTTTGAAAACTGAGAACGAATTATAACTGTTAATATTCTGCAATTGTCACTTTTGTCCCCAGCATCCTTAAGCCTAGACTATCCAAAATGCATTCCCGAGGGAGACCAATCCCTTCAGATTGTTTTGTACGCTGTAGTCTCTGGGAGGTTTACAATGCTCGTGTATGTTAAAGGCACTGATAAGTTCTCTAAACTTCTTTGACCTTGGAATGCTCTTACCTGACTCTTGAGACTCCACTTTGGAAATATAGCTCTAGGAATGTTTGCTTATAAAAATATCTACCATGTTTTGCTAAAGAAACCCCAACTGGAGTTTCAATCTGCCATTTCCCACAGAAATCTGGGACTGTGTGAAGGAGGTCTTATTCTCCTTATCTGAATCCCTTTGGTCTAGCAATTCCAGAAAGTGATGACTGAGGACCCTGGGAACCTCTGGGCAGTGGGGTTGTGGTGCCGATTTCACAGTCTGTGGCCAGCTTGCCTCACTGGAAGCTTGTCCATTGACAGGCCCTGGAACTGTCTCCATGTGGGCTCCCCTGGCATCTGTAACAATGCCATCATGCTGTCACCCAATACAGAGTCCAACAGAGAAAGAGGAACCAGTCAAAATCCCTTTGGAAAGCACTTCACAAATGTCATAATGTGAAATAACCAGGGAGCGTGGCGTTGTCCATACCAAGAGCTGAGAAGATGGCTAGAGGAAGCAATAAACTGCCAGAGAACTAACTGTGTAACTAGGGCAGAGGCTTTCCTTCCCAGTGACACAGGCAGCTGAATCAGACTATGCCACTGGGGTCTCTGGGACTGGTGATCTGATTGTCTGTTGCCATGGCAAAGAGAGGTTCTCCATACCCTCAGAATAGGGTTGCCAGATCCATTAAATGAAAATATAGGGTGCTCTGTTAAATTTGCATTTCAGAGCATCAAAACACCTTTCAGCATAAGTATGTCCCAAATATTACATGGGATATAACTTATGCTAAAAAAATGTTTCATCGTTGATCTGAAATGCAAATTTAACTGGGCATCCTGTATTGCATTTGGCAATCCTTCCTCAAATCCTGGAAACCCATGTAGGGACTTGGCTTTTTTCCTTATCACTCTTACCTTCTCTCAGTGTTCCGCAAACCTGAGCGAGCATCGGAATCACTTAAAGGGCTTGTGAACTCACAGACCACTGGTCCAGCCCCAGAATTTCCGGTCCAGCTCACCTGGGGCGGGGCCAAGGACTCGCATTTGTACCAAGTTCCCAAGCGATGCTGAGGTTGCCGGTTCAGGGAAGGAAAGGGAAGCAGAAGCCACACAGATGTTATTAGCATTTATGTGAAAGTATAAGCCTCACCTTGAGAACCACAACCATCCGTCTTCTGCAGAGAATAAACAGCCCATCGATTCCATCAGCGACTCAGTTCTCAGGCCTCTTACCTGTTTACTCTGAGGCCTGAGGTTAAGTTACTGAGCTGCAAGGCCTCAGTTTGCTTATCCGTAAAGACGAAAGACCTGCTTTCGTGGAGAGTGCTGCTAGTTTGCATCGTTGCTGTCACTGGCGTCTCCGTGGCCATAGCGCACTTTCATACGGACCATCCCATGAGACCTGCCCAGGACCTTTAAAGCAGGTACTGTCCCCGCACCAAGCAGAGGAGGTACAGAAGGTCAGCGAGCTTGAGTGGCCTGTCCCAGGGCACAGAGCACCGAGCTGAGGCCTAGACTGACCCAGACCTGCAGACTCGGATCCCAAAATGGGCACTTTTTTCACAGTATGGAGGGTCAGGCAGGCCAAAGGAAACATCAAATGCACATCATAGGGACTTCCCTGGTGGCGCAGTGGTTAAGAATCCGCCTGCCAATGTAGGGGACACAGGTTCGAGCCCTGGTCCAGGAAGATCCCACATGCCACAGAGCAACTAAGCCCGTGCGCCACAACTACCGAGCCTGCGCTCTAGAGCCCGTAAACCACAACTAGTGAGCCCGCGTGCCACAACTACTGAAGCCCTCGTGCTCTAGGGTCCGTGCTCTGCAACAAGAGAAGCCACCACAATGAGAAGCCCGTGCACCGCAACGAAGGGTAGACCCTGCTCACTGCAACTAGAGAAAGCCCGCGCGCAGCAACGAAGACCCAACGCAGCCAAAAAATTAATTAATTAAAAAAAAAAAAAAGGTACATCATAAAAGCACGATGTTTAATGTACTAATGCTCGTATTATTTTCATGAAGCAGAAACAAACAGTGAATTTCCTGCCGTGTGTAGTGAGGTCACTAAGAACTGGGGTCATTACACCTTAGAGCCTGGGTGAAGTTGTCCAGCTCCTTTGGTTTGCCTTTAAATTCACCAGTGTGCTCATTGCGGGAAATGCTGTATATCGCTTTGCTGGCCCCAGAAAAATGCACGTTTTAGGCAACTGATGGGAGCCCTTGACGAGGGTTCAGTTTGTGAGTGTCTGGTCTTGAGTAGGGATCTGGGTTAGTTTGTGAATCTCTGATGCTGTCGACAGTGGGGTGAGCTGAATATTCATGATATCAGCTTGTTCGGTGGCTCCTTGGGAAGAGAGTTGGCCAGGCAGACAGCCAAGTAAAGTGAATCTAGAACCATAAAGGAGAAGACCCTGGGGGGCAGGGGGGAAAGCGGCTTGCGACGGAGCTCTTGGGTCCAAGAGAGAGAGTAGGATGGCACCGGAGATTGTATTAAGTCTCCTTTGAAGCAGAGATGTTTGACTTGGGGATCTGGTTCCTCTAGGTGGAGGAGCTGAAGCCATGGTCCCTGGGCCTCATCTGCCTGTGTTGCATCAAGGATTCTGCTATTACGAGGATCTGCAGGGAGGCTCGTGGGCTGCCGGTGTGCTTGGCAGACTGGCAAGCCCACGATCCTTCTCATCACCAGCCCCCTCCCCCAAGGGCAGACCCTTTCTCAAATCCGTCCTTTAGCTCCCAGCACCCTACCTGTTCATGGAAGCCCTGAAACAGTAATCCTGCTCTAAACTCAAGGATAAGTCTGTCTGTGCAGGAGCCAAGCTCTCTGCAGAGAGAACAATTCACTCATCTTAACCAGGAGCCTGTGGTCAATCTCATTTCTTGACCTGAGCATGAAAAGAGAAATAGATCGCCCCACAGACCTCTGGTTTATTTTTCATTTCTTAATTTTGTATGCCTTTACCTGAAGGATCTGAGAGGCTCGTTGCCTTTCTGAACTGTGACATTACTATCTCTCTTTTGTGTCCGAATGGGAATTGAGCATTATTTTTATATAAATGAAATGTGCAGCCTCCACCGGCCTTCCAGGCCCCTAGAATGGGTTGCCCATCCACAAACTGTCATTCAGGATCCCACAGAAGGATAGAAGGGATTTCAGAAAAATGAGGATGTTTATCCAGCACAAGATTTTATCAACACAAGAGTATTTTGAAGGCAAACAACCTATGAGTCTTAAACTCACTTTTCTACAGTGTAATGCACGCCATTTAATTTCTGGAGGGTTAATTGGTCCAAGGCAGGCCACTCGGCTGCTGCCCACGTCAGCAAATTGGAAGTCCCAGCGAGGTGAGCTGAATGGAAATGATGTGCAAGTAACTGGATGTAACTCCTGAAGACCATGATGTAATTATTCCAGAGGAAGGAAGGCCAGCTGCTTACTGGCTTTGAAACTGACATAATGAACAGCCTCCTGACCTTAGAATACACATGTACTGGGGCCCCTTTTCAGGAGAAGAATCCTCTAGAGATTTTCTTCCCTAAAACATACCCCATTTCCATTCCTTTTGGGAGGGCCTATCTTTCCTAGAAGATGCCGGCCAGTGTAGACTTGGCATCTACACTCCAAACTGGCTTGTTGGCTCCCGGCTGGATTCTCTCCCACAGGCATCTCTTGGGTTTTGTGTTTTTAAGCTAGGGGAAGCAAATTCTAAAAGACTCTTCAAAGTGCTCAGGGTGACTGCAGAAAATCAGCTTCTGCGAGGGCGCTGCACTAATAAATCCAGTGTGAACTTGATTATCATTTAGATTACTTGTTCCATAGGAAAAATGAAGCTTTGCAATCAGAGCTGTAGATAAGGACTCTGTGTGGAGGAAAATGAGCTCTGGCCTCATAAACAACCAATCATGCTGGTGTCCGGGGGATCCTTGCTGCCTCCTGCTGACACTGTCAGACAGCTAGCTAGCTAGCTGTCTGGATGTTGAGGCCACCTGTCCCCATATGTGCATGCGTGTTTGCACATGTGTGAGGTGAGGGTTGTAATAAACACCCGCGTGTGTTGATAGAGATTGATGGGATGTCAGGACTTGGCTTTTACTCACCTGCTCCCCAAGAACAGCCTCAGAAGCACCAAAATCTCGGTAGCTCGTTGTTTGCTAACCTGAATCAGCCTCAGTGTGTCTGGCCTTGCCACACGAAATTAGCAACAGGCCAGTAGTTTGGATACAATGATAAGCTAGACACAAGAGATTCAGGTTTAAAAAAAAAAAAAAAAAGAAGAGTTCTCCAGGAAGCCGGAAATAGGCAATTTACCTTAGTAATTTTCTTCGGGGGTGGGGAAAACCCCTTCTGTGTTTGAATGATAAAACAGGAGGTAAATACAACCGCCTTTCTTTCCTCTGTATTAGTGGACTAGAACACGTGCAACTTCAAGGAGAATCCAGAAAAGACCCATAAGCTAGCTGAAAATTGTTCTCACCAGTCACTTTAATTTTATAAAGGTAGAATTTCCATTAAAAGGGAATTGATAGATGGAATTTCCATTAAAAGGGAATTGATTTCACTGTATTTTTGAGCAAAGTGCGTGCGGGATGGTTTCCATCTCATGAAACGAGGTCCTGCTGTATGATTCCTTGAAGAACTGTCTCTTGCTGCAGGCTGGTCCCCGTGGTCCTGCTGTGTTTCCACCTGGGCCACCCGCCTCCCAGCCCTCCTCCCACTGTTGGGACACCTCTTTCTTTTTCAAGATTCAGCCCAGCTGTCTCCTGCTGTGAAGTCTCCCCAGTCCCACCCCTTCCTTGGTGGACTGTGCACCCGCCACGAGCCCTCTCCCTGTGTAGACATCAGTTCTGGCACACGAAGGCCTTGTGTATCTGGCTCTCACCCTGGGCTGTGAGCCCTTGTCTTATAGATCTTTTTATTTTATTTTTTTTAACATCTTTATTGGAGTATAATTGCTTTACAATGGTGTGTTAGTTTCTCCTTTATAACAAAGTGAATCAGTTATACATACACATATGTTCCCATGTCTCTTCCCTCTTGAATCTCCCTCCCTCCCACCCTCCCTATCTCACCCCTCTAGGTGGTCACAAAGCACAGAGCTGATCTCCCTGTGCTATGCGGTTGCTTCCCACTAGCTATCTATTTTACGTTTGGTAGTGTATATATGTCCCTGCCACTCTCTCACTTTGTCACATCTTACCCTTCCCCCTCCCCATATCCTCAAGTCCATTCTCTAGTAGGTCTGTGTCTTTATTCCCGTCTTGCTACTAGGCTCTTCATGACCTTTCTTTTTTTTCCCCTGAGATTCCATATATGTGTGTTAGCATACTGTATTTGTTTTTCTCTTTCTGACTTACTTCACTCTGTATGACAGACTCTAACTCCATCCACCTCACTACAAATAACTCCATTTCGTTTCTTTTTACGGCTGAGTAATATTCCATTGTATATATGTGCCACATCTTCTTTATCGGATGATGGACACTTAGGTTGCTTCCATGTCCTGGCTATTGTAAATAGAGCTGCAGTGAACATTTTGGTACATGACTCTTTTTGAATTATGGTTTTCTCAGGGTATATGCCCAGTAGTGGGATTGCTGGGTCGTATGGTAGTTCTATTTTGAGTTTTTTAAGGAACCTCCATACTGTTCTCCATAGTGGCTGTATCAATTTACATTCCCACCAACAGTGCAAGAGGGTTCCCTTTTCTCCACACCCTCTCCAGAATTTATCGTTTGTAGATTTTCTGATGATGCCCATTCTAACTGGTGTGTGGTGATACCTCATTGTAGTTTTGATTTGCATTTCTCTAATAATTAGTGATGTTGAGCAGCTTTTCATGTGCTGCTTGGCCATCTGTATGTCTTCTTTGGAGAAATGTCTGTTTAGGTCTTCTGCCCATTTTTGGATTGGGTTGTTTTTTTTTTAATGTTGAGCTGCATGAGCTGTTTATATATTTTGGAGATTAATCCTTTGTCTGATGATTCGTTTGCAAATACTTTCTCCCATTCTGAGGGTTGTCTTTTGGTCTTGTTTATGGTTTTCTTTGCTGTGCAAAAGCTTTTAAGTCTCATTAGGTCCCATTTGTTTATTTGTGTTTTTATTTCCATTTCTCTAGGAGGTGGGTCAAAAAGGATCTTGCTGTGATTTATGTCATAGAGTGTTCTGCCTATGTTGTCCTCTAAGAGTTTTATAGTGTCTGGCCTTACATTTAGGTCTCTAATCCATTTTGATTTTATTTTTGTGTATGGTGTTCGGGAGTGTTCTAATCTCATACTTTTACATGTACCTGTCCAGTTTTCCCAGCACCACTTATTGAAGAGGCTGTCTTTTCTCCACTGTAGATGCTTGCCTCCTTTATCAAAGATAAGGTGACCATATGTGCGTGGGTTTATCTCTGGGCTTTCTATCCTGTTCCATTGATCTATATTTCTGTTTTTGTGCCAGTACCATACTGTCTTGATTACTGTAGCTTTGTAGTATAGTCTGAAGTCAGGGAGCCTGATTCCTCCAGCTCCATTTTTCGTTCTCAAGATGATACAAATAGATGGAGAGATATACGATGTTCTTGGATTGGAAAAATCAACATTGTGAAAATGACTCTTACTACCCAAAGCAATCTACAGATTCAAGGCAATCCCTATCAAACTACCACTGGCATTTTTCACAGAACTAGAACAAAAAATTTCACAATTTGTATGGAAACACAAAAGACCCCGAATTGTCTTATTGATCTTTGAGTCTGCCGAGCCCCAAAGAGGTGAAAACTTAACAGTCAAATGAAGGGTTGCTCCAACACAAAGCCTGGTTTTCTTTCTTCCTCCCTCCCTCCCTCCTTCCCTTCCTTCCTCTCTTTCTCTCTCTCTTTCTCTTTCTTAAATTTATTTTATTCAAGTATAGTTAATTTACAATGTTGTGTTAATTTCTGCTGTACAGCAAATTGAGATATATATATGTGTATATATATATATATACACACACACACACACACACACACACACACACACATACATACATACACATTCTTTATCATATTCTTTTCTATTAAGGATTATCATAGGGTATTGAATATAGTTCCCTGTGCTATACAGTAGGACCTTGTTGTTTATTCATTCTATATATAATAGTCTGCATCTGCTAACCCCAAACTCCCAATCCATCCCTCCCCCATAACGCCTAGTTTTCTCTTCCACGTCATAAGTCTCTTGGCTCATGTTCGGTGAGTGTAGGTGAGTCCTGAGTCCTCCCACTTCCCAGCTGTGCTGAGCGCTGCTGTCATCTTTCGCTTACCTGGCTGCAGTGGTCTGACCTATCTCCCTGCTGCCACGTTTGAATTTCCTCCACCTAGTTGGTGCATGTTCTGAACAGCTGCTGGAGTCGTCCTTTAAGAATTCAAATCAGATCCCCTGCTTAAAACCCCACGTGGTGACTCCCTCTTGTGAGAGCACCGGAATCACAACAAACTGCGGAACAATCATCGACAGGAAGACGCTGGAATTCACCAAAAAAGGTACCCCACATCCAGAGACAAAGGAGAAGCCACAATGAGATGGTAGGAGGGGCGCAATCACAATAAAATCAAATCCCATAACCGCTGGGTGGGTGACTCACAAACTGGAGAACACTTACACCACAGAAGTCCACCCACTGGAATGAAGGTTCTGAGCCCCACGTCAGGCTTCCCAACCTGGGAGTCTGGCAACGGGAGGAGGAATTCCTAGAGAATCAGACTTTGAAGGATAGTGGGATTTGATTGCAGGACTTCGACAGGACTGGGGGAAACAGAGACTCCACTCTTGGAGGGCACACACAAAGTAGTGTGCACGTCAGGACCCAGGGGAAGGAGCAGTGACCCCATAGGAGACTGAACGAGACCTACCTGCTAGTGTCGGAGGGTCTCCTGCAGAGGCGGGGGGTGGCTGTGACTCACCGTGAGTACAAGGACACCGGCAGCAGAAGTTCTGGGACGTACTCCTTGGCATGAGCCCTCCCAGAGTCCGCCATTAGCCCCACCAAAGAGCCCAGTAGGCTCCAGTGTTGGGTCGCCTGAGGCCAAACAACCAACAGGGAGGGAACCCAGCCCCTCCCATGAGCAGACAAGTGGATTAAAGTTTTACTGAGCTCTGCCCACCACCAGTCCCTCCCATCAGGAAACTTGCACAAGCCTCTTAGATAGCCTTATCCACCAGAGGGCAGACAGCAGAAGCAAGAAGAACTACAGTTCTGCAGCCTGTGGAAGGAAAACCACATTCACAGAAACATAGGCAAAATGAAAAGGCAGAGGGCTATGCAGCAGATGAAGGAACAAGTTAAACCCCAGAAAAACAACTAAATGAAGTGGAGATAGGAAACCTTCCAGAAAAAGAATTCAGAATAATGATAGTGAAGATGATCCAGGACTTCAGAAAAAGAATGGAGGCAAAGATTGAGAAGGTGCAAGAAATGTTTAACAAAGACCTAGAAGAATTAAAGACCAAACACCTAGAAGAATTAAAGGACAAACAAACAGAGATGAGCAATACAATAACTGAAATGAAAAATACACAAAAAGGAATCAATAGCAGAATAACTGAGGCAGAAGAATGGATAAGTGACCTGGAAGACAGAATGGTGGAATTCACTGCTATGGAACAGAATAAAGAAAAAAGAATGAAAAGAAATGAAGACAGCCTAAGAGACCTCTGGGACAATATTAAATGCAACAACATTCACATTATAGGGGTCCCAGAAGGAGAAGAGAGAGAGAAAAGACCTGAGAAAATACTTGAAGAGATTATAGTCAAAAACTTCCCTAACATGGGAAAGGAAATAGCCACCCAAGTCCAGGAAGCACAGAGAGTCCCAGGCAGGATAAACCCAAGGAGAAACACACCAAGACACATAGTAATCAAATTGGCAAAAATTAAAGGCAAAGAAAAATTGAAAGCAACAAGCGAAAAACAACAACGTACAAGAGAACTTCCATAAGGTTAACAGCTGAATTCTCAGCAGAAACTCTACAAGCCAGAAGGGAGTGGCATGATATATTTAAAGTGATGAAAGGGAAGAACGTACAACCAAGATTACCTGGCAAGGATCTAACTTAGATTCGACGGAGAAATCAAAAGCTTTACAGACAAGAAAAAGCTAACAGAATTCAGCACCACCAAACCAGCTCTACAACAAATGCTAAAGGAACTTCTCTAAGTGGGAAACACAAGAGAAGAAAAGGACCTACAAAAACAAACCCATAACAATTAAGAAAATGGTAATAGGAACATAAATATCGATAATTACCTTAAACGTGATTGGATTAAATGCTCCAACCAAAAGACCCAGGCTTGCTGAATGGATACAAAAACAAGACCCATATATATGCTGTCTACGAGAGACCTACTTCAGACCTAGGGACATATACAGACTGAAAGTGAGGGGATGGAAAAAGATATTCCATGCAAATGGAAATCAAAAGAAAGCTGGAGTAGCTATACTCATATCAGACAAAACAGACTTTAAAATAAAGAATGTTACAAGAGACAAGGAAGGACACTACATAATGATCAAGGGATCAATCCAAGAAGAAGATATAACAATTATAAAAATATATGCACGCAGCATAGGAGCACCTCCATACATAAGGCAACTGCTAACAGCTATAAAAGAGGAAATCGACAGTAAGACATAGTATTGGGGGACTTTAACACCTCACTTACATCACTGGACAGGTCATCCAAACAGAAAATTAATAAGGTAACACAAGCTTTAATTGACACAATAGACCAGGTAGATTTTATTGATAATTATAGGACATTCCATCCAAAAACAGCAGATTACACTTTCTTCTCAAGTGCACACAGAACATTCTCCAGGATAGATCACATCTTGGGTCACAAATCAAGCCTCAGTAAATTTAAGAAAATTGAAATCATATCAAGCATCTTTTCTGACCACAACGCTATGAGATTAGAAATCAATTACAAGGAAAAAAACATAAAAAACACAAACACATGGAGGCTAAACAATACATTACTAAATAACCAAGAGATCACTGAAGAAATCAAAGAGGAAATCAAAAAATACCTAGAGACAAATGACAATGAAAACACGACGATCCAAAACCTATGGGATGCAGCAAAAGCAGTTCTAAGAGGGAAGTTTATAGCAATACAAACCTACCTCAAGAGACAAGAAAAATCTCAAACAAGCTAACCTTACACCTAAAGGACTAGAGAAAGAAAAACAAACAAAACCCAAAGTTAGTAGAAGGAAAGAAATCATAAAGATCATAGCAGAAATAAATGAAATAGAAACAAAGAAAACAATAGCAAAGATCAATAAAACTAAAAGCTGGTTCTTTGAGAAGATAAACAAAATTGATAAACCATTAGCCAGACTCCTCAAGAAAAAGAGGGAGAGGACTCAAATCAATAAAATTAGAAATGAAAAAGGAGAAGTTACAGCAGACACCGCAGAAATACAAAGCATCCTAAGAGACTACCACAAGCAACTCTGTGCCAACAAAATGGACAATGTGGACGAAATGGACAAATTCTTAGAAAGGTATAACCTTCCAAGACTGAACCAGGGAGAAATAGAAAATATGAGCAGACCAATCACAAGTAATGAAATTGAAACTGTGATTAAAACTCTTCCGACAAACAAAAGTTCAGGACCATATGGCTTCACAGGTGAATTCTATCAAACATTTAGAGAAGAGCTAACACCCATCCTTCCCAAACTCTTCTCAAAAAGTGCAGAGGAAGGAAAACTCCCAAACTCATTCTATGAGGCCACCATCACCCTGATACCAAAACCAGAGAAACATACTACAAAAAAAGAAAATTACAGACCAATATCACTGATGAATATAGATGCAAAAATCCTCAACAAAATACTAGCAAACAGAATCCAACAGCACATTAAAGGAATCATACACCATGATCAAGTGGGATTTATCCCAAGGATGCAAGGATTCTTCAGTGTATGCAAATCAATCAATGTGATACACCATATTAACAAATTTTAGAATAAAAACCATAAGATCATATCAATAGATACAGAAAAGGCTTTTGACAAAATTCCACACCCATTAATAATAAAAAACTCTCCAGAAAGTGGGCATAGAGGGAACCTACCTCAACATAATGAAGGCCATATCTGACAACCCACAGCAAAAATCATTCTCAATGGTGAAAAACTGAAAGCATTTCCTCTAAGATCAGGAACAAGAAAAGGATGTCCACTCTCGCCACTATTATTCAACACAGTTTTGGTAGTCCTAGCCATGGCAATCAGAGAAGAAAAAGAAATAAAAGGAATACAAATTGCAAAAGAAGAAGTAAAACTGTCAGTGTTTGCAGATGACATGATACTATACCTAGAGAATCCTAAAGATGCCACTAGAAACCTACTAGAGCTAATCAATGAATTTGGTAAAGTTGCAGGATACAAAATTAATGCACAGAAGTCTCTTGCATTCCTATACACAAATGATGAAAAATCTGAAAGAGATATTAAGGAAACATTCCCATTTACCATTGCAACAAAAAGAATAAAACACCTAGGAATAAACCTACCTAAGGAGACAAAAGACCTGTATGCAGAAAACTATAAGACGCTGATGAAAGAAATTAAAGATGATACCAACAGATGGAAAGATATACCATGTTCTTGGATTGGGAGAATCAATATTGTGAAAATGACTATACTACCCAAAGCAATCTACAGATTCAATGCAATCCCTATCAAACTATCACTGGCATTTTTCACAGAACTAGAACAAAAAATTTCACAATTTGTATGGAAACACAAAAGACTCCGAATAGCCAAAGCAATCTTGAGAAAGAAAAACGGAGCTGGAGGAATCAGACTCCCAGACTTCAGACTGTACTACAAAGTTACAGTAATCAATACAGTATGGTCCTGGCACAAAAACAGAAATATAGATCAATGGAACAGGATAGAAAGCCCAGAGATAAACCCATGCACATATGGTCACCTTATTTTTGATAAACGAGGCAAAAATATACAATGGAGAAGACAGCCTCTTCAATAAGTGGTGCTGGGAAAACTGGACAGCTACATGTAAAAGAATGAAATTAGAACACTCCCTAACACCATACATAAAAATAAACTCAAAATGGATTAAAGACCTAAACGTAAGGCCAGATACTATAAAACTCTTAGAGGACAACATAGGCAGAGCACTCTATGACATAAATCACAGCAAGGTCCTTTTCGACCCACCTCCTAGAGAAATGGTAATAAAAACAAACCTAATGCAACTTAAAAGCTTTTGCACAGCAAAGGAAACCATAAACAAGACGAAAAGACAACACTGAGAATGGGAGAAAATATTTGCAAATGAAGCAACTGACAAAGGATTAATCTCCAAAATTTACAAGCAGCTCATGCAGCTCAATATCAAAAAAACAACCCAATCCAAAAATGGTCAGAAGACCTAAATAGATGTTTCTCCAAAGAAGACATACAGATTGCCAACAAACACATGAAAGAATGCCCCACATCACTAATCATTAGAGAAATGCAAATCAATACTACAATGAGGTATCACCTCACACCAGTTAGAATGGGCATCATCAGAAAATTTTCAAACACCAAATGCTGGAGAGGGTGTGGACACAAGGGAACCCTCTTGCACTGTTGGTGGGAATGTAAATTGATACAGCCACTATGGAGAACATTATGAAGGTTCCGTAAAAAAACTCAAAATAGAACTACCATACGACCCAGCAATCCCGCTACTGGGCATATACCCAGAAAAAACCATAATTCAAAAAGACACATGCACCCCAATGTTCATTGCAGCACTATTTACAATAGCCAGGTCATGGATGCAACCTAAATGCCCATCGACAGACAAATGGATAAAGAAGTTGTGGTACATATATACAATGGAATATTACTCAGCCATAAAAAGGAACGAAATTGGGTCATTTGTAGAGATGTGGATGGATCTAGAGACTGTCTGTCATACAGAGTGAAGTAAGTCAGAAAGAGAAAAACAAATATCGTATACTAACGCATATATGTGGAACCTAGAAAAATGGTACAGATGAACCAGTTTGCAGGGCAGAAATAGAGACACAGATGTAGAGAACAAACATATGGACACCAAGGGGCGAAAGTGCCAGTGGGGTTGGTGGTGGTGTGATGAATTGGGAGACTGGGAGTGACATATATACACTAATATTTATAAAATGGGTAACTAATAAGAACCTGCTGTATTAAAAAAAAATAAAATTAAAAAAAAAAAAAAAAACCCTACGTGGCTCTCCATCTCTTACTCTGGAGGAAAACTCAACAGACTTGCAAATCTCCTTAATAGGCTTGCAAAACCCAACACTGATGCTTCCCATCTCCAGCTGTTACGGAATGCAAGTCTGTGTGCCTGACCCACAGTTAGGCCAAACAATACCGAAACGTAGGGATTTAGTGCAGAGAAAGGTTTATTGCAGGGTTATGCAAGGAGACGGTGGCTCATGCCCCCCAAAAGCCCAAACTCCCCAAAGGGTTTCAGCAAAGCCTTTTTAAAGGCAACCTGAGGGAGGGGCGTGGTTGGTTGTTGCACATTTCCTGGTGTTGGAATCCTTTGTTCTTGTAGCTGTCTGCGTAGGTCAGGTCACAATGTTCCTGTAAACGTCCAACAAGACAAATGTTAGTCTCTGTTCTGCAACTTTTCATCTCTATATGAACAGGAAAGTATTATACCCTTAAAGGTCAGAGCCTTAAGAATGGGCTTTCCTGTCTATTTCAGGCTATAGGCAACATTCTTAACTCAGAGCAAAAGCAGTGGAATACAAAGGTTAAAGTAAAAGAAACATTGCTGATAATGGAGTCAGACTCGTTCTTCCCTATTACACGGCGCCCACTAGAGTCATCGGAGATTCTGGTTCAGGTTCCAGTGCCCACGTGTGGGAATCGTGGTTAGACTCCGCAGGCGGTGGTAAAGTGTATAACCTGGGTGGAGAACCACAGCTGTCACCTCTACTCCCGGCCTGCCTTCTCATGCCCTCGTGCCCCCTCCCTCACACTGTATGCACTGTGTCCCCGGTCCTTCCTCACCCTTCCCTCTACTGGCCCCCACGGCCGGCTCCTGTGGTCATTTGGGTCATGGTTTAATTAACTCCTCCCTGAGGAGCCTTCCTGACCACCCCGCGTCCTCCTTGACCATGTGGCCATGATTCTTTTTCATCACAGCACTTACCTGATACTTTGTAGCTGATCTGTTAATTATCTGACTCCTTCAATAATGAAGTCTCATAGTGGCAGGATCTTATCATTTTTATTTTCTTCTGAGCATTCCCTGGAGGCATAGTAGTTGCTCATTAAATGTAGGAGCCAGGAAGAAGGAAGAAGAGAAAGGGATTTGGGATTGGTCTCCTGGGAAATGGACCAACACTTGTCAGGGCGACCAAAAGATGAAATCTGCAACCAGGGGTTGGTGGCCGTGTTCTGAGGTTGAGGGCATGTGTGGACAGGGCTGGACTGATTTGGACTGAAACCCAGCTCTGCCACTCACTCATTCACTGCATAAACCTGAGCAGGAAACCCTTGGCCCTTTGAACTTTGATTTTCCAACCCTAAAATACAAAAAAATTATGAGTATGTCACAGGGTTGGTGTGAAGATCTATGGCGATCCAATAAACACTAGCTGTTTATTATAAGTAGTAATGCTGACCCGCAGGTGTCACCCTGCCCCCTCCCCTCTTCCTGCCGCTTTCCCTCTCAAAGTGCCAAATAGGGTTCTTTTTACTCTAGTGAGGTTGGGAGCCATTAGCGACACACTTCATTTATTTCAAACAGCTTCCTCCAGGGAGGTAGAGCCTTGCTTTCTTCCTCTCTTCCATCCCATCCAGAAAGCAACCCCACTATCCATCACGTGGGCCTGGTGCTGTTATGAAAACTCAAAATCAGCAGCAGCCAGAGAGGTGTGGGGTGGGCCCTCTTGGATACAGACATGCTTGTTTTGCACCTAACATGGGCTGCTGGGCCCAGAATTTCAACTTGTGCTGAGGCACAGCGGGCAGAGAAGAGTTCAGAAAACAAAACAGTGGAGGTGCCAGATAGCTCACATTTGCTTTTGTTTCCTCTTGGAAATAAGACCAAAGCTTCATTGTGGTATCAGGTGCTCAAAAGAAACAAATCAAACCGAACCAAAACAAAAACAGAACTAACTTCTGAGGGGAGACCACATACAATTGAACTGAGATTATAGAAATGTTATAAATGCACTTTGTAACATTTCTGTTCCCTTGGGGTACCCTGCATCTGTTCACATCAGCCTTTCCCTAATCCTGAGTGGCTCCTGAGGAATGCTGGTGCAGACCCAAGTCTAAGTCTTTGTAGGAGGCTCCTTCTCCCTGCCTCAGTGGGAGTCTTCAGGTGGACACATATTTGCTTGCCCGAGACCCTGACTGCCTTAAGGTGACAGCCCATTTCTTTGGGATGCTGCTGGGATTTTCCTGAGGTCCCGGGTTCTGGCCGGGGCCTTTCTGGTGTGTGAGCAGAGGGTGGGCGCTGGGCGGCGTCTCTGCAGATCAGTCTTCATGGCGACCTTGACTCTCCTGGTTCACATGGCCCAGTGCCTTTCCAAACACTGGGGGCGTTTTCCCTTCACTGGGAAAACTCTTCTGATTTCTTTCTCTTTTCTTCTATTTTTCCTTTGAATCTTGTCTTTGAAGTTGAATAATGGTGCCATCTTTTTCTTTTATGTTTTTAACCAGACAGAATACAAGTTCAGCCACTGTGTTGTTTCCATATTGTAAATCGGTAGCTGTATTATAGTTCCGCAGAGGGGAAGAGATGTCTTCGTATCCATGCCTCTATCCCACCTTCTTGTATATTCCTGGAAAATTCTGTATATTCTCAAGCCTGAGAAACCTTCGGTGGCTCCACTGGAGTATTGAGCGAGGGGGGGACAGGCCCAGGTGGGGGAGACTGACAGAAACATGGTGGGGTCTTGGCTGGGCGTCACAGGCAGCCCACTGCAACTCCGTGATTGAAGGACACCGAGTCACCTGTCTGCTTATGCTGAATGAAGGCAGGGGAGCTGGTTACCATCCAGGGGTTCCAGGCAGTATGTGTGGCGGCTGCTCAGACGTGTCCCCATGCAAACAAGCACCCCCGTGAAACATTTTTGTGTGCCAGCCTCTTGGCTGACCCATAGGGCTGAGAGTCTCATGGGGATTTCAGAGTTATCGCAAAAGGGTATACACTATTTTTGAAAAAACACAGACCATTTTTAAGTGTGCCATCTGTAAATATCCTTGTGATGAGTAATATGTACTTTCATTAAAAAAAATTCCAGACTCATAGTCATTTTTAGCCACTGTGTACTTTCTTATAGGACACCAGACAGACATTACTATTATGTTGTTGTCCATTACATTTTCTGACCTTGGAAAGGGCTAATCTCTCCACCAGAAAGGATGCAGAGGCCGAGCATCCCTGATGGAGACTACAATTGTGAGTGAAAGCTCCTGCTCTCAAAGTGTTCTAGCAATAGTGGGAGATTTCCTTGTCCTGAGAGGCACCAAAAACCTAGTGTGGAGATTTTCTGTGGATGGGATGACCTCACACCCAGGGCCCTGCACCCAGAGCGACACTGAAACACATTTTCGTGCCACAGTGGCACTACCCCAGTAAACTGTGACTCTTTATTGCTAAATGAAGCATGCAAAGGAGTCACTGACCATAAAGTCTATTAGATGTTAACCTTGAACTTCATGCCCATATTTAACTGTTGTCAAGACCAACCTGTTGGTTGTTGATTTCAATACAACTGTGCATGGTGTGTGTGTCTACTGAGTCCTGCTGTGTTTGTAACAGACTGGGCTTAGATTAAGGATGGATAACAGAGAGTGAACCAAGCCCACCATGCTGTTTCTCTAGAAATGTGCAACATCTGTACCTTCTGAAATTAATCCTCTTTCCACTTTTTTTTTTCCAGATAACTTGTTTAAACCGAAAGAAAGGTACATTTCAGAGAAGGAGATGCACATGCGATCTAAAAGGTACTTGGTTATATTGTGTGAGGTCAAAAAAGTGGAGGAGGAGGGAGGAGGGATGGCTTGATGGATCCAGGCACTGTCCAGCTGGGCCACTATTTCTAGGTCCACGTTTAAGCTCTGAGGTCTTCTTGGCCGTGGATTTGAAAAGCAGGCTGAAAGAAGTGAAGTTGTTGAATTGCGCCTCTGAATGCTAATGTCGTTCTTGGAAAAACCTTAGGAAAGTGGTGGGTCTTGGATTCTGAACCAGTCCTGTAACTGGTCTCTAAGACATCCCCAGACTCATAACAGGAACGCTTCTGCGCTTTCCCGTCGTTGCTCTGGGCAGGTGCTCTTTGTCACTGTGTACCTTCGCAGGTAATTTTATGAGGAGGAGGGAAGCTGGGTCTCCTGGGGGCCTTGACAGTGGCAGAGCCTGGAGAGAAGCATCCAGACTTGGAGGCCGACGGTGCATGGGGCCGGCGAAGCCACAGAGGGCCACGAGCCGGCCTTTTTGGCACTGCGTCACCGGCGGGCTTGGCGGCCCTGCTGCCCGCAAACTCTCCCTGTCCTGCTTGGCTGGTTGCTATTCTAGACGCCCACTCATTCTCACCAACACACAAAGGCTGCCATTCTTTCTGAGACCTGGCCTCCCAGCCCAAATGTAATAACTTGACAGAGTTTGCCAAGTTCATCCAAGTGAAATGTCATTAGTTTATAATAAAATATCTAGCACTGGGAGGAACTGTAACAATTAAACCAAATTGATAGTGCAACTTAGAGAAACCATTAAAATAGGAAGAATACATTTCTCCCCACTCCAGGCACAAAATCTCTGCTTTCCCATGATTATATTGTTTCCATGACAATTAGCCAACTTTGATTATCTGTAGGGAACCTCTTTGTAAATAAAAAAGTAAAAGTGAGGAGGAAGGGAACCATCCCATTAACGACCCAATGCGCAGCTTTCTAACTGGGGTTTTTAAAGGGCCACTGGGTTTCAAGACCCGCCGTTTCAGAAGTGCAAAGTTGTGTATACCTCACGCCAAAAGTATTCCTTTTTCAATTTGGTGGAAAATTCAGCCACATCTTCCCCTCCTGGTCCCTAAGTCCAGAGCTGCTATTGTGGAGACTTGAAATTAAAATGTAGATCTCAAAGCAGCATTCGTGGACAGAGTATCACCACGTCATTTTACTGAAGAGGAAACTGAGGCTTTGAGAGGACCAATGAGCAGAGTGACGCTGTTCCCCACATCATGGCTTCCCTGGCTGGAAGCCAGGTCTCCTCAGATGTGCTCAGTAACGGGACTTCCGCTCTGCTCTGTGGGCTGCGCCCTGGGTGGGCTCAGACCCCGGGTCTCAGGCCTCACGCACCCACAGAAGCACACTGGAGCTTCCTTTGCTCTTGTATTCTTTGTTATTAGTTATATTATTAAATTACATTTTCATTAAAAAAAATTCAAACAGAGGAGAGAGAGCTGAAGTCCCTCATGACCGACTGTCCCCCCCTCCCGCCCCACCTCCCAGCCTGGTACTTTCTCCAGAGACACCACAGTTGTCAGCAGCCTATATATCATTCCAGGCCCTTCTCTCTGCCTGAAAATAGACGTTTATTTGTACGTCTATTTAGACGTACAAATTAGATAACCATTTAGTATCTAATTAGGTAACTATTATTAGTTATCTAATTCTTAACCATAAATGGGATCATGCTATATATAGTATTATCTTTCTGTAGCTTGCTTCTTTTACTTTGTGTCTGTGAGGTCTTCTTCTATGTCAGAAGACATGGATGGTTTTCCTCATTGACGCAGAGCGGTCCATTGTACAAATGTGCCGTAATTTATTGAGAATGCTCTGTTAAGAAAATACTGCAGCAGAAGCTCCAGGGCGGAGGCCTAGGAATCTTTATCCTAAACTCCCCACAAGATCAGAGGGTCAGGATCAGGAAGATGCGTCTCTATGGATCCAGAAGGATTTCCACTGTGGGGCTCTGGGACATGTCAGATTTCCTACTCATCCTGACGGTCTTCTCCTGGTCTCCTCTAGAATTGCTCTTGGATTGGGCAATCGTGTGTTCATTTATTCATTTAGATCATGTCGATGCCCTCAGTGTGCCAGGCACTGTGCTATGTGCAAGCAATTCCCAGGTCACTCTACGCTACATGATTGGGGAACAGCGTTGCATGAAGTCAGACAGACCGAGGCCGGGCTCCCAGCCCCTCATTCACCAGCCGAGGGACGTCACTGGCCTCCTGACCTCGCTGGGGCTGGGTTCCTCACTCCCATAACAGCAGGACACTGGACGGTGTCTCTTCCAACTGTCGTGAGGGCTACCCGGGAAAATTCGTGTCAGACGATTAACCTAGTAAGGAGCTCTCTTGCACTGTTGGTGGGAATGTAACTTGGCGCAGCCGCGATGGAGAACAGTATGGAGGTTCCTTTAAAAACTAAAACTAGAACTACCATATGATCCAACAATCCCACTTCTGAGCATATATTGAGGGAAAACCATAATTCGAAAAGACACATGCACCCCAATGTTCACTGCAGCACTATTCACAATAGCCAGGACATGCAAGCAACCTAAGTGTCCATCGACAGATGAATGGATAAAGAAGATGTGGTCTACATATACAATGGAATATTACTCGGCCATAAAAAAGAATGAAATAATGCCATTTGTGGCAACATGGATGGACCTAGAGATGATCATACTAAGTGAAGTAGGTCAGACAGAGAAAGACAGATATCATATGATATCAATTATATGTGGAATCTAAAAAAATAATGATAGAAATGAACTTATCTGCAAAACAGAAATAGACCCACAGACATAGAAAACAAACTTATGGTTACCAAAGGGGAAAGGTGGGAAGGGTAAATTAGGAGTTTGGGGTTAACACATACACACTACTATATATAAAATAGATAACCAACAAGGACCTACTGTATAGCACAGGGAACTAGAATCAATACTTTGCAATAACCTATAAAGGAAAAGAATCTGAAAAATAATATATATGTATATGTATAACTGAATCACTGCTCTACACCTGAAACTAACATAACATTGTAAATCAGCTATATTTCAATACAAAATAAATAGATAAAAGTTTTAAAGAGGTAAATTCATAAAAAGATTATTAGCCTGGTGCCCTATAACCAAGACCATGTCACCTGCTAATATTGTCATCATCAACACTTGTATAGTTTGTAATTATTATTTTAAGAGGGCAACATGTTAAACAAATTTTGTCTGGCTTTCAAACATGAGAGAAAATAAAACAAGAGATGTTAAGCCAAGTGCCACGTGTACAGCACCCCAAAAGCTCAGGCTACAGTGTCTCCTCTGTCTCTGTGGGTTCCAGCAGAAATCTTGTTTGGCATCAGTACATAAACAATTTCTGTAGGGAAGTAAGAAGAAAGGGCCCAGAAGAAGGGTCCCTCAGGCCCTGCTTGTATCTTGGAAGCTCCTAATTTTACACCAGGACATAGAACATAATATCAATACATATGCCTGAGAGGTATTTGGAAACAGCTTAACTAGGAATGCAGTAGGTAAAGCGGCAAACACACACATATTTTATGTGTGTGCCATTCCAGTACAAATCCTGCTACTTCCATTGATTCGCTGCTCCTTTTCTAAGTCATAGGGAGACAAAAATTGAGTGGCAAAAAGGTATTTGGTAAAAGGTAAGTTTACACTCAGAGTGGCAAAGCGGTAGGTCTAGGATCTCTCATTTTGCAAGCAAGTGGTTAATTATCGTAGAAGATGGAGGGACAAGAAAAGTGACTTCTGATTAAACAACTGGCCTCTCCAGCTTTGCCCTGGGTGGGGCTCCATCTGCTACGTGGCCCCTGCCTGAGCAGCCCCATCTGGAGATGGTCAGGGCAGCCCCGGGTCTTGGGGTCTCACAGATGCGAGGCGGCCCATGTGCAGCTGATCGTCCCTTTGAAATGGAAGAGCCTGCTGACAAGGGAGGACACAGATCCACAGCAGACACACGCTGTCTCGCTACCACTCAGAATGTTTTCTGAATCTGTTTCAGAATCTATAATAACTTGCCGGAAGTTAGAAAGAAAAAAGAAGAACAAAAGAAAAGGGTGATCTTACAGAGTAACAGACTCCGGGCCGAAGTCTTCAAAAAGGTAACGGCCCGGCCGCCAGCAGGTGTGACGTGTGTGTGGTGCCCAGATGCTGACTCTGAACTTGACTTCTTTGTCTCTAATTCCCTAGCAATTACTGGACCAGCTCCTTCAAAGGAACGCAGTCTAACCACAGGCTGCCCTGCTGACCCTCTACCTGGACCTGGGATGACTTCAAACGCTGGATAAGCCATTAAACTTAGCATTACCTTCATGACGTGAAACACTTATTTTACTTTTGATTTTTTTTTTTTTTTCCATAAAGGACAGCATAGCTTCCTGAATTGCTGACCCAAACCAAACAGAAACAATAACGCTTGAGGAAATGGGCCATCAGACTGCAGTGGGGTAATCAACTAAACTGGCCCCACTCGATACAGTCCCTTCATTGTTTTTTACTTCTGAATATTATCTTTTGCTTCTGGTTTTTCCCCCTGCCATTTCCACTCAGGCGGAAAGGTCTTCTATGCTCAAGTGGGCTTAGATCCCTGGGAGCTGGGTTTTCTTTTCATCGAATTTCTAGGACCTAAAATACATCACTTTCAAAATACCAATCTCAACTTCTGCCAGTTCTGCAAACTCCAAATTTGGGGATATCACCCAGTGTGTTTGAAACCTCTCTGGGTGTGTGTGCCACGTAATACTGAAGGCAGACTTTGGAACTAGGCGGGCGCTCTGCCAGAGGCTGGGGACATGTGACCTGTTTCTTGGTGACCTGGGGTGATCAGAGCAGCCCTCACTACTCCCAGGACCTGCCTTCGTTTAGCAAAAGAGCCTATTTCCATGGAAGTCGTGAGGGCAGAATTGGCTGAAAAAAGTTGTAGGTAACTTCAGTGTTTTCTGTAAACCCTCCAGCCCCCAAAAATAGCTGTGTTGCTGAAAATGGCCTGATGGCTCCAACTCTAACGTTTGTTCCTCCAAACAATTACAATGCCCATTATTTATGAATGTGCGTTTGGGGAGTGAAGAGCAATAGTTTTATCAAAAATGGAAATAAATGCAATTATTACAAAAAGTATTGCTCTATTCCATGTTCTGTGTTATGAACCAAGCAGCCAGTACAGATGGTGCTCAGAGAGAAATGTCACCAAGGTCCAGTGGGGACCTCTGACCTGCGCCTGTGCCACCACCTTCTGACCATCACAGCCCCCAGGTCAGGGCCCTTGCTCTTCCCGATGCCTGGGGAGAAGGTTTTTCCCAGAGAGCTGGCATGAGAGGCGTCGGGATGTTGTTGAGAGCAAGGTTAGGGTCCTGAAGTCCCCACATCTCACTAGGAATCTCCCCGGGGATGAGAAGGCAGTTTAGGGGATTAGGCAGGAGCCCTGGTGACACTTCTGTCCCTTTCCCTCCTCCCACGGCTGCATACACCGTCCCCTCTTCCTGGAATGCCTTTCCTCTGCGTATCTGCTGGAAAACTATTTGAAAGCTCGGCCTCTGAGTTCTCTCCTGTCACGTCTCCTCTACCCTGCCCTCGGTTTGGATGGGCACTTCACCCTGGGGGCACGTGGCGTCAGAACCTGTGCAGTGTTGCCCAGCAAGGTGATCTGACCACGCCACCATGAGTGGAGACTCTGGATTCACGTCTTGGCTGCACTACTCCCTGGTCTGTGGCTGTAGGCAAGGGTGTCAGTCTGGATCCCATCAGGAGAGAGGAACCTCACAGCAGCGTGAACAGGGGAGTTTAATGTACACGGTTATAAACCGTAACAGAGGATTGGAGTAATGCGGGATTGGCAACTGAGCAGTAAAGAGAACTCAAAAGAACACAGGTGGGAATAGCAGATAAAGGGGCAGAGCTGCCCTGAGGACAGGGGCTCCCCAGGTTCCTGGGCTGGGATCCAGGCATTGTTAGAAATGCAGTAGTTGTGGTTCAGCAGGTGCAGAGGGGTTTCTGGGGTGCCATGTGGATGGGACCTGCTGGAAATCCACTCTCTAGGAGGCAGGGGGAGCTGTCTCCTTGGAGGCACTCTGCTACAGCACCACCTGAGGGAGGTGCTGGGGTAGGCAGCTGGCCACCGAGTGCCGCCGGTAGCTTGACCTGTAGGAACTGGGTGGGTGGATGGGGAGGGCACGTTTGCAGGGACCTTGGGCCACTGTCCCTGGTGTGGGAAGCCATGCCCGTCTCCTCCTGCAGTGTCTCTCCTGCTCCCTCTACTGGCAAAGCATGGCAGTGTGCCAGCAGGTAGAGGGGAAACATTTCAAGGGCCTGGATCCATTTTAACAGAGAAGGCAAAAAGGGTGCATTTGGAGGTGTGGGATGATATACTGACTGGTGTGGCCAGTTATTTAACCTTGCCTCAGTTTGCTTATCTATCAAATGGAGATAGGTTTGTTATAGGAATGGAATAAGCCAGTGTGAGTTGAGTGCTTAGAAGGGTGCCTGGCCCAAAGCAAATAGCCTGAGTGTGTCCTGTCATATGTACATAGACGTGGAAGTAGAGTGTCCTGATAAACCCTGAGCACAGAGCCAGCAGTTGTTCATTCTCATAACCCCTCAGCTTGGCACTGAGAAGATGCACCAAAAAGACTTGAATTTGTAGACGTTGCTACAGCAAAAATCAGTCGTACAAACAGGATGCTTTGCAAACGTGTTGTCTCTCAAGCTCTTCTCACTCTTAGAAACAATTTCAACAGCATGGTTAGGCTTGCCCTTAAGCTTAATTCGGCTTTTGTGAAATTACTAGGCCTCTTCCGGATTTTTTGTTTTCATCGAATCTGATATTAGTTTAGGATAGTCTTTCTTAGGTAGCTATCCTGCCACACCTTTTCCTTATTTTTCTTTAATATCTTCAGAGAGTTTCCAAAGCTTTCCCTAACCAGTAATTTAAATTCAGGGCCCACCACTTCTAGACAGTTCTGTGACACTTTCTAAAAAGTGGATTTATGTGAGCTAACATCTAAATATCTCAGAATGCCTCGATGGAGCCAGCTTTCAACAATGTCCACGAAGGGCTTCCCCCCCTCTTTGCAAACCTGATGTCAAGTGTTTAAATCAAAAGAATAAATCAAAGCCCACCTGAGATTAAATGCCACTGAATAATGTATTTCTTAAGACAGTCTTAACTAAGGTGCCTGAAATAAGTAGTGGGTAGGAATATACGATGTCTGGCTTGAGCCGGTCTTCCCTCTGGACAGCCAGCTCAGGACAAGACTGCAAATTAAAGTTTTGGTTTCTGCTCAACTGATTTTTTCTCTATTATTGTAGTTGTTGCTGTTTTGTTTTTTAATGCTGATGAGTGAATTTCAGATATCCAGCATTTCTTTTCTGTTATAATGAGGTTGTAGCAGAAATATAATAATGTTATAATAAATATGAAAGTAAAGGTTTGAGTCATAATAGCTGTCCCTATAGTTCTGTCAGGAATTGGTCATCCATGTGCTGGATTCTCTTATTAAAATCAGACTTCGGGAAAGACTAGGGTTTTGAAATTCTAAGTAGAATTTATCATTGTAACTTCAATAATCAAATTCTGTCCTAGAGCTGATTTCTTTACATCGAAGTTTGTTTGGGTTCTGGCATGGAGCAATCCTTCAATGATAACGCAAGTAGCAGGAGTTAAAGTTTTGTAGCTGGTATTTGTGAGCTCAGACCAGGCAACATTTGGAATCATTTGAGACGGACAGACCAGACGGTCCCAGCACCAGCCTGCCTTGCTGTGGTCTCCACGACTTCACGTCGAAGGAGAAATGCCTATTTTGGTGATTTGTCCTCTCCGCCCGCTGGTAATGGAATAATGGAAAAACAATTGCCTGGGTTTTTTCTTAGCCAGCGTCTATTGCCAACCCAACTTCCTGGAAGCTGTGTGCTCCCTGGGTGAGTCAGCAAATGCTTGCTCAGATGAAACAAGGCTCGCTGAAAGAACTATTCGCGAGACAACCAATTGTTGAAAAGTGTTTGAAAATCCTATTCCCTCAGAAGTCCTCCCACGTCGGCACTTGTTGGTATAAAAGTTGCAGGCCATGGACCTGGTCTCCAACCGTATCAAGTGGCCAACAGGCTGAGCGTGAGGCAGATCAGATGCAGAACAAGAGGAAGGGGATGTGCGGCCACCTCACCCCACTGGAGGGTCTCTGACAGCAGGGACGGGCGGGCTCTGGGTTAAGGAAGTAAGAACGTGATGGCAAAAAAAGAAAAAGATTCACTGTGGGTTTGCGTGAGAGTGTGGGCATGTGCATTAAAAGCAAAGGAAATGATCTGTGAAGTGATTAAAATGAGTCTATCAGCACATGGTTCTCCGTTACAGAGTTCATTGTATTTGTACTTTCATCAATACTTGATGATGACCCAGGAATGTCTAGCTAAATAGAAACCTTTTGGAATCGGCTGTGCCTGAGCTGAACGAGCCACCCCAAGGACTGAAACACTTTGGAAGTCACTCCAGCCTCCTCTGTCCCCCGTGGACACGATGTCCCCCACTTCTCTGGAGAGCAGGCTGTCAGCAACTTCCCTGAGACTCCACGGCCCGTCTCCCCACCGTCGGGCTGCTGGTCTGGGAGAGGCGGGCTCCTCCATGCAGATGTTTTCTCCACATGGAGCATAGTGACAATATTGGCACGTTGCCCCCCAAATGGAGGGTTTCTTTCAAGTCCGTCGGCTGCCTCAGGCAGAGTTCCGATGCTGGGACCCCAAGAGACTGTCTGAGGTAGTTGTCTGGCGTGTGCGTAGGGGGGCAGGCGTTGAAATCCTTCCCCTTTCTCTTGCTTCTCTAAGAAGGTTTTCACATCCGCTTCAGGGCTGCTGCTATTACCTGCCAGACTGCGGCCGGAAACGTGACTTCAAGCAGTGGTCTTTCTCTCAGATCTTCACACATCAGGACCTTGACAAAGGGGTCGGGGGGTGGGGAGACTTGCCTTGCCTCTAGGATCTTCAGAAAGGCTGGGTTGTTCTTATCAAAGCTTAAAAGGGAAGAGAGAGAAGTTTTGGGGTCTAACTTGCAGCTGGGGAAAAAAAAATTAAGAATTTCTTTAAACCTTTTGGATGAGACAACGCCAAGCGTGAAAGACATAGGAAAAATGTCCTGTGGATGACTTTCAGAGCATCCTTCCTTTGTTCCAATAGCTGAACTTTGCTGACATGCCTGAAATGGGGCAACAGCTGTAACTGACATCAGAGGAAAGGTATTACAACCGTTACCCATGTCAACTGCATACGACGTGTAATATCTTTTCATCGGAGCCGATGGGGCCGGCTGCCTTACTTGCCCACTGATGTCAGCAGGAGGGAAATTATAAATCTTTTCACTGCTGCCTATTTAGAAAGAAAGAAACCCACACCGTGTGTTAAATCCACTGTGGTTCCTCGTGACTCTTGTTATTACACGGATGCTGAAAGAATTAGTGATAATCCACTTCACGGTTATGTGTTGCCAGATATGTGCTTAGCGTTAAAAGCGATTGCGCGCACGTACAGAACTTCTGTGTTTGTTTTTGTTTAAAAATATACCTGGAGGCTGGTTAGGCCAGATTAAATTATTATATGCTGACATAATTATAATTCCAAGTCTTGCTCTCTCCGTTGAAACGTTTATTAAGTCCAAATGACAAAATAATCCAGGATATTTTTCTGGGTTTTTGGTAGCCTGTGACATTTCATTAGCAAGGCTGAGCCTACGCCTCTGCAATGGATGAGAAAGATTTGTGCATGCATTAAACTGGGGTGGGTAGACATCAGTATTTCTAGGTGGTGGAATTGATTCTAATTGGTGATGTATGCTTTTGCGGAATTTGTTTCAGATTGGGGTGTTTCAACCCTAATCCTCAATTAGCAGTTGAGCAAGATTCCTCTGCCTCCCAGCCCCGCCCCACACGAAGTGGTCTTGGATTGGTCAACAGTGAGCATCTCCGAACAGAAAAGAGGAGAGCTTGAACAGAAAACTGCTGAAGCCAGGATCCCGTCCAAGTGTTTCTAAAAATGATAGCTTAGAATTTTTTTTTTTTTCTTGAGTGTTAACCACATGTCACACAGGGAGACATTTTCCCTCTATCCATCTTAGGTTCTCAGGGCTCTGTAACAAAAAACAGACTAACAAGACCAAGACAAACAAGTTTATTAACATGTAGTCTCGTATACACATGGGAGGAACTCAGGGATGAGTAAAACAGAGTCTCAGATCCACTTTCAGGTCCTCGGATAGCAATGGACCCGTTACTGACTGAATGTTTGTAACCCCACAAACTCACTTTGTGAAGCCTTCACTCCCTGTGGCTGTATTTGGAGATGGAGCAACTATAGAAATAATTAAGGCTAAGTGACGTCACGAGGGTGGGGCCCTGATCTGGCAGGACTAGTGTCCTTATAAGAAGAGATGGCAGAGGGCTGGCACTCTGTCTCTCCGAGGGCACAAGGAAGAGGTCGTGTGAGCACACAGCAAGAGAGTGGCCGCCTGCAAGTCAAGAGAAGAGACCTTGAAGTGAAACATACCTTGCTGGCACCTTGATCTTGGACTTCTCAGCCTCCAGAAATGTGACAGATTTACGTTAGAAAAGCCCCTCAGTATGTGCTATTTCATACGGCAGCCCGAGTAGACTAAGACGGGACCCTTGCTGTCCTCTGCATCCACACTGTTCCTTGCTTGTTCTACCGGCATCTGCTACCCAAGTCCCTAGCAGGTGAGCCCGCTGAGCTTGAGCTGGGGGTTTGCCTCTTGGTGGGTGTCAAGCCAATAGGCACAACCAAGCCAAAGACTGGGAGAAGGAAGGATTTATTATTACTTGCAGCAAGTAAGGAGAACACTGGGGATCCTTCCTGAAGCAGAGTCTCCCAGAACAGCAAAATTGGGAAAGTTTTAAGCTACAAGTACATGCATATTCATGAGGGGGCTTGAGCAGAGGAGAATTCAGCCTAGAATTGGGGCAAAGTTGCACAGGGTCCAAGCTTTAGTTGATTGAAGTCAGGAGGGTCAACATCATCATTCTGTCCTGGGGGGCCTTTGTTCCCGCAGAACTCAAAGATATCTTGTCATGTATATCCCTTGAGGAGGCACAGAACTCTATTTTATCACTGCAGTCTTATTTGACTGACTTTTCTCTGTCCTGTTCAAGGGCAAGCCTTGCGGCCAGGCTGAGATCACAAAATGGCTTAGGCCAAAATGAGTTCTTTTATGTCAAGAAAGCCATTCCTCGTTCTCTTTCTCCGGGGACCCCTAACCTACCTGCTTACACGGTGACTCCCGGAGACCCCCGGTCCCTGTGCTCTGCATCCCTTGTCTACAAGGGCACTTTGCTCTCACTGGCAGAGCTCCCTTGCTAGTTTGCCAACCAGTACCATTAGCTTCCCTGTCTACCCATGGAGCATACAGGAACTTCCCAACACCTTCCTGCATGCCCCATGGAAAGGTCTGGAAACACGCAGGAGAAACAGAGCCCTTCTTCTGTCCAAACTAGAGGAAGTGGATTTCTCCTCTAGGTCATATTCTAGATTTCCTCTGCCTCTGACATATAGATAGATAATCTCCAAGATCAAGTCTCTTAGGTGGAGCCCTTGCCATGCTAATGAAACCCCAAGGAATTCTGAAAATTACCTTCTCCTCCCCCACAGAGCTTGGCTTTCAAGACTGTTGTGTCATGAAAGATATTGAGAGAGTGGGTTTCAGGGCTCAAGTTGCTCCAGGGTCTCTTTTTGTTTTCTGAGATATCGCCATTCCTTTCTTTCCTGGGGGGAAGAAGTCTCAAGGCTAATGAACAGACACACTGACAAATCATGCACATTTCACATGGGCGGGTAGATGGGTAGGCTTCTGACTGAACTGGCTTCCTTTTTATAGGAGATGGAGTGGTGGTGTGTGTGTGCATGTGTGTGGGCTGGGGGGCGGGGATAGTTTCTAAGTCAGATAAGAATGGACTGTTACGATGTTAAAATCACCCTTAAAAATCCCTAAGTGCTAACTGGAAGGCAGACTAACTTCTCTCCATACTCTGAAACAGATCGATTGAGCACCAGCTAAAGAAACCGGCATGTTTAGGGGATGTGATACACACAAAAAGTTTCTTTTAAAAATACTAGAATCCCACTCAGCACAGTGAGGCGAGACCAGAGATTCCCACCTCCCATCTGGTCCTCCAGCAGGGCAGAGGCCTGGGGCATCACCCCTTGCTGGTTAAATTGTTCCCCCTCCCTCCCCTGAGCTGGCCTCTGAATTAAGAAAAGCCCGCGAGTGTGGTGTGACCCCCGGAATAATCTCCATTTTACATGAGGAAATGGAGTAAGCGAGGGAGGACGGTGTAAGTGACCCAGGTAACTTCATGTGGGTGGGTTGGGCTGAGATCTCTGAACCACGCCAACTTCCCTCCAGAATGTTCGAGCTCTTCATGCTGACACCATGCTGCACGTGTGCACATGTGTCTACGAATGAAAGGTACAGACGTACTTCGGCATTTCACTAACATTTTAAGTGACATTACTGACAATGAAGAGACCAGGAGGAATAGCTTCTCCTTGACCATTTTAGGGTCCCAGGCTGGGCCGGAAAATTAAACTGGCAAAGACAGATTAATAGGAGAAAGCAAATTTATTTCAGGTTTCCGTGCCATGGGAGCCTTCATTAGGAAATGAACACTTGGAAGTACCTTCAAGATGACAGAAGAGTAAGACGCGGAGATCACCTTCCTCCCCACAGATACATCAGAAATACATCTACATGTGGAACAACTCCTCCAGAACAGCTACTGAACGCTAGCAGAAGACCTCAGACCTCCCAAAAGGCAAGAAATTCCCCACGTACCTGGGTAGGGCAAAAGATAAAAGAAAAAGCAGAGACAGAAGAATAGGGATGGGACCTGCACCAGTGGGAGGGAGCCGTGAAGGAGGAAAGGTGTCCACGCACTAGGAGCCCCTTCGTGGGCGGAGACTGCGGGTGGCGGGGGGGAAGCTTCGGAGCCACGGAGGAGAGCGCAGCCACAGGGCTGCGGAGGGCAAAGCGGAGAGATTCCCGCACAGAGGCTCGGCGCCGAGCAGCACTCACCAGCCCGAGAGGCTTGTCTGCTCCCCCGCTGGGGCGGGCGGGGCTGGGAGCTGAGGCTCGGGCTGCGGTCGGATCGCAGGGAGAGGCCTGGGGTTGGCGGCGTGAACACAGCCTGAAGGGGCTAGTGCGCCACGGCGAGCCAGGAGGGAGTCCGGGAAAAAGTCTGGACCTGCTGAAGAGACAAGAGACTTTTTCTTGCCTCTTTGTTTCCTGGTGCGCGAGGAGAGGGGATTCAGAGTGCCGCCTAAACGAGCTCCAGAGACGGGCGCGAGCCGCGGCGATCAGCGCGGACCCCGGAGACGGGCAGGAGACGCTAAGGCTGCTGCTGCCGCCACCAAGAAGCCTGTGTGCGAGCACAGGTCACTCTCCACACCGCCCCTCCCGGGAGCCAGTGCAGCCCGCCACTGCCAGGCTCCCGTGATCCGGGGACAACTTCCCCGGGAGAACGCACGGCGCGCCTCGGGCTGGTGCAACGTCGCGATGCCTCTGACGCCGCGGGTTCGCCCCGCCTCCTCCGTACCCCTCCCTCCCCCCCGGCCTGAGTGAGCCAGAGCCCCCGAAGCAGCTACGCCTTTAACCCCATCCTGTCTGGGCGGGGAACAGACACCCTCAGGCGACCTACACGCAGAGGCAGGTCCAAATCCAAAGCTGAACCCCGGGAGCTGTGCGAACAAAGAAGAGAAAGGAAAATCTCTCCCAGCAGCCTCAGGAGCAGCGGATTAAACCTCCACAATCAACTTGATGTACCTGCATCTGTGGAATACCAGGATAGACAACGAATCATCCCAAAACTGAGGCGGTGGACTTTGGGAGCAACTGTAGACTTGGGGTTTAGTTTCTGCATCTAATTTGTTTCTGTTTTATGTTTATCTTAGTATTTAGAGTTTATTATCATTGGTAGATTTGTTTATGGATTTGGTTGCTCTCTTCCTTTTTTTTTATATATAGATATATATATATATTTCCTTTTTCTCTTTTGGTGAGTGTGTGTGTGTATCCTTTGTGTGATTTTTGTCTGTATAGCTTTGCTTTTACCATTTGCCCTATGGTTCTGTCTGTCTGGGTTTATTTGTTTTTTTTTTCTTAGTATAGTTTTTAGCTCTTGATATCATTGGTGGATTTGTTTTTTGGTTTGCTTGCTCTCTTCTTTCTTTCTTTCTTTTTTAAAATTTTTAATAATTTTTTATTTTGTATTTTAATAACATTATTTTATTTTATTTTTTCTTTCTTTCTTTCTTTTTTTCTCCCTTTTCTTCTAAGCCGTGTGGCTGACTGGGTCTTGGTGCTCCGGCCAGGTGTCAGGCCTGTGCCTCTGAGGTGGGAGAGCCGAGTTCAGGACATTGGTCCACCAGAAACCTCCCGACTCCACGTAATATCAACGGCGAAAGCTCTCCCAGAGATCTCCACCTCAATGCTAACACCCAACTCCACTCAAAAATCAGCAAGCTACAGTGCTGCACACCCTATGCCAAACAACTAGCAAGACAGGAACACAACCCCACCCATTAGCAGAGAGGCTGCCTAAAATCATAATAAGGTCAAAAACACCCCAAAACACACCACCAGACGCAGTCCTGCCCACTAGAAAGACAAGATCCAGCCTCATCCACCAGAACACAGTCCCCTCCACCAGGAAGCCTACACAACCCACTGAACCAAACCTAGCCACTGCGGGGAGACACCAAAAACAACGGGAACTACGAACCTACATCCAGCGAAAAGGACACCCCAAACACAGTAAGTTAAGCAAATTGAAAAGACAGAGAAATACACAGCAGATGAAAGTGCAAGGTAAACACCCACCAGACCTAACAAATGAAGAGAAAATAGGCAGTCTACCTGAAAAAGAATTCAGAGTAATGATAGTAAAGGTGATCCAAAATCTTGGAAATAGAATGAAGAAAATACAAGAAACATTTAACAAGGAACCAGAAGAACTAAAGAGCAAACAAACAATGATGAACAACACAATAAATGAAATTAAAAATTCTCTAGAAGGAATCAAGAGCAGAATAACTGAGACAGAAGAATGGATAAGTGACCTGGAAGATAAAATAGTGGAAATAACTACCGCAGAGCAGAATAAAGAATAAAGAATGAAAAGAATTGAGGACAGTTTCAGAGACCCCTGGGACAACATTAAACGCACCAACATTCGAATTATAGGGGTCCCAGAAGAAGAAGAGAAAAAGAAAGGGACTGAGGAAATATTTGAAGAGATTAGAGTTGAAAATTTCCCTAATATGGGAAAGGAAATAGTTAATCAAGTCCAGGAAGCACAGAGAGACCCATACAGGATAAATCCAAGGAGAAACATGCCAAGACACATATTAATCAAACAAATATTAAATGCAAAGAAAAATATTAAAAGCAGCAAGGGAAAAACAACATATAACATACAAAAGAATCCCCATAAGGTTAAGAGCTAATCTTTCGGCAGAAACTCTGCAAGCCAGAAGGGAGTGGCAAGACATATTTAAAGTGATGATGAAAGAGAAAAACCTACAACCAAGAATACTCTACCCAGCAAGGGTCTCATTCAGATTCAACGGAGAAATTAAAATATTTACAGACAAGCAAATCTAAGAGAATTCAGCACCACCAAACCAGCTCTACAACAAACACTAAAGGAACTTCTCTAGGCAGGAAACACAAGAGAAGGAAAAGACGTACAATAACAAACCCAAAACAATTAAGGAAATGGTAATAGGAACATACATATCACTAACTACTTTAAATGTAAATGGATTTAATGCTCCAACCAAAACACACAGACTGGCTGAATGGATACAAAAACAAGACCCGTATACATGCTGTCTACAAGAGACCCACTTCAGACCTAGGGACACATACAGACTGAAAGTGAGGGGATGGAAAAAGATATTCCATGCAAATGGAAATCAAAAGAAAGCTGGAGTAGCAATTCTCATATCAGACAAAGTAGACTTTAAAATAAAGACTATTACAAGAGACAAAGAAGGACACTACATAATGATCAAGGCAGCAATCCAAGAAGAAGATATAACAATTGTAAATATTTATGCACCCAACATAGGAGCACCTCAATACATAAGGCAAATACTAACAGCCATAAAAGGGGAAATCTACAGTAACACAATCACAGTAGGGGACTTTAACACCCCACTCTCACCAATGGACAGATCATCCAAAATGAAAATAAATAAGGAAACAAAAGCTTTAAATGATACATTAAACAAGATGGACTTAATTGATATTTATAGGACATTCCATCCAAAAACAACAGAATACACTTCCTTCCCAAGGGCTCATGGAACATTCTCCAGAATAGATCATATCTTGGGTCACAAATCAAGCCTTGGTGAATTTAAAAAAATTTAAATCATATCAAGTGTCTTTTCCGACCACAATGCTATGAAACTATATATCAATTACAGGAAAAAAATCTGTAAAAAATACAAACACGTGGAGGTAAACAATACACTACTAAATAACCAAGAGATCACTGAAGAAATCAAAGAGGAAATAAAAAATACCTAGAAACAAATGACAATGAAAACACAATGTTCCAAAACCTATGGGATGCAGCAAAGCAGTTCTAAGAGGGAAGTTTATAATCCCTCTTAGAAGTTGTATGAGAAGTTGTATAATCCTACCTCAAGAAACAAGAAACATCTCAAATAAACAACCTAACCTTACACCTAAAGCAATTAGAGAAAGAAGAACAAAAGAACCCCAAAGTTAGCAGAAGGAAAGAAATCATAAAGATCAGAACAGAAATAAATAAAAGAAACAAAGAAAACAATAGCAAAGATCAATAAAACTGAAGGCTGGTTCTTTGAGAAGATAAACAAAATTGATAAACCATTAGCCAGACTCATCAAGGAAAAAAGGGAGAAGACTCCAATCAATAGAATTAGAAATGAAAAAAGGAGAAGTAATGGGCTTCCCTGGTGCTGCAGAGGTTAAGAATCGCCTGCCATTGCAGGGGACACGGGTTCGAGCTCTTGTCCGGGAAGATCCCACATGCCGCGGAGCAGCTAAGCCCGTGTGCCACAACTACCGAGCCTGCACTCTAGAGCCCACATGCCTCAACTCTTGAGCCCGTGTGCCACAACTACTGAAGCCCACGTGCCTAGAGCCCGTGCTCCACAACAAGAGATGCCACCGCAATGAGAAGCCTGCGCACTGCAAAGAAGAGTAGCCCCCAGTTGCTGCAAGTAGAGAAAGCCTGTGCGCAACAATGAAGACCTGACACAGGCAAAAATAATAAATTAATAAAATAAATAAATTTTTTAAAAAAAAGAAAGAAAAAAGCCGAAGTAACAACTGACACTGCAGAAATAAAAAGGATCATGAGAGATTACTACAAGCAACTATATGCCAATAAAATGGACAACCTGGAAGAAATGGACAAATTCTTAGAAAAGCACAACCTTCTGAGACTGAACCAGGAAGAAATAGATGTTATAAACAGACCAATCACAAGCACTGAAATTGAGACTGTGACTAAAACTCTTCCAACAAACAAAAGTCCAGGACCAGATGGCTTCACAGGCGAATTATATCAAACATTTAGTGAAGAGCTAACACCTATCCTTCTCAAACTCTTCCAAAACATAGCAGAGGGAGGAGCACTCCCAAACTCATTCTACGAGGCCACCATCACCCAGATACCAAAACCAGGCAAAGATGTCACAAGAAAGAAAACTACAGGCCAATATCACTGATAAACATAGATGCAAAAATCCTCAACAAAATACTAGCAAACAGAATCCAACAGTACATTAAAAGGATCAGACACCATGATCAAGTGGGGTTTATCCCAGGAATGCAAGGATTCTTCAATATATGCAAATCAATCAATGTGATACACCGTATCAACAAATTGAAGGAGAAAAACCATTTGATCATCTCAATAGATACAGACAAAGCTTTTGACAAAATTCAATGCCCATTTATGATAAAAACCCTCCAGAAGCTAGGCATAGAGGGAACTTACCTCCACATAATAAAGGCCATATATGACATACCCACAGCCAACATCGTTCTCAATGGTGAAAAACTGAAACCGTTTCCTCTAAGATCAGGAAGAAGACACGCTTCTCCACTCTCACCACTATTATTCAACATAGTTTTGGAAGTTTTAGCCACGGCAATCAGAGAAAAAAAAGAAATAAATGGAATCCAAATCGGAAAAGAAGAAGTAAAGCTGTCACTGTTTGCAGATGACATGACACTATACACAGAGAATCCTAAAGACTCTTCCAGAAAACTACTAGAGCTAATCAATGAATTTGGTAAAGTTGAAGGATACAAAATTAATGCACAGTTATCTCTTGCATTCCTATACACAAATGATGAAAAATCTGAAAGAGAAATTAAGGCAACACTCCCATTTACCACAGCAACAAAAAGAATAAAATTCCTAGGAATAAACCTATCTAAGGAGACAAAAGGCCTGTATGCAGAAAACTATAAGACACTGATGAAAGAAATTAAAGATGATACAAACAGATGGAGAGATATACCATGTTCTTGGGTTGGAAGAATCAATATTGTGAAAATGACTATACTACCCAAAGCAATCTGCAGATTTAGTGCAATCCCTATCAAACTACCAATGGCATTTTTCACAGAACTAGAACAAAATAATTCACAATTTGTATGGAAACACAAAAGATCCCAAATAGGCAAAGCAATCTTGAGAAAGAAAAACGGAGCTGGAGGAATCAGGCTCCCAGACTTCAGACTGTACTACAAAGCTACAGTAATCAAGACAGTATGGTCCTGGCACAAAAACAGAAATATAGCTCAATGGAACAGGATAGAAAGCCCAGAGATAAACCCACACACATATGGTCACCTTAGTTTTGATAAAGGAGGCAAAAATATACAATGGAGAAAAGACAGCCTCTTCAATAAGTGGTGCTGGGAAAACTGGACAGCTACATGTAAAAGAATGAAATTAGAACACTCCCTAACACCATACACAAAAATAAACTCAAAATGGATTAAAGACCTAAATGTAAGGCCAGACACTATAAAACTCTTAGAGGAAAACACAGGCAGAACACTCTGTGACATAAATCACAGCAAGAGCCTTTCTGACCCACCTCCTAGAGAAATGGAAATAAAAACGAAAATAAACAAATGGGACCTAATGAAACTTCAAAGCTTTTGCACAGCAAAGGAAACCATAAACAAGACAAAAAGACAACCCTCAGAATGGGAGAAAATATTTGCAAATGAAGCAACTGACAAAGGATTAATCTCCAAAATTTACAAGCAGCTCATGCAGCTCAATATCAAAAAAACAAACAACCCAATCCAAAAATGGGCAGAAGACCTAAATAGACATTTCTCCAAAGAAGATATACAGATTACCAACAAACACATGAAAGAATGCTCAACATCTTTAATCATTAGAGAAATGCAAATCAAAACTACAGTGAGATATCATCTCACACCAGTCAGAATGGCCATCATCAAAAAATCTAGAAACAATAAATGCTGGAGAGGGTGTGGAGAAAAGGGAACCCTCTTGCACTGTTGGTGGGAATGTAAATTGATACAGCCACTATGGAGAACAGTATGGAGGTTCCTTAACAAGCTAAAAATAGAACCACCATACGACCCAGCAATCCCACTACTGGACATATACCCTGAGAAAACCATAATTCAAAAAGAGTCATGTACCAAAATGTTCATTGCAGCTCTATTTACAATAGCCAGGACATGGAAGCCACCTAAGTGTCCATCAACTGATGAATGGATAAAGAAGATGTGGCACATATGTACAATGGAGTATTACTTAGCCATAAAAAGAAACGAAATGGAGTTATTTGTAGTGAGGTGGATGGACCTAGAGTCTGTCGTACAGAGTGAAGTAAGTCAGAAAGAGAAAGACAAGTATTGTATGCTAACACATATATATGGAATCTAAAAAAAAAAAAAAAAATGGTTCTGAAGAAGGAAAAAGACACAGACGTAGAGAATGGACTTGAGGACATGGGGAGGGGGAAGTGTAAGCTGGAATGAAGTGAGAGAGTGGCATGGACATATATACACTACCAAATGTAAAACAGATAGCTAGTGGGAAGCAGCCTCATAGCACAGGGTGATCAGCTCGGTGCTCTGTGACCACCTAGAGGGGTGGGATGGGGAGGGTGGGAGGGAGACACAAGAGGGAGGAGATATGGGGATATATGTATAGCTGATTCACTTTATTATAAAGCGGAAACTAACACACCATTGTAAAGCAATTACACTCCAATAAAGATGTTAAAAAAAAAAAAAGAACAGTCAATGAAATGGTTAACCCTGAGCCTTTTATTAGCTTTGATGAAGAGTGAAAGTCATGGGAAAACATAGTAGGACAGAGGGTCTGAGCTAAGAGTGGGAAACTGGGGGGAACTTAGTGAGGCCTGTTCGTTCGGATTCCCCTCTGTGTCCCTCTGCGAGATAAGGATGCTCATTTCCTCTGGGTACAGAGAGGGCGTCTCTCACATGAGGTTCTTATGACTGCTTCAGGGAGGAAGCACCTGCACCAGCCATTTCTCAAATTCCTTCCACTTAAAATATTCAGTGCACCATATTTTGGGGTAGCACGTTCTGAACTCCAGCAGACTTTAATTATGGTAGAAGAATTCTCACAGCTTCAGGGAAATAAAATTAGAAAACATTTGCCTTGGAAATTTGCATCCTTAGCAGTGAGATGTTAGGTATGGCAGAGTAAGGAAGAATTAAGTAAGTTTCTCATGACCTGGGAAAAATGTGATGTTTCAGACAGACTGAAAGCACCCCGGGGGCGGGCGTATGTCTTGCTTCTCCTCCCCAGTACGTGGCAGAGAGCTGGGCACCCATGGGTGTTAGGATGTTCTCATTTCAAAGTTATCAGCCATCTGGGCTTACTTTTTTCCGTTACATCTGGGCCTCACCAGCTGTTCCTCACTTTTCTTCCTTCTGTGTCTTGCTCCGCCTGGGAAAGTGAACACTGCACGAAGTCTCTCTTCAAAGTCGAAGGTAATAGGACAGACAGAGCCTTTTCAAGTTCTAAACAGAAGTTGCCAAGTTTAAATCACATTCTGAGAAGTGAGAAAGACTTCCTGTATATACACGTTGGTAAGTGACATTCACATGCCCTGGCTTGATTCTTCAAAGCCGACGTCTTGGCATTGACCGTGCTCAGAGCCGTGAGTGACGTGCACGACGGGCAAGGAAGGGAGGAGGTACCATCAGCACAGTCTTGACCAGAAGTGGAAACAAACTTCCGGATTCTGAAACCTCCAGCTTACATCAGTGAAGGAACTTAAAATTCTCAATAAAAAGTAACAGCAGGGACTTCCCTGGTGGTGCAGTGGTTGGGACTCTGCCCTCTCAATGCAGGGGGCCCGGGGTTCAACCCCTGGTCAGGGAGCTTGATCCCACATGCATGCCACAACTAAGAGTTTGCATGCCACCACTAAGGAGCCCACCAGCTGCAACTAAGACCCAGTGCAACCAAATAAATAAACAAATATTAAAAAAAAAAAAAGTAACAGCAACGTTTCATCAAATACAGGTCACAATTGCACTGTTACAAAGATGTGAGGTTCAAGGTTTATAACTTTCTCTTCTTTCTATAGAAATATATATTTCCCTAAATCCATATATTATTAATAACCCATAAAATATTAACTTCACCTAAAAATGCATTATTAACAACATAATCTGTGCAATACACACATTGGTTTTCTCCAGACACTTTATTTAGAAAACCCAAGCTCCCTTTTTCCTGATGTTGGTGAAAGAGACCATCCTACAGTTGTTGATTTGTAATGATTCATGAACTTGTAGTCAAGGAGTCAAGACAGAATCAATAATTCTGTCAAAAAAGCAAGATATCAAACCAAAGATTGCTCCCCAAAGTTGAGAAAGCACGGGACACTGTGGGAGTAGTATGTCTTTAGAAATGCACTACATGGTTTCTGGTTTTGTTTTCGTTTTCTGCGGGCACTTTTAAAAATAGGATCTAAGGTCCTGGAACCACCGTGAATCCCACCACGGGGACGCTATTGTTGTCTCCCATGTATGTGCTCAAAGACATCGTGAAAAGATCAGTAGTAACAGTCGACACATTGCCTTGAGAGTGTGGACCATTTTCCACTTGAAAACAATGAGCTGGCTTTGCTCTTTGCCGACAGCGTCGCATGTTATCAACTCTGTATGGATTTTCAGAAACGGTTACTGTTAGAAGGTACACATCATAATCCAAATCTCTGAAGGGAAAGAAGGAAACTGTTGCCTTCCAGATTCACTTGCTCCTCTTGTGGGGCTCCCAGGATCTGGAAAAATCTCGTACCACTGCCTCTGAGCACGTCACCCTGGGAAGGGCAGCTCCCACATATGGTTTGAATTCAATTAGCCAGATCCTCTGAGAGGCACTAGGGTATCGCTGAGGACATGACTTCTTGAATTCTCATTTGCGGCCTCGCAAATAGTGTTCATAAGTCATTAGACCAGAGAGAGTTTTCATTACCCTACATTAGAGTCAACAGCCATCACTCATTGATCGAGTGCCTCCTTGGGGTACCGTGGGGGTGAACCAGAGGGGATTCAGGGCAGAAAACCAAAGTGGCTGGAAGAAAACATATAGATACATAATGTATAAGCATGTGGAAGGCAAAACCTCTCAGATGAAGGCAAAGGAAGAAGCATTTCTAGAAATGTTGAGCTGTAGTAAAAAAAAAAAAAAAAAAAAAGATTTGATTGTACAAAATGAGAAACTGTTGAATGTCAAAAGACACTAAGCAAAATTTAAAAGGTGAATAGCAAAGTGGGACAAATATTTGAGCTACTTGACAAAGGGTAATAATAGCCTTTACGAAGGCTTCACGCAGGTCAATGAAGGAAAAAACACTCTAATAGAAATACGATGAAAGGACACCGACGGGCCCTTTACAGAAGAAAGGGAAACGGTCATGAAACTCACACAAATGCTAAACATCACGAGTATTCGAAGAAATGCCATTAAAACTGTTAGCTGAAAACTGGGTTTACCTATTGTTGGGTGTCGAGCCGAAAGACACAACCACATTTAGGAGAAGGAAGGATTTATTACTTGCAGCAAGTAAGGAGAACACTGGGGATGTTTCCCAAAGCAGTGTCTCCCCCAAACAGCAAACTGGGGAACTTTTAAGCTAAGGGTACGTGCATGTTCATGAAGGGGCCTGAGCAGAGGAGAATTCAGCCTAGAATTGGGCCGAAGGTCAACAGAGTCCGATCTTCGGTTGATTGAAGTCTGGGCGGTCAGCATCGTGATGCCGTCCTCCCCCTGGGTGGGGGCCTGAGTTCCTGCAGAACTCAGAGACTGGATCAGATGTTATGTACACCCCTTGAGGAGGAGCTAGGACTGTTTATCTCTGACCTCTTGTTTCTTGACTGCTTTTCCTTTGTTCCTGCATTCCCTGACTTCCCTTGAGACCATTGATTACTGCGAGCCGTTCAAGGGCAAGCACTGTGGCCAGGCTTAGATCACAAAGTGGCTTAGGCCAAAAACGGCTTCTCATGTCAAGAAAGCCATGCCTGGTTCTCTTTCTCGGGGGACCCCCTACTCCCATTTTGCCAATGGTTGCTTTATTGTGATCCCTATCTGCTTATAAAATGATGAAACAGCTAAACCTGTCAACATTTCCTTTTTACCTTTTTTTTTTCAACATTGAACAAAAACTGTAGTGAACTCACAGGGAACAATGTGACTCCAAGGTGTGGGTCACCACCTCCCTGCTCCTGCCCAGATCGAAGACATCTGTCCCCTGCCCAGCCCCCTGCCCACCTGCCCTCACATGAGGAGTAGCTAAGCTGCAAGGCCCAGAGTGCGGGCCAAAGACTCCCTTGGAGTGACGGTGGAGAGAATCAGAACTCGGAGCTTTGCCACGAAGCCGCCAGGCTGCCAAGAGGCGGGTGGGGGGGCGGGGAGATGGCTGCAGAAGGTCACAGTCAGATGGCAGCTCCCGGCCCTCCAGGTCAGAAATGCCAGGCTGACCTCCTTGCAGTTGGAGCCCCTGAGGGTTCCCCCTCCCCCCTAGCACCAGCGGAGACCCTGCTTCGGTCTTGGGCTGCTTTTTTTTTTTTTTAACGTCTTTATTGGAGTATAATTGCTTTACAATGGTGTGTTAGTTTCTGCTTTATAACAAAGTGAATCAGTTATACATATACATATGTTCCCATATCTCTTCCCTCTTGCGTCTCCCTCCCTCCCACCCTCCCTATCCCACCCCTCTAGGTGGTCACAAAGCACCGAGCTGATCTCCCTGTGCTATGCGGTTGCTTCCCACTAGCTGTCTATTTTACGTTTGTTAGTGTATATATGTCCATGCCACTCTCTCACTTTGTCACAGCTTACCCTTCCCCCTTCCCCTCTCCTCAAGTCCATTCTCTATGTCTGCGTCTTTATTCCTGTCCTTCCCCTAGGTTCTTCAGAATCTTTTTTTTTTTTTTCAGATTCCATATATATGTGTTAGCATACAGTATTTGTTTTTCTCTTTCTGACTTACTTCACTCTGTATGACAGACTCTAACTCCATCCACCTCACTACAAATAACTCAACTTCATTTCCTTTATGGCTGAGTAATATTCCATTGTATATATGTGCCACATCTTCTTTATCCATTCATCCGATGATGGACACTTAGGTTGCTTCCATGTCCTGGCTATTGTAAATAGAGCTGCAATGAACATTTTGGTACATGACTCTTTTTGAATTATGGTTTTCTCAGGGTATATGCCCAGTAGTGGGATTGCTGGGTCGTATGGTAGTACTATTTTTAGCTTGTTAAGGAACCTCCATACTGTTCTCCATAGTGGCTGTATCAATTTACATTCCCACCAACAGTGCAAGAGGGTTCCCTTTTCTCCACACCCTCTCCAGCATTTACTGTTTGTAGATTTTTTGATGATGGCCATTCTGACTGGTGTGAGATGATATCTCACTGTAGTTTTGATTTGCATTTCTCTAATGATTAGTGATGTTGAGCATTCTTTCATGTGTTTGTTGGCAATCTGTATATCTTCTTTGGAGAAATGTCTATTTAGGTCTTCTGCCCATTTTTGGATTGGGTTGTTTGTTTTTTTGATATTGAGCTGCATGAGCTGCTTGTAAATTTTAGAGATTAATCCTTTGTCAGTTGCTTCATTTGCAAATATTTTCTCCCATTCTGAGGGTTGTCTTTTCGTCTTGTTTATGGTTTTCTTTGCTGTGCAAAAGCGTTTAAGTTTCATTAGGTCCCATTTGTTTATTTTCATTTTTATTTCCATTTCTCTAGGAGGTGGGTCGAAAAGGATCTTGCTGTGATTTATGTCATAGAGTGTTCTGCCTATGTTGTCCTCTAAGAGTTTTATAGTGTCTGGCCTTATCTTTAGGTCTTTAATCCATTTGGAGTTTATTTTTGTGTATGGTGTTAGGGAGTGTTCTAATTTCATTCTTTTACATGTAGCTGTCCAGTTTTCCCAGCACCACTTATTGAAGAGGCTGTCTTTTCTCCATTGTATATTTTTGCCTCGTTTATCAAAAATAAGGTGACCATATGTGTGTGGGTTTATCTCTGGGCTTTCTATCCTGTTCCATTGATCTATATTTCTGTTTTTGTGCCAGGACCATACTGTATTGATTACTGTAACTTTGTAGTACAGTCTGAAGTCTGGGAGTCTGATTCCTCCAGCTCCGTTTTTCTTTCTCAAGATTGCTTTGGCTATTCGGAGTCTTTTGTGTTTCCATACAAATTGTGAAATTTTTTGTTCTAGTTCTGTGAAAAATGCCAGTGATAGTTTGATAGGGATTGCATTGAATCTGTAGATTGCTTTGGGTAGTATAGTCATTTTCACAATATTGATTCTTCCAACCCAAGAACATGGTATATCTCTCCATCTGTTTGTATCATCTTTAATTTCTTTCATCAGTGTCTTATAGTTTTCTGCATACAGGTCTTTTGTCTCCTTAGATAGGTTTATTCCTAGGTACTTTATTCTTTTTGTTGCAATGGTAAATGGGAGTGTTTCCTTAATTTCTCTTTCAGATATTTCATCATTAGTGTATAGGACTGGAAGAGATTTCTGTGCATTAATTTTGTATCCTGCTACTTTACCAAATTCGTTGATTAGGTCTAGTAGTTTTCTGGAAGACTCTTTAGGATTCTCTATGTATAGTATCATGTCATCTGCAAACAGTGACAGCTTTACTTCTTTTCCGATTTGGAATCCTCTTATTTCTTTCTTTCTTTTTTTATATATATATATATATATATTCATGCACATTGTGAGGGTTTTTTTTAATTAATTAATTAATTCATTTATTTTTGGCTGTGTTGGGTCTTCGTTTCTGTGTGAGGGCTTTCTCAAGTTGAGACATGCGGGGGCCACTCTTCATCGCGGTGCACGGGCCTCTCACTATCGCGGCCTCTCTTGTTGTGGAGCACAGGCTCCAGACGCGTAGGCTCAGTAGTTGTGGCTCACGGGCCTAGTTGCTCTGTGGCATGTGGGATCTTCCCAGACCAGGGCTCGAACCCATGTCCCCTGCATTGGCAGGCAGATTCTCAACCACTGCGCCACCAGGGAAGCCCCCTCTTATTCTTTTCCTTCTCTGATTGCTGTGGCTAAAACTTCCAAACTATCTTGAATAATAGTGGTGAGAGTGGGCAACCTTGTCTTCTTCATAATCTTAGTGGAAATGGTTTCAGTTTTCCACCATTGAGAATGATGTTGGCTGTGGGTTTGTCATATAACGCCTTTATTATGGTGAGGTAAGTTCCCTCTATGCCTACTTTCTGGAGGGTTTTTATCATAAATTGGTGTTGAATTTTGTTGAAAGCTTTGTCTGCATCTATTGAGATGATCAAATGGTTTTTCTCCTTCAATTTGTTGATATGGTGTATCACATTGATTGATTTGCATATATTGAAGAATCCTTGCATTCCTGGGATAAACCCCACTTGATCATGGTGTATGATCCTTTTAATGTACTGTTGGCTTCTGTTTGCTAGTATTTTGTTGAGGATTTTGTATCTATGTTCATCAGTGATATTAGCCTGTAGTTTTCTTTCTTGTGACATCTTGTCTGGTTTTGGTATCAGGGTGTTTGTGTCCTTGTAGAATGAGTTTGGGAGTGTTCCTCCCTCTGCTATATTTTAGAAGAGTTTGAGAAAGATAGGTGTTAGGTCTTCTCTAAATGTTTGATAGAATTCGCCTGTGAAGCCATATGGTCCTGGGCTTTTGTTTGTTGGAAGATTCTTAATCACAGTCTCAACTTCAGTGCTTGTGATTGGTCTGTTTATACTTTCTGATTCTCCCTGGTTCAGTCTCGGCAGGTTGTGCGTTTCTAAGAATCTGTCCATTTCTTCCAGGTTGTCCATTTTATTGGCATAGAGTTGCTTGTAGTAATCTCTCATGATCCTTTGTATTCCTGTAGTGTCAGTTGTTACTTCTCCTATTTCATTTCTAATTCTATTGATTTGAGTGTTCTCCCTTTTTTTCTTGATGAGTCTGGCTAATGGTTTTTCAATTTTGTTTATCTTCCCAAAAAACCAGCTTTCAGTTTTATTGATCTTTGCTATTGTTTCCTTCATTTCTTTTTCATTTATTTCTGATCTGATCTTTATGATTTCTTTCCTTCTGCTAACTTTGGGGTTTCTTTGTTCTTCTTCCTCTAATTGCTCTAGATGTAAGTTTAGGTTGTTTATTTGAGATGTTTCTTGTTTCTTGAGGTAGGATTTTATTGCTATAAACTTCCCTCTTAGAACTGCTTTTGTTGCATCCCATAGGTTTTGGGTCCTTGTGTTTTCATTGTCATTTGTTTCTAGGTATTTTTTAATTTCCTCTTTGATTTCTTCAGTGATCTCTTGGTTATTTAGTAGTGTATTGTTTAGCCTCCACGTGTTTGTATTTTTTACAGATTTTTTTCCTGTTATTGATATCTAGTCTCATAGCGTTGTGGTTGGAAAAGATATTTGATACGATTTCACTTTTTCTTAAATTTATCAAGGCTTGATTTGTGACCCAAGATATGATCCATCCTGGAGAATGTTCCATGAGCCCTTGAGAAGAAAGTGTGTTCTGTTGTTTTTGGATGGAATGTCCTATAAATATCAATTAAGTCCATCTTGTTTAATGTATCATTTAAAGCTTGTGTTTCCTTATTTATTTTCATTTTGGATGATCCGTCCATTGGTGAGAATGGGGTGTTAAAGTCCCCTACTGTGATTGTGTTACTGTCGATTTCCCCTTTTATGGCTGTTAGCATTTGCCTTATGTATTGAGGTGCTCCTATGTTGGGTGCATAAATATTTACAGTTGTTATACCTTCTTCTTGGATTGCTCCCTTGATCATTATGTAGTGTCCTTCTTTGTCTCCTGTAATAGTCTTTATTTTAAAGACTACTTTGTCGGATATGAGAATTGCTACTCCAGCTTCCTTTTGACTTCCAATTTGCATGGAATATCTTTTTCCATCCCCTCACTTTCAGTCTGTATGTGTCCCTAGGTCTGAAGTGGGTCTCTTGTAGACAGCATATATATGAGTCTTGTTTTTGTATCCATTCAGCTAGTCTACGTCTTTTGGTTGGAGCATTTAATCCATTTCCATTTAAGGTAGTTATCGATATGTCTGTTCCTATTACCATTTTCATAATTGTATTGGGTTTGTTATGTAGGTCTTTTCTTTCTCTTGTGTTTCCTGCCCAGAGGATTCCTTTAGCATTTGTTGTAAAGCTGGTTTGGTGCTGCTGAATTCTCTTAGCTTTTGCTGTCTGTAAAGATTTTAATTTTTCCATCAAATCTGAATGAGATCCTTGCTGGGTAGAGTATTCTTGGTTGTAGGTTTTTCCCTTTCATCACTTTAAATATGTCTTGCCACTCTGTTCTGGCTTGCAGCGTTTCTGCTGAAAGATTAGCTGTTAACCTTATGGGGATTCCCTTGTATGTTATTTGTTGATTTTCCCTTGCTGCTTTTAATATTTTTTCTTTGTATTTAATTTTTGATAGTTTGATTATTATGTGTCTTGGCGTGTTTCTCCTTGGATTTATCCTTTATGGCACTTTGCGCTTCCTGGACTTGATTGACTATTTCCTTTCACATATTAGGGAATTTTTCAACTATAATTTCTTGAAATATTTTCTCAGTCCCTTTCTTTTTCTCTTCTTCTTCTGGGATCCCTATAATTCGAATGTTGGTGTGTTTAATGTTGTCCTAGAGGTCTCTAAGACTGTCCTCAATTCTTTTCATTCTTTTTTCTTTATTCTGCTCTGCAGTGGTTATTCCACTATTTTATCTTCCATGTCACTTATCCGTTCTTCTGCCTCAGTTATTCTGCTATCGATTCCTTCTAGAGAATTTCAATTTCATTTATTGTGTTGTTCATCATTGTTTGTTTCCTCTTTAGTTCTTGTAGGTCCTTGTTAACCATTTCTTGTATTTTCTCCATTCAATTTCCACGATTTTGGATCATCTTTACTATGATTATTCTGAATTCTTTTTCAGGTAGACTGCCTATTTCCTCTTCATTTGTTTGGTCTGGTGAGTTTTTACCTTGCTCTTTCATCTGCTGTTTGTTTCTTTGTCTTCTCATTTTGCTTAACTTACTGTGTTTGGGGTCTCCTTTTCATAGGCTGCAGGTTCATAGTTTCCATTGTTTTTGGTGTCTGCCCCCAGTGGCTAAGGTTGGTTTAGTGGGTTGTGTAGGCTTTCTGGTGGAGGGGACTAGTACCTGTGTCTGGTGGATGAGGGCGGATCTTGGTTTTCTGGCGGGCAGGACCACATCCAGTGGTGTGTTTTGGGGTGTCTGTGACCTTATTATGATTTTAGGCAGCCTCTCTGATAATGGGTGTGGTTGTGTTCCTGTCTTGCTAGTTGTTTGGCATAGGGTGTCCAGCACTGAAGCTTGCTGGTCGTTGAATGGAGCTGGCTCTTAGCATTGAGCTGGAGATCTCTGGGAGACCTTTCGTTGTTTGATATTACGTGGAGCTGGGAGGTGTCTGGTGGGCCAGTGTCCTGAACTCGGCTCTCCCACCTCAGAGGCACAGGCCTGACACCCGGCTGGAGCACCAAGACCCTGTCAGCCACATGGCTCAGAAGTAAAGGGAGAAAAAAAGAAAGAAAGAAAGTATAAAATAAAATAAAGTTATTAAAATAAAAAATAATTAAAAAACAGGGAAAAAAAGAAAGAAGAGAGCAACCAAACCAAAAAGCAAATCCACCCATGGTAAGAAGTGCTAAAAACTATACTAAAAAAAAACAAAAATCAAAAAAATGGACAGACAGAACCCTAGGACAAATGGTAAAAGCAAAGCTATACAGAAAAAATCACACACAGAATCATACACATATAGACTCACAAAAAGAGAAAAAGGAAAAAAATATATATCATTGCTCCCAAAGTCCACCTCCTCAACTTCGGATGATTAGTTGTCTATTCAGGTGTTCCACAGATGCAGGTACATCAGGTTGACTGTGGAGATTTAATGCTCTGCTCCTGAGGCTGCTGGGAGAGATTTCCCTTTCTCTTCTTTGTTCGCACAGCTCCCGGGGTTCAGCTTTGGATTTGAACCCGCCTCTGCGTGTAGGTCGCCTGAGGGTGTCTGTTCTTCGCTCAGACAGGACGGGGTTAAAGGAGCAGCTGCTTCGGGGGCCCTGGCTCACTCAGGACGGGGGGAGGGAGGGGTACAGATGCGGGGCGAGCCTGCGGCGTCAGAGGCATCGTGACGTTGCACCAGCCCGAGGCGCGCCGTGCGTTCTCCCGGGGAAGTTGTCCCCGGATCACGGGACCCTGGCAGTGGCGGGCTGCACCGGCTCCCGGGAGGGGCGGTGTGGAGAGTGACCTGTGCTCGCACACAGGCTTCATGGTGGCGGCAGCAGCAGCCTTAGCGTCTCCTGCCCGTCTCCGGGGTCCGCGCTGATCGCCGCGGCTCGCGCCCGTCTCTGGAGCTCGTTTAGGCGGCGCTCTGAATCCCCTCTCCTCGCGCGCCCTTGAAACAAAGAGGCAAGAAAAAGTCTCTTGCCTGTTCGGCAGCTCCAGACTTTTTCCCAGACTCCCTCCCGGCCAGCTGTGGCGCACTAGCCCCTTCAGGCTGTGTTCATGCCGCCAACCCCAGTCCTCTCCCTGCGATCCCACCGAAGCCTGAGCGTCAGCTCCCAGCCCCGCCCGCCCCGGCCGGTGAGCAGACAAGCCTCTCGGGCTGGTGAGTGCTGCTCGGCGCCGAGCCTCTGTGCGGGAATCTCTCCACTTTGCCCTCCGCACCCCTGTGGCTGCTCTCTCCTCCGTGGCTTCGAAGCTCCCCCCTCCGCCACCCGCAGTCTCCGCCCGCGAAGGGGCTCCTAGTGTGTGGACACCTTTCCTCCTTCACGGCTCCCTCCCACTGGTGCAGGTCCCGTCCCTATTCTTTTGTCTCTGTTATTTCTTTTTTCTTTTGCCCTCCCCAGGTACGTGGGGAGTTTCTAGCCTTTTGGGAGGTCTGAGGTCTTCTGCCAGTGTTCAGTAGGTGTTCTGTAGGAGTTGTTCCACATGTAGATGTATTTCTGATGTATTTGTGGGGAGGAAGGTGATCTCCGCGTCTCACTCCTCCGCCATGTTGAAGGTCTTGGCATCTGTTGTTTTTATTTTCTTCCTCTTTTTTGTTCTATATTTTCCAAACTTTCTACCACTGTAATTAGATAAAAATAACTTATTGTTATGTCCTAAGACATAACTCACAACTGTTTACCTCTCAAATTTTTAAAATAATTTAAAAACTACTGGCTACACAATAAGTTGATAAGTTGATTCTTTTGAAATCAGCTTAGAAATACACATCTAAGCTTTAAAATATACATGTACTTTGAACTAATAATCCTACTTCTGGGATTCTATTCTAAGAAACTCCTTTAAATTTCAAAAGGGCGTTATTTAAAAAATATAATTACAGTATTCATTTTTAAGAGAAAAAAATCTGAATAAGCCAGATGTTCAATAAGAGAGAAGTGAAAACTAGTCTATCCATTTGAAGAAACCTTATATATGTGTTAAAATCACACGTGTGAAGAACTTATTACCACTGGGAAATAAGTGGCAACATGTGACTGATGGTTTGGCTGGGTGGGGTGTGTGTAGGGGGGATCATCCTGAAAAGGCTTGGGGGGGGCCCCAGAAAGAACCCCCCCTAAATGGGGAGGCCACCTGGTCTGCAGGCCAGGCTCAGCGGTCCTGTTGGGAAGGAGAGGCCAGAGAGAACCCTTGAGTCCCAAGCCACGCTTGCCGGGAGACCCCTCTGCCAGGGCCAGCGAGCATGGAGGGGCTCCCACCCCCCAGGAGCACAGCAGAGAGGACTTGCCTTTCTCCTCATTCCCTGCCCAAGGCCCTTCCATAACCAACGGCTGCCTTCTCTCCCACTAAATCCATCTGCAACCTCAGAATCATTCTCCATACAGCATTCTGGAAGGTACTGCGCCCCCTGGAAGTGACCCTGTGAAATAAAGCTGCGAGCCAAGCCTTGGAGGTAAAAGTGCATGTGGAGACTCATGGGCCATTAATCCCGGCGGAGGGTGTTGGTGGAGGGGCAAGTTCACCACGACCAGAGCCATCAGTACCGTGATAGGAAAGGCCTACCTCCAAAAATGTCAATTTTCAGAAACAGTGGTCACTGACCTGGGGATAATATTTCTTTAAGAATCATGTGCATGGCCATGGTTTCATTTTCATTTCACTCTAGGCTACGTAGCCCTCTTTGGTTGCTCCCACCCTTCTTCTCAAGGCTACATTAATGACCTGATTTAGTGCCCTTGGGAGGGGCCGCTGTCTCCCAAGGTCCTGAGCACAGCCCTTTGGTTTGCTCAGTGGATGTTCGGCTGTATGTGAACATGGCCTGATGCAGCCGTGACTTTGAAATCGGGATGCTATTCTTTGCCATCCTTCTTGCCGGGGTCCAGGGTAAACACAGGGATGCAGGCTGTCACTCCTGAGCAGACCACAGATAGCCAATGGCCCCCGGCAGAACAGAAAGACTTGCTGACACAACTCTGGTGGATGCCAGGCCAGGATGTGAAGGAACTGGTCATTCTCTAATATGATTCGTCCAATCTTACAAAAAACAATCATTTCTAAAATGAACAGAACCGTAACTGTTGCTTGAAAAGAAAATCATGAAACATAGAGATATTCTCAATGCCAAACACATGATCCCAGCAATTGAATGTCCTCAGGGATGCCTCTTTAAGTTCAGATTGGAAAGATTTAGAAACTGCAGGAGTCTCAAGGATTTGCAAGCAAGCCCTCTACATCTATGTCAGGATGTCAGATCCAAGGGGTGAGCCCTCTGAAAGGCAAAAAAAGACACAATCCCCAGGAATAAATTTCCAAGTGCAAGTTTAAACTTTAAAATCAGTTTCATTTATACAGAATGAGATCTGCAAGGAAGTGACATATGAAAGTTTTGAGCCATTCAGGAGGAACAAAAACAACCATCATGTGGGCCAGAGCCGCTGTTCTTTGATGTTTGAAAGGGCAGCAGACAGAGTGCCCAGGTGGAACTACGGTTGGATCTGAAGGCAGGAGAGTTGAGGAAAGAGGATGAGAGGAAGCATTTGACACTTCCAGACTTTGTCTGCAAACAGTGTGACACGTGGACACGCCCCAGAGAAAGCGAGGGCCACGGGCAGCTGTCTGCTGTCTCCCCTGCCTGGGAAGATGCGAAACTGGACCAGAAGGGCAGTGATGTTCAGCACAACCCACCCACCCCCGCCCCCCAGGTCTGGAGACCAGAGTAGGAATTGGTTCATTACTCCAGGATAGAAAGTCTTCCAACTACGATGAACAGAGACACTGAAGTTCCCATCCTCTGCTGGGGAGAGAGCGAGGAAAAGTGGCCTCTAGGGCTGAAGCTCTTGGCAAAGATGAGCAAACCTGGCCTGGAAGGGAGCCCTGGCGGAGAGTCCCCGACTCTCTTCCGGTGGCTCAGAGGAGGAAAACAAACTCCCCACCCAACCGTCTGCTGCCCGTTTAAGCAGCTGCTTGGAAGTCAAGTTTTTCTAAGAAAATGCAGACCAGAAAACGCCCTGTGGCTCATGGCTCCAGAACCTGTAAGGCTGGCGCATCGTACCTGATGAAGGCTGTCTTTCTGCCGAGACATGCGTGTGAGTTGGTAGTAATTAAACGTGCTTATTTCTGTGTCAGCGAATTTCACTTCCGCAGCGGGTTGTTGTCACAAGATTAGAATGATCTCCATCTTTCAGAAAAGCCTTCAAGGTCATGACTGTATGGATGCCGCTGTCATTGGAATGTGGTTTTGTGGTGTCGGGGTGTTGTTCTAGGAAAATCTGGTTGGCGCAGTTCTTTTCTGGAATAGCGATGGGGGCTCTTTTTCAGAGGGAAGTCATAAGTCAGTTTTCAAAAAGGCATCTCCTGAAGGAAACAGCGATCAGACCCAGATAAGAGGATGGCCTTTCAGAGGTGCTTTCCCAGCGCTTCAGTGCAGCCCTGTCTACTTAGCTAAATGTATAAAAATATCTCTGGACTAAAATGTGATTATCTAGAGATAATAGAAGTCGAGGTGGTTTTTGCTCTTTTTCTTTGTACTTTCATCTAGTTTAAGAATTTTTATCATGAACGTTGTGTTCGCTTTCTATTGCCACTGTAACTAATAACCACAAACTTAAAGCAACATAAATATTTGACTTTACAGTTCTGTAGGTCAGACGTCTGGTAGGGGTCTCCCCCGGGCAAAGTCAAGGTGTCACAGGACTGCATTCCTTTCTGGGGGCTCTGGGGATGAATCCGCTCGTGATCTCGTTCAGGTGGATGGCAGAATCCAGTGCCTTGTGGTATGGGTCCCTTGGGGTCCCTGTTTCCTTGCTGGCCGTCAGCTGAGGGCCGTTCTCAGCTTCTAGAAGCTGGTCACGCTCCTTGGCTCCCAGCCCCCTTTCTCGTCTTCAAAGCCACTTTGAATCTCTCCTGCCTCTTTGTCCCTCTCATCTCTCAGTCCAACTCCACTGCCTTTACAGACACTGGGCCCACCAACAAATCCAGACAATCTCCCTGTTTTAAAGTCTGTTGATTAGCAAACTTAATTCCGTCTGCAAGCTTAATCCTCCTCTGCCTTGTAACTTAACCTCTTCGCAGGCAATGAAGATCATGGGACCGAGTCCTGCCTCCCGCAAACGTTTATTTTTAATTAATGAAAATAAGTCCTTGAAAAGGGAGCCAAGTTCAATGAGGTGAAGGAGTGGCCACCATCCCTTAGACTTTGTAAAATCAATAATAGTCTAGTTTGGCTACAGAGGGCTCATCACTTCTGTGAATATCTAATTTTCTTGGAAACCTCTGGCTTCTTGAACTCTCAACCAAAATCCCAAATCTCTTGGCCTAACTTTCTTCCGCTTTTTCCTGGAACAGACCTTTACTGGCCATCTGATGTTGTCCAAATGTATCTGAATAATTGACTGGGACTGGAGCTTTGATTGGGCAAAGCTGTCCTTGGAGGCAGGAGACAGTTCTCACAACCTTGGCCTTCCTGTGATGTGTGCACCGCCCTGGCTGCAGGGCCCAGCCTGAGTGGGCAGGAAAAGCTGCGGGGATGAAGTCCTTCTTGGGTGTTTACTCCTGAGCAGCCTACCCCCCAGCCTCACTCACTGCTGGGACACTGACCTCCTGCATGGAACTCATTCTGGGGGAGGAGCCAGCCCCTCCAGCCACAGGTCTCCTAGGGAGGCCTGGCTTCTCTAAGAGGACGGGCCTTGGGTTTAGATTTGTTCCCATCCGAGACCTAGGAGAAGAGGCACCTTGAATGTGATCTACAGCTGGGGTCACTTTCAAAAAACGTGGTTCAAGAGCCACAAACAAACTCATAGGCAGTCCAGTCCGTGGTGGGGATGGCGGGGTGTTCCGAATCATATTGACTAGTTTCAGGGGGAAGTCTTTTCCTCTTTTGCTGGCCTTTCTCCTGTTCCTCCTCTCCTCCTGCAACAAAAAACCCAGGAATCTGCCCGGCAGAAATCAACTATCCTCAGCAGGCTGGAGGAGTGAGGGCCGTCCACACAGGGTTTTCTTTCCTTGTGGGAGCGGGGAAGGGAAGTATGAGAACACTTCCACAACCATAGATTTTTTTCAGCCTGAACTGGCAAGTGTTAGCGTCTCTAAAATTCCCAGGAGACATTTGGAAACAGGGCCGCCGGACTGGTGTCATGTGTCACAGCAGAGGTCACCCGGCCCTTCTGGTGTCTGCTTGCACACAGCTCCAGGGAGTTGGGGCTGAAGGCAGTGCTGGGGTGGGGGAAGTGGAGGCCAAGGGCATTTGCTCAAAAGCACACGTGTGACAGTCCTAGGGGCCCCCTGGAAGTGAAGGGCTGAGTCTTGTGCCCTTGTGTGGGCATAAGAGCCAGCCTAGGAAATGCAGAAAAGACCCAGATAAATGCAGTAAAATGCGGTGTAGAATGCAGCTTCGTTCTCACCTCCAGGCTGGTGTGACTTAAAGAAACACTGATGAGACTGGAATTACATTCATCTCCATTTCCTCAATCTCTCTCCTAGCTCTGCTCTTGTCAGCACTCAAGCTCTCTGATTGTGTTTTCATTCTGTAGTAGTCCCTACATGCAGAAATGCTCATGAAATGCTCACAGCCAAAGTCACAGATGTCAGCCCACTGGTGTAATCATTTTGCTGAAGTTCAATGAAAGCAAATATTTGCCTGAAAGATGGGCTTTTCCATTTAATTGGCGGTGGTTACAATTATCTACGTAGGCACCCAGGTGATTTTAACACAGCAGTGGATTCTCAGTCCCCCATTATGCAAATGGCAAGCTTTAGGTGGACGTGTCTATTACAGAAGACCGTGATCATCCTCCTCTTGGCGTGTGCATTTGGACCATGAAGTCACTGCTGGGAATTCTGAACTCAGACACGGAACCAGGGCAGGCATGGTATTTGCATCCCATCAAGCCTCCATACAGAGAAGATTGCTGGTCTTGGCAAGTATTGATAATGTAAGAGTGCGTAAATGCCGTTTTCTGTGATCATGGCAATATGGTGGCTGGAGGGGAAGAGGTGGACTTTCCCGAACAGATCCACACTAACTATTGAAGCTCTGTGCCAACCAGGGCAACTTCCTCCTGGGACCTGAGTTCTGCTCCTTTGTGACTCCAGGCCCGGTGCAAATGTGGCCTTGGGGATGGAAAATGTTTCCCAATCCCTGAGAGCTCTGAGACTTTTGGGCCAAATTCTCCCTGTGTGTTATAGCTATGGAAATAGGTTCCCATGGTCCAAAGAATTTAGCTGTTTATATAAAATGTGTACCAAGTCCTCCCAGGTAAGTAGGTTTTAGGCTCTTAAGAATATTGATTGATCAATTGATTGAGTCATTCATTCATTCACTCCTTCATTGGGTCAAACATTGATTGAGCAATGACTGTGTCCCAGGCCCTGTGTTAAATCCTGGAATACCAAAAAGAGTAAGACACTGCCCTGTCCTCGAGGGATCTGGAGACACACAGGAAACAAAGGATTCTGCCAGAGGTGCTAAGAGTTGTGACAGAGATGGCCAAAATGCTGTGGGGCCAGAGGAGGTGGCGCTAATTCTGCAGGAGAACACAGGTCCATTCAGAGGAGGTTTCCAAAACAGGGTGATATCACAAAGTTGGAAACAATGACAATTGTGTCACTGTGAATATGAAGCAACTGGGACTTTCATATTTTGCCGGTGGGGGTAACAGTTGGTACAACTTTGTTGGAAACGCCTTGGAAGTTACCTACTAAAGGTAAATATATGGTCATATTCCTATGACCCGGCAATTCCGCTCCTGTGCTTATACCCACGATAAGTGTGTGCGTATACCTACCAGGTGACGTTTACGAGAATGCTCATTGCTGGTTTATTCACAATAGTTAAAACTGGAAACAACACAAATTTTCATCAAATAGGATGGATGAAGAAATTGAGGCCTATTCATACAGTGGACTACTATGCAGCAGTACAAAAGAAATAATGTGCCTACTGCCACAGGCAACATGTGTGACTCTCACAGACACAATGATGAGTGAAAGAAGCCAGACATAAAAGACCACCCACTAGGATCCTATTTATATCTATGGTGGTAGAAGTCAGCATAGTCATTACCTGGGGCAGAAGTGCTGGAAATATTCTACACCTTTATCTAGGTGACGGTACAAGGGTTTCATACATAAATGAAACTCATGAATCTGTATACTTAATATTTAGACACTTTACTGCATTTATGTTATAACTCAATAAAATTTTTTAAAGTCAAAAATCAAGTAACAAATACAAAACACAGAATGTGATCACTTAATGTCAAAGAACACACAAAGGATCCCCAAGTTTGTAGGAATTATGAACAATATGCTGGGGGAAAAAAAGCTTTTATTTTTAAATGTAAATGTTATAGTTCTAGGAAGAGCACACACGGGATAGAGAGCACCTTGGGATTGACCTCATCCACATGACAGTGGCCCTGGACAATGCCTTCCTGGACCTCACTTCCTGCAGTTTTAAATTGGCGTTAATAACATTTAAGCTAATAACATCTGAAATTTTCTAATATAGTATCTGCACATAAAAACTTCAGTAATGGCTGAAGCAAATATGTCAGGGTTTTCCATAGTGACTCCCACATTTTTTAAGTGTGAAAACCTATTTCAATTTTTTCCAACGAATTTTTTTACTTTTAATTACAAACATTTTCAAGCATGGAGAAAAGTAGAAAGAAAAGTATAATAACCACACTAGTACATCCATCAAGCCATTTAACAATGTTGACATTTTGTTATATTTGCTATATTGTTTTCCTGAATTAATCTTTTTAAAAAATCCATCTTATTATGGAAAGTTTGAAACATTAAAAATAAAAAAGAGAGAATAGTGTAACAAACTACCATGTACCCAACACCCAGTCCCAGTAATTATGAAGTCATGGCTAATCTCGTTTCTGTTATAACCCCACCTACTTTTCCACCTCCCGTCCCCAAATTATTTAGAAACAAATTTCAAATACGAAATCATCTCATGTACAAATATTTAGGTTCATATTGCTAAAAGAAAGAACTCTCTTAAAATATAACCACAAGACCACTATTATACCTTTAAAAGTTAATAATAACTTCCTAATATCGAGTATGAATTCAATATTCAAATTTCTACACTTCCGTCATAAAAGATTTTTTACAGATTGTTCAAGTCAGGAGCCAAAGTTCACATACTGCATATTGTTGCTATTTTTAAAAATTCTTTTTGAATCCATATGTTTCCCTTATTTTTCGTGCAGTTCTTTGTTGAAGTAGCCTTGTCCTGCATATCAGTGTTTCTCACACTTTAACATGCAATAGAATCACCTAGAAAGCCTCTTAAAATACAGATCCCTGGGCCCCAGCCCAGGATAAGTGGCTCTGGGGTAGAGCCTGAGAATTTGCATTTAACAAGCTCCCAAGCGATGCTGATGCCAGTCTGTGAACCCATGTTGACTAGCACTGCTCTGGTTTCCCACAGTTCAGGTTTCACTAGCTGCATCTCCAGGGTGTCTTTGAATACGTTTCTCTGCTCTTTATACTTTTAAAAAATTTACTTGGCTACATTTGAACATAGTATTTGTGTGCTTTCATCAAGACACACAATGTCTGGTCATCTCTCCTTGAGACATTCATTAGTAGCTTCCAATGATTATTCCTAGATCTGTAATTTCCTTAGGGGTTGCAAAATGGTGACACCCTAATACTGTTGTTTCTTCTTCATTTATTACTTGGTGTCTACTTCTATAAAGAGAGCCTTTTCCTCATCAAGCATATGAATATCCCAAGATAGAGTTTATACAGAAATCAGGATAAATGCTTTAATCTTTCTCTTCATTAACCCATTTTCAAAACAGTGCGTTGGTTCCCTAGCATCCTGAGACACTAAAGAGATGTTTTTTGTTTGCTTGTTTTTATCTATCCTAGTGAATTCATAAATACAAACACGTTGGTGTGTTTCAACTCACTCATTTATTGTTTTTGATGCTCGAACTGCCCCATCTCTGACTGATGGGAGCCTTGTGAGGTTAGCTCCTGGGTCCTTGTCACATGACTCTAGTGACTCACTAGCTTCCTTTCTTTTCATATGACAAGATTTTCCAGGCTTGCCTTATACATTTCTTGGCCCACAGCTGGAATTGGCCATTTCTCCAAGGAGCCCTGGTTGCATTTAATATGAAATGGTACATAGAGACCACAGTCTAGATAGTAGAAGCATTCATCAGTGATGGGTTGGTCATTGTTCCCAGAGCTTTTCAGGGAATAAAAGTAGAAAAAAAATTTTTAAATAAAATATGTAATGAGTTTAAAGATTACTTCAGTTAGAATTTAGAGGATATTTTACTTGATCCCATCAATCTTAAATCTCAGAATCACCACCCTCACTACAGTCAATAATACGATTGTTAAAAACCCTTTCAGTTGTTTTATCTTTTGTATGTTCTTTTTATTCTTAGGGTATGTCTTAAGGATGTATGGTCAAATTTTAAAGTCACATGGCCTAGTTTCTACTTTTGAGGTCATGCCACAAGTCAATACATAGCTAGGTTTATTTGTTCATTTTGCTTTTGACTTTTAGGGACTCCTTTTTTGAAGATTTCAATTTGTTTTATAATTATGTAAGAATATTTTTACAGTTTCAAAATAAAATCTACAAATCAAAGTATATTCAAAGAAGTCTCACCTATTCCTTCCCCTCTGTCATGATCCTTTCTTGCCCTTATATGGAATAACTTAAAAATACTTATGGTTTTTTGTTCTTTTAAAAAACAACATAATAATAGTATAACATTATACACATACACATACATTCATATCACATCTTCTTGGATACATGGTAGTATACTATACACACTTTTCTCCACTTAGCTCTTTTTTTTTTTAATATATCCAATTTTTTTTAAATTAGTGAATTAATTTATTTATTTTTGGCGGCGTTGGGTCTTCGTTGCTGCACTTGGGCTTTCTCTAGTTGCGGCGAGCGGGGGCTACTCTTCATTGTGGTGCGTGGGGTTCTCGTTGCATTGGCTTCTCTTGTTGTGGAGCACAGGCTCTAGGTGCGCAGGCTTCAGTAGTTGTGACATGCAGGCTCAATAGTTGTGGCTCACAGGCTCTAGAGAGCAGGCTCAGTAGTTGTGGCGCACGGGCTTAGTTGCTCCACGGCATGTGGGATCTTCCCCGACCAGGAATTGAACCCATGTACCCTGCATTGGCAGGCGGATTCTTAACCACTGCGCCACCAGGGAAGCCCTCCACTTAGCTCTTGACACCACTTTATAATGTTAAAAATGTTAACATTGGTTAGTAGTTCCACTTTGGGCATTCATTGATTAAGAAAATAAACAAGGGAAAAAACTTCATTGCATTCAGTAGCACTTTGAAATAGATTTATTTAAATGAATTTATTAATCCTAATGCATTGATGTATAATTGGAGAATGTTAGTCCACATGTCTGTTCAGCCTACAATAAATAATACTTGGTACAAATCTCAACAATCAGAAACCACAAAAGAAGAACAACTGATTTTTAATTGTTTTATTTGTTTAGATGTCCTCCTTTAAAAAATATTTTAAATTTTGGAATAATTTTAGATTTACGGAAAAGTTGCAAAGATTGTACAGAGAGTTCTCGCATACGCTTTACCAGTTTCCCCTATTGTCAACATCTAAAATAACATGGTACATTTGGCAAAGCCAGGAAACCAACATTGGTACATTACTGTTAACTCAACTCCAGACTTTATTCAAATTTCATTAATTTTTCCACTAACGTCCTTTTTCTGTTCCAGGATCAGACCCAGGATACCACATTGCGTTTAATATCTTTCCATTTTTAATTGACCTAAAAATCAATCAAAGTTAAAGAGCGTTCCCATTTTATAGGTGATAAGGGACAGAAGCCAAACGGCTTACTGGCAGTGCAATGATCACAGGATTCAAGTCCAGATCTCGGTGGAATCTGCTTTTATAAGAGACAATCTGGTTTAGATAAAGAAAATGCAGACTCTGGAATTAGGCAGACCTGGTTTTGAGGCCTCGTTTGGGTTTACTACTTAGGAGCTGTGAGGTCTTGAATATTTACGGAGCCTTAGTTTTTCATCTGTAAAATGGGAAACTAAAATATACCTCACAGGGTAATATGAAAGTGGATAAATGATATGTGTGAGGTGTTTGGTTATAAGAAGAGCTCAATAAATGATAATAGTCGTTCTCATAGCATCATTGTTGGGTAGACCTATAACTAGCACTTGGGGACTGACTGGGTGCCTGGTCATCTGCTGTCCAGAATATAATTCTCTCTTATAAAAAAGATAGGCAATTTTTATCCCAGCAGCTAACCATGGGGTTACAACTCAGATATGCAACCTCCGATTAAGTGGCCTTAAGCAGGGGTGATTTTAAGGGGCCATTTATAGCCCAGTCTCCTGGACTAACACATCAGTTCCTGGCATCTTTAAGATGAGGCTTTCCATCAGCAGCCATTGAGGTTACCCTGTAGGTATTTTACCAGAAAATAAGCATCTAATACATTAACTTATATATTGTTTTACTTCTGAAAGGACTGTGGACACTTTTCAAGTGCTTTCTGACAAGTTTAAAAAAAAAAACAAAACGCTCTTTTGAGGAAAATTACTGCAGCCTTGATTTCTGAGGTGTGTGTACATGTGCGCCTGTGCATATGTTTCTTCCTCTTCTTCTTTTCCAGGGATCTGAGAAATTTTGTGCCACTTTCCAAAATAGGACTCAGAAGTAGGTCAGTAAAAGAGCTGTGAAATAGGTCAATTGCCATAAATCCAAGCAGAAGGAGGAAGTGGGGTTCAGCTCCAGAAAGACTGCATGTTTAGACCTCTGGTACCTGCTCTGCTAATGCCTAAAGGACCATTTGTGGGGAGGGGGACGTCAGATACTCTATTGTACCTTTGCTGACCTCATGCATTTTCTTTTCCAGTTGGCCACCTCTAGGATGGAGATCATGGGTGCTGGGCATCAGGACCAAGATGGTAGATTTAAGCCTGATGGTCATTAGAAAGCCCACTGTAGGCTTGGGAACAACATGCTGCCTGAGGATGGATAAGCAGGGGACTTTTATTCCCCTCCGTTGGTAGGTAGGGAAGTAGCTGGCTTTGAATAGCAAAACCACACTTCTGGGTAATGCTTCTGGTATTCCGATGCACTGCAGCTGGACACAGAATCCAATCCCACATCACCCCCGCCCAGAGCGATGCTGCAGTTCCCTCTGGGCTGCTGGAAAGGAGCCTAACGGATTAGGCTGCAGGAATGGCTTTTACCTTACTTCAATGGTCTCCTCTTTAATGATACGTTGCTTCCTCACCACGGTGGCTCATTTTTCCATACGGCACGTGAGACTGTCTACATCCTGTCCTAAGAGAGACAGCATTTTCCTGATGGTGCGGGATTTTGCTTTCCCAAGACTAGGTTTTGTAAGGTATCTTGGCACTCTCCCAGGTGCAAGGGGCTCTCTAATATATGAGATTATGATTTGTAAAAAACCATCAAATTCGATTTTGTGACCCAGGCTCTTCCATGTGACTTTCTGAATTATTACCAACACACATTTCTGGTTTTAAATTATTCTGACTCATGCTCTTGTTTTTTCCATTGTTGGCAATTTCTCCAAGTAACCACAATCCTTATCCATTGTCTGATTACCAGAACAAAACACAGTTTGAAGTTGTTTGGAGTTTTAAGAGAGTTTTATTTTGTTTCTATTAAATTGAAAATAGTACCAGAAGTAACAGACTTAGTTAAAAATTGAAGATTTTAGAAAACAAAACATGTCCTGGTGCAGATTGCTAAGCTCTGTGGAAATCAGATCTAACTTGATTTGCAATGGTAATGGGTCTTAACTGGAATAATTATAGAGGTTATTGGGAGATGCTGGTTATTGGCTGGGAAAGAAATGAAATATTGCCTACTTACCTTCTTAGACCTCAGCAATAAATACACTTGCAGGGAATCACTGTTCTTGAGTCTGGAGTGGAAAGCCATATAGAGAGGAAAAGTAGTAAAGACCCAAGTGGGAACGTGGTCACACACTGGTTCATTTACCTACTCAACCAGAAATTGCTGTCCCATCTCTTCGCCAGGCTCGGGGTTGGGCTCGGGCATATCAGGTGTAACGGTGAGCCAGTGAAGGAGGCCAGCCGCCAAGGGGCTCCCTGTCTAGTAAGGCGGGCAAGCTTAGACAACAATAACACCAGCAGTGGATCCCCAGAACTGTGCAAGCAAAAAGAGGAAGGCCCCCCTTTGCCTGGAGTCATAGAAAAGACAACACAGAGGAAAGGGAACCTCTCTGGACCTTGAACAATGAATCAGTTGGTAGAAAGGGGGAGAAGGACATTCTGACATTGAGAGAAGCGCATGGAAAACCGTGCAGGGTCAAACACTTTTCAAATGTTGAGCGGTCCCACGTGGCTGAAGGATGGGGCTGTGTATCAGGGGTGGGAGAAAAATGATGCTGGAAACATTGGCTGTGGTCAAATCCCAGACAGTCTTGGATATTCCATGAAGGAGACTCAATATATTACTGAAGGCAGTGAGGATCCAGTGAAGGTTGTCAGATGTTCACTTTTTATTTTTAACTTTTATTTTATATTGGAGTATAGTTGATTAACAATGTTGTGTTAGTTTCAGGTGTACAGCAAAGTGATTCAGCCATACATATACATATATCCATTCTTTTTCAATTTATTTTCCCATTTAGGTTATTACAGAATATTGAGTAGAGTTCCCTGTGCTGTACAGTAGGTCCTTGTTGGTCATCTATTTTGTATATAGTGGTGCGTATATGTTAATCCCAAACTCCTAATTTATCCCTCCCCCCGCATCCTCCCCCTCTGGTAATCATAAGATTGTTTTCTACGTCTGTGAGTCTGTTTCTGTTTTGTAAATAAGTTCATTTGTATCACTTTTTTTAGATTCTGCATATAAGTGATATCATATGATACTTTCATTTAAAAATAGAATGACAGCAGACCAGCTCCAGAAGCCTGTGACTCTCACTGAGGGAGGTACCATGATTCCGCCACCCGGGGGGCCCAGGGGCAGGGGGTGGAGGGGTCAGACTCAGAATGGATTTCTGAGGTTGAATGAACAGGAGGTGATAACTAATTAGAAGGGTGTGGTTGAGGGAGAGAGAAAGGAAGGGGTCAGATATGACTTGTGTTCTGGGCCAGAATCAGCAGGGAGGAAAGGAGACAGAGGATCCTTGGAGTCAGAAGGACCCAGTGTGCAATCCCAGCTGTACCACTTTCAAGTTTTGCATTTGTGGACAAGTCACTTTCCAGAGCCTCTGTTTCCTCTTTTAAAAGAAGAGTAATTAGCAAGATTTGCAGATCCTGGAGGCCTGGGGCAAGTAGATGCAGGACAGATGCTGTCTGTTGTGATCATTTTAGGTCTTCTCTGCATCACCAGCTAGGGGCTCATGAGAATGGGGGCCGTTGTCTGTCTCCCTAACCTGCGCAGGATACAGAAGGAGCTCTGGGGATGTTTGCTCAACTTCTTTTCTTTATTTTTCAGCCCAGCCAAGGATAAAGAAAGCTGAAAAGTTGCTTGTGAGTATTGCTTCAGAATAGTGGAGGGAAAGGAATGCCAGCAATGCTTATACCCAGGCAGGCAGTGGTGTGCTTTCCCCACTGATAGGTGTTGGTAGGCTGATGGTAACGGGGGACCTGCTGAGTCAGGATGTGATGGTAATGAAAAATGTCAAATGCCTGGTAACTGCCAAAAAATGAAGTGACATCAGACCCTAGACCGGAGCTTAGTGCAGGAGGAACAATGGACCCCAGGCTCTAGAAACTGGAGTTGGCTTTTCTGCCTGCGTTCATCAAGAAGTTAATGGCAGACAAGAGCCCTGCCTGAAAGTGTCCATCAAAGAAGCGTGGGAAGTTGAGGTCCAGGAAGTGGACTGAAATAGCTATGGTGAAGAAGCGGGGCTGTGCAGGGGATGGATGGAGGGATGGAGGGATGGAGGGATGGACGGATAGAGGGAGGGAGGGATGGAGGGCCAAACACACCCGTATCAGAGTAGCCGGCCTCCCCAGAGCCACCCAGAATTGCTCCTTTGCCCCAAAGTAGAAACCAGTCCAGGCCTCCGAAGAGAAGTTAAAAGTTTCAACTACAGAGAGACACACCCCGCTCTGCCCAATAAACCAGATGCAGGAAACCCGCCCTTTGCTTCCCTCGACCCCATGCAGATCCTTCTTGGAGCTCCGTGGGCACATTTGGCCTCCGCAGTTTAAGAGAAATCAAGAAACTGGAGAGGATCCAAAAGAGAGCAAAAAAACATGATTAAAGAGAGTAAGAATAGGACCCAAGAGGCAAGTTAAAGAAATTGGGGCTGACGTGCCTAAAAGAGTAAAGACAAAATGGGAACTGCATTCAAATACGTGAAGAGGGGCCACTGGCCAGTTATTCCCCAATTTCAAGAGCACAGAATGCGAGGCAAATGGCCTAATTTGTCACAGGAGAGATCAGGTAAAGAAGGGTTTCATAAATGTCTGCGTGCCTTGGAGTGGGCTCCCGTGGAGTTATTGTACAATAAGGCTGGCCTCCCCAGGGAGAAAACCTGCTGGAGACATGGAGGTGTGGAGGCCCTGGCTTGTCTCCAAAGCACTGTCCCCCACCCCAAATCCCAGCTCTCCTGGCTTCCGGGAGCCCAGGCATCTTTTCAGATGACAAGTGAGTGGCCAGCCTGGACAGTGGGAGCGTCTTTGCTTTCCTCTGGTGAGTCTCTTCCTCCATGACCTTTAATCACATTTTCTCGTTGATGTGTTCACAATACAGTCAACAGCAAATGCCTGCAAGTTCTTTGGCACCTGGTAAAAAATGTCTTACAACTTCCGGCAGTGGCAGTTTAGATCAGATCACTGCGTGACTGGCCAACCATGTAGTGAAAATCCTCAGAGAACCTTGTGGAACTCCATACTGCTGGAGGGCCTGCTCTGGTTGTCATCACCGTTGGCATGCTCAGGTGTGCTATCCATCACTGTGAGTTCAGTCCCTCATTCAACCATCATTCATAGAAGGAAGAGAGTCAAGATGTAGAATGAAGCTTATGTGCCTGTCTCCCCTTTCTGCCCCCAAAACACCATACAGAAGACATACGTATCTACAGATAGGATAACAGGGCAATTTGTGAGTAAACCAGGACCCTTGTAAAAGTGAATGGGGGGCACCACTGACAATTATGCTAGGATAAAACTGGGACCTATGGCTACCCTATCTATAACTCTTATTCAAAGCTCAAAGACAAGAAGGGAGGTTCCCTTGATATTGAAATTATCAGCAATCCTTGGAAGCTAGAAAAAATATAGTAATGGAATGCTTGTTTTATTAAATATGCATTAGTCCTCTATTGCTGAATAACAAATTGTCCCCCAGATTAGTGGCTCAAAACAACAAAAAGTCATTATCTCATGCAGTTTCTGTGGGTCAGGAATTCAGGAGCAGTTCAGTTGGATGGGTTTGCCTCAGGGGCTCTCTGGGGGTTGCAGTCAGTTGCTGCCCTGGGCTACAATCATCTGAAAACTCCACCAGGGCTGGAAGATCCACTTCCAAGATGGTGTGCTGATGTGGCCAGTGGCTGGAGACTTCAGTTCCTCATTTCATTTCTTCCCCGTTGGGCTGCCTGAGTGTCCTCACCACACAGCAGCTGGTTTCCACCACCCCCCCCATCAGTGAGTGATTTGGGTCACTCATGCCTTTCAGGACTTGTCTCAAAACTCACATACAGTCACTTTGGCCCTATTTCATTTATTAGAATGAGTGTCTAAGCCCAGCCTGCATGAAAAGGGAAGGAGGTGAACCTTGATTTCTTGAATGAAGGAGGATCTACAAATATTTGGTCATTCTTGTTGTGAGTTATGTTTGTTTTCGAGATTCCCTGTTTGCCTTTCTCCGAGTACTGTCATTACATTCTGCCTGTCCTAGTGATGGTGGGAGTGGATGGACCAGTGCAGCCAAGGGGCTATCTGAGCAGCTGGCAATTTGGCCATGTGGCTCTCTGTTCCTCTTCTCTTGGGTGTTGCCAATCACTTGCAGTACTTAAAATGGGCTCTCTTGGGGGGTAATGAGTTCCGTACCACAGTAGGCATGTAAGGGGAAGTTGGATGGTCAGTTGACAGGGTGACACAGATAAGTATGGATGGGGGAAGGGAGCCAGCCTAAGTGACCTTCCATGTCTCTTCTAGCTTGAGCATCCTTGAGTCCCTGATCCCCCCCAAGAGCATTCTTCCTTTGGAGTTCGGATGGGCTACTTAAGCACCGATTCTGTGCAATAATGGAAGTATCAGAGCCAAGAGGGGTTAATCTGTCCAGAGGAGGCTCTTTGGGGGCATGTTTCTGGAGGTGAAGGCATAGGCTCTTGAAGTGAGAAGATCTAAGAAAACAAAAGTGGACTTCATGTTATTATAGGCTGAGAGGATCATGGGTTTCAATCTCCCCAAGAGATGGAATTAAAGCGATTTCCAAGAATCTTAATCATGGGGCGATTGTGTTTATTTACTTTTGCAGCAAGCCTTGGGAACTGTGCTTGGAGAGATAAAAGCTGTTTTGCGAGCCTGTGTCTGCAGCTCCATCACTAGGTAGAGCGGCAAGGAGGCTGACCCTTCCCTTATAGCAGAAATCAGGAGGGGCTGCCTGTAACGTCCTGCCTTAGCAACATTTGCCTCCATTTTTTCACCTGCTTGGACTCAAAGAAGATTGAGCTAAATGTGAGCTTGGGTGAGAAATAAGTGCCCTGTTCATTGTGAATGCCCAGGCTGCGGAGCAAAAACAGCACACAGGAAACGGTATTGCAAAGGTCAATTCTTCTGGAAAGGAAAAGACAACAAGCCATCTATCTGAAATTTTAATGAGCAGACCCTGGCCTCTGACCTCATGCCATTACCCAACAATCCAGTATTGAATGCCATGTCAGCTTCCATTTCCTGCGGGGGCGGAGGCAGAGTTCCCGGCCAGAGGCCGGCCATCTGCCGGACATGGGATCCGCCCTCTGCCTAGCTGGCTGTTACTGAGGGTCATGAAGTCATCATGGATAGAGTGTCAGCCCAGGCTACTTGCTTCACAGAGATGGTGGATTAGAAGGTTGAAAAACCAGGGCTAGTGGATAGGATTTTCTTCCCTATCTTTCTTTTTTCCCTCTGCATTGACTGTTTTGTTTCATTCAGTCAAAAACAAACCAAGGACAGTCTTGGGGGCACATTTAGCCCTTTGGAGAGAGCTTTGCAGCTTCCAGGTTTAAAAAAAAAAAAAAGTTGGACTTCTATAGTCAAGAGCTGAATATTAAAGGAGAAAAAGAAATGGACCGTTAGGAGAGACAGTGTATAAAGCCCCCGGTCCAGTGCACAGTGCATATTACTTCCACTATGAGTAAACAATTTAACCCGTCAGAAAGATTCAAGAGGCCAGCAGCTGGGGTCATCCTAAAGTGAGTCTCCCTCATTGATCTCAAAGGAGACAATTTAAAATTCTCTTGTGCCGTGTCTGAAAGTTCTCTGGAGCAGGAACATCAGAATCACCTGGGTACTCGCTAAAACTGTCCTTCCCAGAGCTCTGTAAAAAAGGATGGCCAGTGTAAATGCCAAAGGGTTTGAATTCTTAACCAACATCAGGAATCCCGTGGCTTGGGGAGGCGTCCTAGCTCCTTTAATGCTCACTAACAGCTGGGAGGTTTGTATTTTACTTTCACTTAACAGATGCTAAACCTGAAGCCTGGAAATCAGAACTAAAGACACAGGCTGCATCTGCAAATAGATCTGGTGTGGGCTCTGACCTACTTCTTAGCCCTGTGACCACAGGAAAACTACTTAACCTCTAGACGCTGCAATTTCCTCATCTGGATCTTCAGGATTTTAAAATGAAACAATGCACGGGAAGCACTTTAGCACAATACTCCGATTATACGAATATGTAATAAATAACGTAGTGGTTAACAAACAGCCTAATGATTATTAAAGAGGCCATGTAACCAGCTCACACCATTCAATAGTTGTGACTGATCAGTTTGTCCTACCAGACAGAAGAGTCTTTGAAGGCAAGAGGTATTTCTCATCCGTCTGGTTTCCCAAGTCCCTACCAGAGCGTTGCTAATTGCTGATTGAGCAAATGAATGAACAAAGCAAGGACAGGCAAAGGGGTGAGTAGTAGGGCTGGATTTAAACTGGGGCTTGGACCCAGGCCTGGCTTCCAGATGGAGTGCTGAGATGTCCTGGCATTGAGAAGGTGGTCCTGGGGCCAGTGCCTCTGACTTTTGGTTTTTTTTTTTTTTAAAAAGGCCTTCATGTTGTTCAGAGGGGCTGAGCTGGTTCTTGGGAACACTGCAGAAACCTGGGGAGTGGGAGGAAGATAGGAGAAAAGCCACTTTGCAGTAAAAAGAGATGGTGAGGAAGGGAGTTCCCTCAAATGCTGCCTAAACGCCTCTTGGAATGGGGCTTCCCTCAGAAATCGGTGGGAGGTCACAGGACAGATTTCTGCTGGTGGTTCTCCCTCCACGCTGCACATTAGAATCACCTGGGGCTTTGGAAACTATTCCGGCTCCGTCCATGGCTGGAGATTCTGATTAACCTGAGTGGCGGTGTTAATATCTCCCTAGCCCTTAGGGTTCCGATAGGTGGCCACGGCTGGAGATCATGGTGGTTCCACAAGGTGGGGGCCACCCATCCTTGACCCCTCCTGCTCCTGTAGTCTGTGTAGCCCTCTCCTTGCTGCTTCCCGCGGTCTCGGAGAGGGCAAGTCCTGTTGTTAAAATTGCTATCATGTCTCTTTGAGGCCTTCCTAGGCAGAAGAGGAGGAGACCGCCAAGAACTCGGGCTGGGAGGCAAGGCCCTCCATTCACTTCACTGGTTTTTCCCAAACACCGGTGGCCCCCGGCCCCGCGGCCTGTAGAGGCTCATTTCAAGGGCGTGGGAGGGCACCTGGGACTCTGTATTCTTAACAGACAAACCCAGACGTTTCTCACGATCAGGAGAGTCTGGGGAAAATCGCCGTGCGCTTTTTTTTGGGGGGTCCTGCCATGTAGGAGAAACTTGATCCAATCTATCAACGTAAAACCTAAAGCAGTGCATCGAAAGCAGAATGCCCAGACGTCGCGTGCCTGCAGGTCCAAGTTCATTCTCTCGCACGGGATGTCCGTGTGGGGGCTTAGGGGACGGGGCCCGGGGACGCCCGCCTGGGCGGCGGACAGCCTCGCCGACCTGCTACCCGCGTTCCGGGAGAGCGCAGCCGAGTCATCATTTCCAGCCTCAGACTGGAAAGCTGGACGGTGCAGCCGCGTGTGCTCTTGGCAGCCGGGCGCCCGGGGCCCCGCGGCCACATCATCCCGGGGCGGGGATGTGTGCGCTCCGGACGCCCGCGCCGCCACCGAGCCACGTCTGTGCCGCCGCCGGGGCGCGCGGCCCGGGAGGCGCCCTGCCCCGAGCCGCCCCGGGGGTGGGCCAGAGCCGGCTCTGGGCGGGACCCTGGCGGGGGCCCCGGACCGGTCTCTAGGACCCGCGGGACGCCGCGGGCGGGCGGGCGGGGGTGCGGGGGAGACCATAATTTGTTCCGTGGTGATGAGAACGGTGACTGTTGGCTGTGGATCCATTTCACAGGCCTGCCTCCTCTCCCTAACGATCTTCCTCGTCCCCGGGCCAACTCGGACAGTTTGCTCGTTTATTGCAACGGTCAAGGCTGGCTCGTGCCAGAACAGCGTGCGCGCGCGCACACACACACGCACACACACGCGCGCCGGGGAAAACTTTTTTAAAAAAATGAAAGCCTAGACTAGCTCTTCAGCGGCCGGGCGCTGCGCGAGGGGTTCGGAGTTGACTCCCCGCAGCAGGAAGTCCCTCGGGCCGCGACGCCCGGCCCCCGCTCGGCGCCCGCGGGGGATGGTGCAGCGCCCGCCGCCCGGCCCCGAGAGCTGCTGCTGCACGGAAGGCCGGCGACGATGGCAGCGCGCCCGCCGCCCGCGCCCCCCGCCCGCGCCCTCCTGCTCGCCCTGGCCGGGGCTCTGCTGGCGCCGCGTGCGGCCCGAGGTAAGTCGCCGAGCCCAGGCGGCTCCCCGCCGGTCCCCCGCTGTCCCCGCCCGCCCGCTGGGGACTCGCCCTCCGGGGGCACCACGCGCCGCACTGGGGGGGACGCCGAGTGGCGGGATTGCCCCGCGACCCGGCGCGCGGGGACGCAGCTGCGGAGCCCCCGGGCTCGGGCTCCCGGCTCGGAGGGGACCCCCGCCCCCCCGGGCCCCCCCACCCCAGGTGCCAATTCCCCGGGGAAGGAGGGAGCCCTTGGCTCCGGGCCTGGAAGCCGCCAGCGCGTAGCCCGGGTGGCCCAGCCTCGGGGCCGCTGCCGCGTGTTCTCCCATCTCGGGGATCGTTTGCCAGGGTATCTGTGTCTTGACAGTTACACGTGTCGCCCGGGATGATGCGCTTCGGGTCATCTTATCCTGTCCCTTAGTGAATCCCCCCATCTCTGACTGGTCAGCCCTCCGTGAGGTTTCCTGTGCACCCCTGCTCCCCCTCGGATACACCTGGGGGGACGCACAGTAACCGCGCAGGTGAGCCATCCGCGTGCCCGCAGGTGTGCCTGCGGCGTTCCACGGCGCTCTCCATTTTAAAAATGGACTCTTTTACCTACTTCTTTAATTTTCTTTCCCTCTTTTTCTAATTCCGGATAGCTCCCTAGTTGTCAGGGGCGGCTAGATTTGAGCAGAATCTTTGTTTCCCGCCACTCCGTCAGGTTCTCACCTAAATAATCGCTTAAATCAACCTTGTGTAAAGCGACAACTCATTTCCACGTTAAGCCAAAGTGTGGCTATTATAGCTGTTTTATAGACCTAGGTTTTCCCGAGTTGTATCCCCTTAAATGGGTACCTGTGGATCTTTTCTTTTTGCACAATGAGAACTCAAACAGCAGGTGCCTTTTTAAAAATTCAGAAGTTTCTGCCGGTCGCCGTCACCGCCACCGCCGTCTTTCTGCCGCTAGAGGCGCTGTCGGCCCACCAATGAAAGACTTGCCTTGGCCTCCAGCTCTAAATTTCTGTGATTCTATGTAACAGGCATTATTTTTCAACAGCTGGCCTCAATCACGAACCGTTACCACCTTATGGTACGTTTAATTTTGTAATTGCCACTGCTACCCTCCACCCCACCCCACCTCCGTCCCCCACCGCATCTACTGTAATGTGGCTAAAACCCAGCTCTCGATAAAATCCACACGGCAACGAAGACCAATTTGGGAATTAATGATTAAGTAAAAAGATTGCTCAAAGCAAGGAAGAAGCAATGAGAACGCCAAGAAAGAATACTGCTGACTGTTTAGTTAAAAAACTCTATGACCTGCAAGTGAAAATAATAGTTGTGAAAAATGGTTTGAAAGACTTTTGTACAGATGGGTCCTTTTGAGTATTTATTGAGAAACAACTTTTAAAAAACTGAAACAGAATCTCAAAGTGTGCCTGAGGTGGTCTTGGACTTGACACATGCTCTGTACACATAAACAGAAGTCCACTGAGCATGGACAATACTTTTTTTTTTTTTTTAGAGGAAAATGTTTGCTAAATCAAGCTAATAATGGGAAATTATTTCATGGAGGAAGGACTTTTATTATTTTATGACTACAGCTTTGGTAGAGGTAGTTTTTCCTTAGGATAGATATGACTCAAAATAGAAAGCTAGTTAAGCCTAAACATTTAGAATGGGTTACATGCTGTGGTATCCCAGGATTCACTGCTTGTTTATCCTTGGATTCTCGGTATCGAGTTTTAAATCAATCAGTGCACCAAATCACAGCATATAATGAAACATTTCTTTGTGTTGGCAAGAAAAAGGGAGGAATTACTACTTGTTGAAGGCAGAGCATATTTTGGGGTTTGTCTCTCTGCGTGTTACCCTTCATTGGCATGTCAGCTCTAACAGGTCCAGAACAGAACCCTAGATCCCAAACTGTCTACTCCTGAATCCATTTTCCACCCCGTGCCCCCATCTTTCCAACTCGGTAATAACAGCCTCTGCCTTTTCCAGATGCTTCATGCAAACACGTAGAAAGTCATCCTGAGGCTCTCCTTTCCCTCCACAAGCCACCAGCCTCCAAAATGTGTTCTCATCTACCCGCTTCCCCCTGTTTCAAGTGGCCTTCCCCAGCCTTGGCCGCTTTTTTTCCCCTTCTTTTGATCTCTTCTGCAGAGCCTCTTATCCCTAGTGTAGTAGCCTCCTAACTCGTCTGCTGGCTTCCCCTCTTGTCCCTGCTCAGTGTACTCTTCCCAGCACCACAGCCAAAGTCATCAGTCTCAGTCATGAGTTGGATCATGCTGGTTTCCTGTTTAAAACTCTCCAGTGGCTTCCTAGGGCTCTTAAGAAAATCCAAACCTCAGGATAACCTATTTCCTGTTTTCCTCTGTTATCTCCTTTCTCACCACTCTCTCCCGTGCTCACGACTCCATCCACACTGGCTTCTCTTCTTTCTGACTTTCCAGTGTAATACCGCCGTAATAAAAAACCAATATTTAATGTTTGCACCATGAAGCAAATATTGCTTATGGTTGAGCCACACAGTGTTCTGTAATTCCATTTCATAACTATTTCAACTTTTTTTCCTAGAGTTAATAATAGCTTTGTTTTTGTTTGTTTGTTTTTTTTACCATTTTGCTTTGTTTCTTGTGTACCAATCTCTCTACCTCCAAACCCTCTGGGAGAATCGGTAAACTCCTTCCAATATGATCAAACACATCAGGTAATCTATTCACTATTTATTTTTTCTTGGTATTATCTCTCTTGGAGCCCTTTTCTTCCTGCTCCAGTGTGAACTGGTTACTTTTTAGGCTTGCATGTCAACTGTTGTCTCAGGACTACTCTCTTGCCAAGATGCTGAAAACTCCTCTTACATCCTTCCTGTGTTGGATTGCCTGTTTTCTGAGCACCATAACTTTCTTTTTTTAGTTTATGCCTTATTTTTGTGGAGCACATCTTCTAGTAACTTCCTAAAAGGGCATGTGGGAGGTAAATTTTTTTGATAACTTGTTAGGAATGATTAAATACTTTCCATTGCAAGTAACAGAAAACCTGACCACAGTAAGTCCCGTACATACGAACAAGTTCCGTTCCGGGAGTGCGTTTGTAAGTCCAATTTGTTCATAAGTCCAACAAAGTTAGCCTAGGTACCCAACTAACACGATTGGTTATATAGTACCATACTGTAATAGGTTTATAATACTTTTCACACAAATAATACTTAAAAAAAATAAATGCAAAAAATAAAGAAAACATTTTTAATCTTACAGTACAGTACCTTGAAAAGTACAGTAGTGCAGTACAACAGCTGGCATACAGGGGCTGGCATCGAGTGAACAGGCAAGAAGAGTCACTGACTGGAGGAGGGAGAGGAGGTGGGAGATGGTAGAGCTGAAGGATCATCAGCAATAGGAGAAGGAGGGCAAGCTGCAATTTCACTCACGCCTGATGTTAGTGGAACCCATGTTCGTGTCTTTGAAAGTTCGCAGCTTGAAGGTTTGGGTGTAGGGGACTTACTGTACAGCAGTTTTTTTTTAATCTTTACATCCCGATCGTTTGTGAAGGAAGCGGTGTAGTAGCTGGTGTAGCGAGTCAGTGATACTACTAGGCACCCGAGGTTTTACTTTCGCTTGTGTCTGCCATACTTACATGTTGGCTTTTGCTTTTATGCTTAATGCCTCATGGTCTTATGATAGCTGCTGTACATTTTGGCATTATACCTGCATCCTAGGTCGTAATAAGGCAAAAGAGGCAAAAAGCAGAGTCAGCAAATCTCTTTTATTGGGAAAATAAAAGTATTTCCAGAAACCTTTGTAGCAGATTTTCTCTTGGCTAGACTGTGACACAGGGCCACTGCTTGCTGCATGGGAAGATAGAAAAGTAAATATTTTTAGTTGTATACTTTGGTGTTTCAATCGAAACAGAGTTTTATGAGTAAAAAAGAAGTTTAGAATGTATGTCTTGCATGCAAATATATATATGCAAACCAGCAATTTTATATATATATATATATGTATGTATATATATATATATACATACACTCATATATGTATTTCACCCCGGATATATATGTTAAAGGTGGTAATATATATCACCTTTGATTGTTAGTTTATTTAGGAATAAAATTTCAAGATGGAAGTCATATTTCCTCAGTATTTTATAAGGCATTTCTACATTGTCTCTATGCCCATTGCCACTTGGGAAGTTGATAGCATGGTGATTGTTAATCCTTTATATGTAGTCTGTTTTCTTCCTCAAAGCTTTTATCATCTTCTCTTAATCCCCAGTATTTTTACATTTCATGATAATGTGCTTTAGCTAAGTTCTTATCAGTAGTCGTGCTGGGACTTTCTGTTTGAACTTTCATGCTGTGAAGTTCTAGTGTACTTTCTTTTATTATTTCTTCAATGATTTCTTCCTCACTGTTTTTGTCATGCTTTTTCTGAAACTGCTCTTAGCTGAATGTCCCAACTTCCTGCAAACATCCTCTAATTGTCTTCTTTGTTCAACTTTCTGGGAGAGTTTTTTTAATTTCACTTTCCAAACCTGCTACTCAAGTTGTTTATTTCTGCTACTGCATATTTAATTTCCAAGAAATGTTTCTTGTTCCATGAATGTTCCTTTTTTTAAAATAAGGTTTTGTTCTTTTTTTTATATATATAATGGATGTAAGGTTTCGGCGAACTCTTGGCATGTATTAACTTTTACTTTTTAAACATTGTTTTGCTGACTTTATTCTCACTATTAGCTCTCAGATCCTCCCCAACTCCTGTTTGTTATAGCCTCTGGCTTTCTTCAAAAGTCTGTATTTTGGCTGTCTGTTTATATTTAACAATTAGACACTAAAAAGCTGATTGAAACTTCTGTGTGCTTCAAAGAGGGGCTTAGTAACTGGTCGGCCTTCACTGGGTTGGGGGACCTCCATACATCACTGACTGTCTTTTTTCGTAGGCTGGTCAGTTTCCCCAAAGAAGAATTTTGCAGGTTCCTGCTGAGGACTTAAGCCTGGCTAATAGGGCCTGTGAGCTGAGTAGTAGAACAGGGTTAAGGTGGTTGTCTCACCCATGAGTGTGCTTTGCTTTTTTTTTTTTTTTTTTTTTTTTAAATCCTTTTGCTTTCAGTTTGGCACTCTGCTACCACTTCTTCACTCTCAGCTATGCTGGGCGTCCTCGTGTACAGAATTTCTCTGCTTTAGTGTCTGCAGAAAATACATCTCCTGTCTGATGAAGTGGGAGGGGCAGTCACCTAGCTGTGCTGGCTTTGCAAGGGACCTACAGCTCTAACTTTTCCTTGGACGGTCTTTCAGCCCAGCCTGTACTGACCATCAGAGGTGCCCACTGCCTTCCATCCCCAAGTCTTTCCAAGGTTCTTCTCATCCATCTCGCCTTCTAGATGGCTTCCCTCTTCTCCAGGCAACAGGTTTCCAGTTCTCTCTCCTCTGCTGAGTAGGTAACCACTTGTCTCACCTCTTCAAAAGCCTTGTTGCTTTCTCTTACCTGTTCCTATTTTCTCTCCAATTCTTTGCTTTTTTAAAAGTATTTTTATGTTATTATTTATATTGTAGGCTTTCAGGAGGGAGTGCAGACAAACACCTGTGAGTCTGCCATGCACATTTAAAAGTCAGCCCAGGCTTTTATTACGGCACTCTATACACAGACATGGTTTTTTTTCCCCCTCTCTCTCACTTGTCATTTGGCTCTTTCTACTCCTTCCTTGTGGAAACGAAAATTACATCCAGTTTTAAATGTTTCAAAACTTTCTTTTAAAAATCTATAAATACTCAAAGTCAACATATACCTAATTGGATAGATGTTGCAGCTGTGGAAACTATAAGGATTTTTTTTTTCCTAAGGAATGCAACTACATCATCTAAAGAAGCTAAGCATATTTCTTTTTGGTGTAGATGATACTGTAATGAATTCATTACAGTTGCAAAAAACTTTTTTTTTTTTTTTTGTATCAGAGTATGTTCCAGAGGCCTCTTAAAGCTAAACTGTTCCTGCACTATCAATGATTTATAAAGACAGGTGTGAGAAACATCTTCAGATGTTCCTTCTGTACCAAATGGCTAGGCCTATAGTCCTTTGGCTGCATGCCCACTGAAAGCTATATGAAACAGCTCTGCTATATGTACAGTCCTTTAATTATCAGCTCTCTGGGTTTGAGAAAGTGAAGTTGATATAATCTATACAGAATGTTTTGGGAAATAGTTTCTGTGCACTTGTAGTAGCTGTTTCTTTATGTGTGTTTCTGTAGTATTTTATGAAACCTAAAGTTTTCATACCAGCACACGGTTACTTAAAAAGGCAGTTGTTGAGTGCTTTGGTGCCAGGAGCTATTGCAAGATCTTTGCATGCACTATCTCATTCAGTCCTTGGGGAAGAATCTTGCCATTGGTCCTGTTATTGCCCTCACTCTACAGAGGAGGAAACTATGGCTTCGGATGGTTGAGTGTCTGCTAAGTGGCCGATGCAGGGCCATCTCTAGGTGCTCTCATGATGGGGACCAGGTCTTAGCCTAGGCGTAGTAAACATTTTGTCGTCTATATACTTTATCTTTGAAATAATTATAATGTCTATAGCAGTGAGATTGTAACGTAGTTTGCTTTGAAACGGAATGATAACGCAGTTCAAATAAGCTTTACTTGCCAGTTGAAATGTGTGCCTTGAATATCATGCTTTCTGACAAGCTGCCATTTCAGTCCTTATACTTACCTCAGCTCATTCTTCATCCTGGTGCCTTGTGCTTTATTTAATGTTCAGTATACCTTGCCTCCAATTGATCGATGAGATGGAGAAGCCAAATAATTCAGCATCATACTGATACTTTTTTATCCTTTAAGCTTTTATGTCATCCCCAGGTGACACTAAGAGCTCAGTTTCTAGGCAACCGCTTAACCTCATTGGATTAACTCTGGACCTTCCGTCTGTCCTGGAAGCATTGACCTCCCTGATCCCTTTAGATGATTCATTCTTAGAACTGTTGTTGCTATACCCTGACATCTTCCTTTGTCAGGGCGTGGTAAATACTGGCCTGCAATTTGACCAAAAGCTTCCTTGTTTTGTGTTTTGCTACATTTGTGATTAAAGCCAGGATAGGATGGAGCATTTCTCATGAGATCTATGTTCACATGAATCTGAATGTCATCAGAGAACCTGGTTTTACTTTCTTAAATCCTGGGGGTTTTGGTGGTGTTCTTGGGAACCTGCATCAGAACTTAAGAGTCTAGGTTATACCTTAAAATGCAGCTGCACTTTGGTTGATGGAATACATGTATTCCTGAAATGAGGCAAGCTAAGCAAAATTTCTAAACTGAAATAATTTATTCAGCCAATTTCAGTATCATTTGAGATATAATCATGAAAAAGGTCATGAAAAAGAATTTTGTCCCCATTATCCATTCCTTCACAAAATGTGAAATATTGTAAAAGTTGAAAAAAAGACATAGAATAAGTTACACATCCATATTGTTGCCAACCAAATTTTCCTATAGATGCTTCAGAATTTTTAAAATTTAAAGATGTAAAATGTTAAAGCTTATCTGTAACCACTCCTGATTCTCTCCAGCCATCCAATTCTTCACCTTCTTTCTGAAAAGACAACCACTATTCTGAAATTGGTAGGTAGAATATATATATGTGTGTTTATACATATACATGTATCTCTAATCAATATTTGATATTATTTATGTATTAAATATTATATAAATGGTACCCTACTGTATACAACAGCCTTCTTCAACTTGCTTTATTTATTTTTTAATATTTTTGGCTGCGTTGGGTCTTCATTGCTGCACGCGAGCTTTCTCTAATTCCAGCGAGCGGGGGCTACTCTTGGTTGCGATGTGCAGGCTTCTCACTGTGGTCACTTCTCTTGTTGCGGAGCACGGGCTCTAGGCATGCGGGCTTCAGTAGTTGTGGCGCATGGGCTTAGCTGCTCTGCGGCATGTGGGATCTTCCTGGACCAGGGCTCGAACCTGTGTCCCCTGCATTGGCAGGCAAATTCTTAATCGCTGCGCCACCAGGGAAGTCCTGCAACTCACTTTTCTAAAAATCAGTGTGTTTTTAAAGACTTATTCTTACTGATACATGTGCTTGCTTCATTCCTTTTAATTGCATGGTTAAACCATAAATAGTACACTCCTGTGTGGATAAATATCTGTTTTCCCCTACTTTTTGATACTGCACTGGTGCAAGGATACTTGTACCTATCTCCTCATATACAGGCGTGAGCTCTAGGGAAGCTATTACAAATGAATGGCTGAATCGGAGGGTAAGCCAGTTTTCTACTTTGATATACATTGCTGCTTTGCTTTCTAAATTGGTTGTACCCATTTTCATGCCTACTTGTTAGAGAGTTCTGGTTATCCATATTTTTGCCAATACTTGGCACTTTCAGACTTTTAAATGTTGCCAAACTGGATGTGAAATATTTCATTGTTTTTATTGGTATTTTCCTGATTCCTAGAGACTTTAAGACTTTTCTTAAGAAATGTGTTTATATTGTTCTTTATGTTTCTTCTTTGGATCACTTATTATTTGCCCATTTTTTTCTTTCTAAGTGTGGTTTAAGAAATCCTTCTCTCTTTCCTGAGCTCCAAAAGAGATTTTTATAATTTCTTCTAAATTTTAACTTTTTGCTGTTCACTTTTAGTATAACTGGAACTTATTTTTATTTGTTGTATGAGGGCATGGTCTATTTTGCCTCATATAGATAAGATAACCAACCATCCTAGTAACATTTATTGAATCCTTTCCTCCTTCTGATAAACACCAAGTCTAGACAGATATGCTTCTGGGTTCCTTGTTCTGCTGGACTATTTTTTTTATCCTATTTTCAGTACCATACTATTTTCAGTATTCTGTACTATAACGAGTCTTACATGTTTAGATTGGTTGGTATATGGTGGTCTAGGGGACAGACAGTAGGGTCAGCTTGGCGTGGTTTGCATATCAGCTCTGTCACCTACTGACATGTGACCTTGGGAAGGTGAGTGACCATCCTGTGTTGTTAGGACTTTTCCAGTTTCAATACTGAAAATCCCACATCTCGGGACCCCTCAGAGCTGGGCAAACCATGATGGTTGGTCACCCTAAACCTCAGTCAAATTATGAAAACTCTTTTTTCCCCAGTTACTCCCTTTATGAAATGGTGATAATAATAGTATCTGCCCCCATGGGGGGCTGTGAGGAAGATTTAAATGAGATAATACATGGAAAGTGCTTTGAACAGGGCCTGGCCCATGCTAAGTGCTCAAAAAGGTTAATTTCCTCTTCCGGTCTCCCTTCCTCTCCTTTATAGACTTGTCTTGAGTATTCTTGAAACGCTAGTATCTCATATGAACTTTAGAATCTCCTTGCTAAGTTCTTCAAAATACTCAGTGGGAACTTACAGATTAATATGGGGAGACTTGACATTCCCATGACATCAAAGCTTCCTGCCATAAATGTGGTCGTTTCTTTACATGTTTTCTTTAATTTTATTCAGTAAGTTAAAAAATTTTCTGAAGTTCTTGCACATCTTTGTAAGATATATTTCAGTGTACTCTAAGTACTTACTAGATTCACTGTTATTCTGAAGGCATCACTATTTTTTTTAATTAAAAAATTTTACTACAGCAAATTTTAAACATATGCAAAAGTCGACAGACTGGTATAATGAACACTCATGTGTCTATTACTCAGCTTCAACAAGTACCAGCTCATGGCTATTCTTGCTTTATCTGTGGAATTATCTATTTTTAAAAAGTTCTAATTGATATTTTCTTTTTCAGTATAAATAAATGTTACTGATTTTTGTACTTTGATTTTGAATTCGGCAACCATGCTTGATTTTTATTAGTTCTAATAGTTTGTAGACTAACTTCATAGAAATTCTAATTATCATCTAAAAATGATGGTAATTTTTGTTTTTTCCTTTACAGTTCTTTTACATTCTACCTCTTTTATTTCTTTTCTTTCATTGGCTAGTACCTCCACTACAATGATAAACAAAAGTGGTGATTGCAAATGTCTTTGGTTTTTTTTCCCCCAACTTTAATGAGAATAGCTTTTCACCATTTATTAAGATGCTTACTGCAAAATTTTGCTATGTATGTCATTTAATCTTTTTTTAATATAAACTAAGAACATTTCTCTATACTGCTAGTTTGCTAAAATGTTTTCTTTTTAACATATAAACATGGTTGTTTAGTTTTTTTAAAAAACTTTTCCTCAGCATCTTGTTGGCATGATTAGTTGTTCATTTGTTGGGTTTTTTACCCCTCCTCTATTCCGTAAGTAGTGTAGTGAATTATATTAATAGATTTTATGTTGTTAAACCATCCTTGAATTCTTAGAATAAATCTTCCATGATTTGGGTGCATTTTTAAAATACAATGTTGGATCCCATTTACTAAAATTTTGTTTAGGATTTTAGCCCCTGTAGGACAATGTTGATAACCACCATTAGTCTTTAATTTTCCTTTCTCCAAATATCTTTTAGTTTTCATTTCAAAGCTTTACTATTAGCCTCAGAAAGTGAGTTAGGGAGTTTTAGTTACATCTTTTTCTATTCCTAGGACAGCTTAGGTATAAGAGGTTATTTTTTCCTTAACAGTTGTTGAAACTTGACTTAATATCATCAAAGCATGGTGTTTTTTCATCAGAAATCTGACAGTTGATTTAATCTCCTCAAGGGTTATAGTGCTATTCATATGATCTCTTTCTTTCTGAAATAATTTTGCTGCATTTTTCTTTTGTTGATCTTTCATTTTTGTTTTCTATTAATTTCTGTCCCTTTCTTCTACTTTCTTGGGGTTTATACTGTTATTCTATTTCTCACTTCTTCTGAAAGCTCTTTCATTTAAGCTGAACTTTTCCCTCCAATTACTGCTTTCATTGTTTTGCTGTTAGGTTTGTGTTATCATCATGGCCAAAATAATCTATACCTTGCATTATGATTTTTTGAGTGTGAAGTTATTTGGACATATGTTTTGATTGGTGTGTATGTGAGAGAGTGTGCATGTTTTACTTTCTAAATGGTTGGGTAAGATTAGTTATCTTTGTTGTTGATATCTGATTTTATTACACTGGTGTCAAAGAAAGTGATCTGTGTCCTATTGACTCTCATGCATTTGAAATTTTCCTTATGAGCTAATACATGGTAAATTTTTATAAAAATTACATGTGTGTTTAAAAATAATGTATATGCTCTAAGTATTGGGTATAGGGTTCTAGATATGTCAATTACATTAAGCTTGTTAACTGATGTCATATCATATATTATGACTAACATTTCTCATTCAGTATTTCTGTGTCTAAGAGAGGTTTTAAGAATCTAATATAATCATGGATTTTCCATTTCTCCTTGTAATTCTGTCAGTTTTTGCATCATACGTTTTGAGGCTAGTTTGTTGGGTCTGTTCAACTGTGTACAGCTCCAGATGTGTCTAAGACAAATATTACTGTATCAGTTTTCTTTGGGTTAATATTTTTCTGGTATGTCTTTTCCTATCTCTTTACTTTCAAATTTTCCATGTCATTATCTTTCACATATGTCTATTATAAACAAAATATGCCTAGATTTGAAAACTTTATAATTGCTGTCTCTTAACTCACTAGGTCCATCCCTTCATGTGTATTGTGACCTTTGATGTTTTTGAACTCATCTTCCATTTTGTTCTCTATTTACTAAAAGTTTACTGAATTTTGCTATTTTTAGGCACTTTTTTTTTTCTGTCTCCTTTTATATTGCTGAAGGATTATTTACACCTACTTCTCTCCAGCTCTGTTAATTTAGAGGTTATATATCTGGTTTCCACAATTTAGTAGTACTGTTAAATATCAAACGTTGAGCTTCAAGTAACAAAGTGTAAAGGTAGCCAGTGACTCTGGCCACCTCCCAGATACCACCACTGGCCAAGAATGCTTCCGTGTCTTTCATCGTCTCTCCCATTTATTATTATTGCTGTCTAGCATTTTAGTCTACCACTTTGAAGCACATCTCTCATCAAAAAAATATAGTGGGGTGGTGGTAGACTTTGCTTTTGTTTTTAGTAGTGCAGGCTTATTTTGATTTATCCAGTGTAACCAGTGCCTTTTTTTTCCATCATGGCTTCTTGCAAACCTCTTCTGCCTCTGGGATTCAGTTTGCTTTTTATCAAAATCATGTTGCGTTGAAGGTCTGTGAATAGCAAATGCTCTGTATTTGTTTGACTGGAAAATGCTTGTTTTCTCTTTTTCTGAAATGTTAGCTTAGCTACATACAGAATTCTAGGTTGACAGTTACTGTCTTTTAGCAGGTATTACCAATGGTATGCTGGCCTCTACTGTCACTGTTGAGACATCTTTAGTTTAATGATTATTCTTTTGCACTAGACTCTGGTTCCTTTTAAGGTTGTCTTTTGTTTGTTTGTGGTTCTGTAGTTTTATTGTCATGTTTTCTGATATGGACTCATTTTTATTTTATGTATATCTGACCTTGCCATGCTTCTTAAATCCAATCAAATATAGAAAGTTCTTAGTCATTATCTCTTCAATGACTGTCTTGCCCTTATTTTCTTTATATCTCCTTTGGAACTTTTTTATATGTAATTGGATCTTATCATTCAGTCATGCTGTTTCTCTTTGTCTCTTTATCACTCTGCTTTACATTCTGGGTGATGTCTCCCAATCTAGAGTCCATTTCATAATTCTCTCTTGAGCTGTGTCTAGGTTGCTGTTTACAGTCTATGGACTTACTTTGCAATTTCCAATGCCTTTAATTTTTCATTTATAGAAACTTAATTTTTAAGGTTCTTTTTTAAACCTGATAGATCATTAAAAATAATGTCCTTTTGCTGTCTCCCATTATGGCTTCTGTGTTTTCTTCTACATCTTTAAAACTTTGGGATGCATATGTTGTTATCCCTCTTAGATTATTCTGTTGTCTCTAGTTCTTAGGGTGCTGAATCTGTATTGTCATAAATTATCTCTTCTAATGCCTTGCGATTTTGAATTGTGAACTCATTTTCAGCTTTTTCCTTTCCACCACTATCCCCTCCATGAGCGTCCTATGCACCTGGGATTGTGAAAGGACCAGTAGAGCAGAGTTTTACTTATGACAGGTGTTTCAAGGGTTTTACTCATCTGAGGCCAGTTTTTATGTTAATTTCTCATCTTGGGAATCTTACACCACATAGTTATTGTAATTTTGGTCTCCACACCCATGTGGAGGCTTGAAGTTTTGATTTCTCTCGGGAGACTGCCTAACTCTCACCAGCAGTCTGGGTAAACATAGCCACTTTGCAGTTTCCCTGGGGCATTTGGTAGAGTTTTTCTAGCCCCTTGAACTTGGGAAGGGCAGTCCTGCAGAATGCTGGCTTTCTGCAAGGATCTCAGCTCCAGTTTCCCATCTCGTGTGTTCCAATCATACCTCCTGTCATTAAAATTACAGCTCCTAGACTGAAGGCCTGTATCTACTGTGTCTCCTAGATTTCCATGGTGTTGGCAGTGTTTGAATGCTCTGGCTATGAGTTCCTTTTTTATTTATGGGTCCTGGTAATTTCCTTTCCTTTCTTTCTAGTTTAGTTATGTATGTACTATAAAAATGTCACATTTTATTTAGCATTTTTTATGTGTTTGCAGTGGGAAGGTTTTCTATCTGCATTAGTTCAGTTCACCACCACGCTTTCGGAACTGGAAGTCCCCAACATTGATTCTTTGATTCTCTAAGTCAGTATATTTGCCTGCTGTCATCCTGGATTTGTACCAGTGGCTAAGGATACGATGGTGAGAAAAACAAATGCAGACCTTCACCCCCTGGCATGTGGAGTGAGTGGATCCTAAGGATGTACAGAAGAGGAGTCGAACCCGCCCAGTACCCTGATTCTTGGCTTCCAATACTGCTCCAAAAGCTCGGTCAGAAAAGCGAGTCAGCTGCTCTCCTGCTGGTATGTTAGTCTTTGCCTTGGCAGCTGCAGGGGTGAGATGTGCTGATGATGGGGCCAAGCTGGGCTTTGGGGGTGAAGCCATCAGCTGTTCCCATCTCCCTCTGGCTGAGGCAAAATGAGAACAGCTGGGAAACAAGGCCGGCACACCCTCCCAGAAGCCATTCCTCTGCCAGTGCAGGTGTCAACAGAATTCCATTCATATGAGCCTTCCAGGAGCATATATCAAATTTGTTCCATGCTTTAAAATTCTGATACAGAGAGTGGATTGTATAATGGGGTGAGCTGATGATTGAAACCCTCATCTGTATACCTTTGTACCTTTTGGAATGAATATTATGATCCCATAGAGATTGATGACTCTGCTGATTTATCTAGAAAAATCAGATGCCTGATTTGTCATGAAAATTTGGATGTGTCAGATTTTGTCTACTCAGTTCATTAAGATTTGTTTCCAATTTCTTAGTAGGGAAAGTCTTATTCAGCTGTAATAGATGGTCCTCCTGAAACTTCCTCTCAAAGCTGACACACGTTTCAGTCTCTTTTTCTTGTCTCTACTCACCCTTCAAGTGCTTTTTAACCCTCATTCTCCACTCAACACAGCTGAGGGCCACACTGTTGGTTACAGAGGCCCAGTAAGAAAGTGATTCCAGCAAGGGTGGCAGAAGGGACTGGCTAGGATGTAGTTTGAAAAGCCAAGTCAAGACAGCTGTCTAGAGCACAAAAGATCCCTAAGAGAAGCTTCTGCTTCTCTTATGGGCATAAATGGCATCAAATAATGAGATTTCTTTGACTTACCTCCCCTGATGTCACTTCCATGTGGATTTCATGTGTTCTCCTGCTGTAGTGATGAAATTGAAAGCTCGCTGGGATCTTGGCCAGAATTCTGGAGTGAGAAGGCCTGGCTCTGAGTTCTGACTTGGCCTCTTTGTAGCTGTGTGACCTTGAGAAACCTACTCAGTCTGAACTTCAGTTTCCTTATTCGTCAAAGAAGAGTAAGGAGATAGCCTATCTCACTGGGTTGCAGAGACCATTGAATGAGGGAAATGTTGGAAAAAGCATTCTGTAATTTATTTATTTTTTTAAATTTTAATTGGAGTATAGTTGCTTTCCAATGCTATGTTAGTTTCTACTGTACAGCAAAGTGAATCAGCTATACACGTGTATATATCCCCTCGTTTTTGGATTCCCTTCACATTTAGGTCACCACATAGCATTGAGTTCCCTGTGCTATACAGTACGTTCTCATTAGTTGTCTATTTTATACATAGTATCAATTGTGTATGTAAAGCATTTTGTAATTTAAAGTCTGCCCTTTAGATTGTGGGGCACGTGGTCCCCCCGGTCCTTCAGTGACGTGGATTTGCTCTCCTGTCTTGGGAGGCGTGCATTTCTCAACATCAGCCACCCTCCCCTCCTGCTCTTGGTAGATGGGTGTACAAGTTACCCCCAAAGGTCAACAGAGGTTTGGTAGAGCCAGACACTTTTGCTCCTTTTTTTCCCACCTTAAATCTCATGTTTCATTCTTTGCTTTTATTGACCTTGGGTTAGGGCATGTCTTTGTTAACAAGGACCATTTGAGATTGCCTTAATAGTGTCAACTCTTGCAAATATCATTTAGTCAGGGCAAACAACATGTGTGTTAGTTTCCTACTTCTGTATTGTATGGGGCACATTATGGGTGGGACATCAGGGTTGGAGAAGGAGACCCAGGCCAGGGTCATTTTCCCAGCCCCCCCAGCTTCTTGGCTTCTCGAGAAAGGGGTTTGGGAGGACGACTAAGAGTAGAATTGCAAGGAAAATAAAATTGAACATGCTTATTGGGGTGCTGGGTAGGTGTTATTAAGAATTGCTGTAGGGATAGAAAGGAATCTTTCCCATTTTATGGGGGAAGCATAGATGTACGCTCTTAAATTTTGTGTGAATTACCACTTAGAGTATGTGATTACAGCAGTGCAGCCAGTGAGAGGCTCTGCATCCTTGCGGTTCCAGTGAATGCAAATTTAGAACATTCCAGAATCTGACAGAAATGTTCCACCAAGACTGAATGGTGTTATTTTCCCAATTTATAGGAAAAAAAAAGTCAATGGTAAGATATTTCCCCCCACTGCCAAGATTGTTTATCTCCGTAATCTTTCTTAAACGTTGGTTCCAGCTACCATCTCTCCTGAGTTACAAAGAAGCAAATGCATTTTCAAAAATGTCCACTCAGTCTTAGTTCAATATATTATCAGACAACACCCAAGGGCTCCTGGTTACAGTTTTACCTTTGTGCCTGAATAACAGTCATAGTTCCTTATGGTAATTGCTCATACTTTGAGGACAGAATTAAGGGATTCCATACAGGCGTTTTTGCTTTTGTGGTTTCTGTATACTGGCACTGTTCCGTGAGCTTTACTTTGTTCTCAGTCCATCCTTGCCACTCACCTGGGAGGTAGATACATGGTCACTGTCTTTTCCAGATAGGAAAGCTGAGCTCAGGAAGTTAAAATTGCACGAAGACACACAGCTAGCACAACTGGAGTTTTGTACCTGAATTACTGTACAAATAGGAACTACAGAAATGGAACAGACGCTATTAGCAGTCACAGTGATGACTCAGCAACTAACCTACCATGCAGCAGGCACTGGGCTAACCCTTTTCCATCAATTCTCTCTTTAACATCTCACAGCCCTGGGAGGTGTGTGCCATTTTTATATCCATTTTACAGAAGCAGGGACTAAGGCAAGGAGAACTTGTGACTTGCTTTAGCCCCTGCTTCTGATGAGAGGCTGAGCCGGGACCAAACAAGACAGCTGATTTCAGAGTCCACATGATCAACCACTGGGCTACCATGGGAGGAACCAGAATTTCCAAGAGTCTGTCCAGATTCAGAACCCTTTGCAGCTGACCCATCTTGTGTTGATATGCGGGCATCAGGGTTTGAGGAGAGAAGAGCTCATCTTTCTAGGAAGGCACTGAGTAGAGCAATACTTGAGACTTCTACTGTGTAGACCCTGGGGTCTTTTCCTGGGGGTGGGTCCTGACCTTCAGCGAGTCACAGGAAAGATAGGACTAGTGACCCATTTAGTGTTTTCTTTTTTCTTTTTGGCCTCGCTGTGTGGCGTGCGGGATCTTAGTTCCCCGACCAGGCATCAAACCCGTGCCCCCTGCAGTGGAAGCATGGAGTCTTAACCACTGGACCGCCAGGGAAGTTCCTAGTGACCCATTTTCAAAGTCCAGTATCTTTGACCCTTTGTTTCTTCATGAAAGGGACGTGTGGACTTAGCTAAAATGTTGTCTCTGCAGGGGAAACTTACTGTTTGATGATTACGCACACGGCCCTCTGTTCTCACTCACAAATAAACCACAGGACTCACCCTGATCACTTTTCTCTGGGATGGCTCTAGAAAATATTAAAATTCTAAATGCACATAAGTGAGTGTGTTCGTTATGAATTGCTGTGTAACAAATTACACAACTTAGTGGTTTCAAATAACACGCATTCATGACCTCACAGTTTTGTGGGGCAGGAATGTGGGCACAGCTTAGTGGGACCTTTGCTTCAGCTTCTCTCCCAGGCTGCCATCCAGGGTGAGCCAGGTTCGGGCTGTTGTCTGAAGGTTGCACGGGGAAAGCATCTGCTCCCAAGCTCGTGTGGCTGTTGGCAGAATGCAGTTCCTGGAGAGTTGTTGACCGGGGTCTCGGCTCCTAGCTGACCACTGGCTGGAAGCCTCTCCCATGTCCCTGACAGTCACCCCTCCAACACTGCAGTTTCATCAAAGCCAGCAAGCTGAGAAGGCAGTAGAGAGCATCTGCCAGAAAGAAAAGAGTCACAAGTCGTTGTAACCTAATCAGGGAAGTTATTGCCCTATTCCACTGGGCAGAAGCCATGCGCCCGGCCAGCCTGTCTCTCGGGGAGGAGATTACACCAGGAGTGAGTACCAGGAAGCAGGGTCTTTGGGAACCATCTCAGCAGTCTGTCCACCACCATGAATTACTTGGTAATGAGTGTTGTTAATATCAGTGTGGCCTTGACAGCTGGAAGCTTCTGTTTGCAGAGCTATCAGCTTACTAGGTACAGGTGCCAGAACTGGTCACAGTATCTTCTTAGTAAGGTGGTTGTGTGTTTCTGCCTTTTTATTGCTTAGCTGTTCAACTGTTGTGTGTCCTTTTGAGCTGCAGTGGATTCTTTGCTTCTGCCTGACAGCGTTTGGCCTAACTCCTACTTAGCTAGATAGACATCACTGCTTCAGGGCACCCCGTTCTTGGTCCTCACCCCACTCAAGGGGAGGAGAGGTCCCCTTGTTAAGCACCCTCAAAGTACTGTTTCTCTATCAGAGGAGCCGTTCGTCTTCCTGGTTAGAATTTAAGCTCTGTGGTGACAGAGACCATGTCCATCTTCCTCTCTGCTGTCCCCAGCGCTTAGCACACCCCAGCTGTTCAATAAATATTGGCACAATGAGGGAAGAGCCCCACTTCATGTGCTTCTTTTTCTTTTAAGCAAATGTGGTTCACTGAAGCCAGACTCTACTGAAACATTTTGTCTTTGTACAAACTTTCGTGTAAATAAATGAGCACATTTGGAAAATCTGTTTTAAGAAGACCAGGTGTCCCAATATTTGGTACAGAAAAGGCAGCTAGTATCTATGCGTGATCCAAAAGAAGCAGCTCCAGGGAATACTATGAAACTCTTCTTTGAACGTTATTTTTATTGGCTAGAAAATAGGAGCTGATCATTTAATAAAAGTTGAAGAGTTCTGTATCAGTTTTAGCTTATTCCTGTCATCTCATTGAGAAGCACACAGATGGAAGGATGGATATGAATGACTCTGTGTACTGATTTGGCTTTGAGTTTTCCTTAGCAATATCTACTGACCTGGTGAAGATAAACCGAACTGCATATTCATTTTTTCCTTTTTAGTCCCTCTCCCCACATTTTAAACTTTTCAAATGGTTTTGACCCAAATGAGTCAATATTCAATTGGAGGATTAAATGACTCTTTGTAAAACGGACTCAACTTCAGCATCTACAAAAGCAACAAAAAACAAACCACAAAACCTCACAACAGCCTAATTTGCAAATCACGCATTTTACTTTGTTTTATATTGTTTCCTTATATTGGCCTTGGTTATCCTTTTATTTATGTCCATGTTGGGTGATTTCAGTGGTTTGGGGAAAAACATTTTTTTTTATAAATTTATTTATTTATTTATTTTTGCTGTGTTGGGTCTTCGTTTCTGTGCGAGGGCTTTCTCTAGTTGCGGAGAGTGGGGGCCACTCTTCATCGCGGTGCGCGGGCCTCTCACTATCGCGGCCTCTCTTGTCGCGGAGCACAGGCTCCAGACGCGCAGGCTCAGTAGCTGTGGCTCACGGGCCCAGTTGCTCTGCGGCATGTGGGATCCTCCCAGACCAGGGCTCGAACCCATGTCCGCTGCATTGGCAGGCAGATTCTCAACCACTGCGCCACCAGGGAAGCCCGGGAAAAACATTTTTATAGAAAAACGTTTGAAAACATCAAAGTTTATTGTTGATAAACTCACAGTAATTTTCTTAAGTACATTTCTTAAGGTTGTACCCTATTTATTTTTATAAAACATTTTTCTCTTGGTGGTTTACCATCAGTGCTTTGCATAAATAGCATAAAAGCTAAGCCCAGCTCATGAACAGGTGAAGTAGGTTATCAAAGGAAGAGTGAAATTCATGTTGCTGAAAAGTTTTTATGAATAAGAACTGGGTTGCCTATTTAGGTATAGTTCTGGGAATATGAACTATTTAAGTTTACAGAATAGCAGGCCCATTCTTCTCCCGTGTGTGTGTGTGTGTGTGTGTGTGTGTGTGTGTGTGTGTGTGTGTGTTGGGAGAGGGAATTAATCATGAATTCAATTTCTTTAACAGGTATATGGCCATATAGACATTTCTCATTCTGTGCCAGTTTTGGTAATTTGGATCTTTTATTTTTTTTTAATTTTTAAATTTTTTTTCAGTTTTCTTTTTTTCTTTTAACATCTTTATTGGAGTATAATTGCTTTACAATGGTGTGTTAATTTCTGCTTTATAACAAAGTGAATCAGCTATACATATACATATATCCCCACATCTCCTCCCTCTTGTGTCTCCCTCCCACCCTCCCTATCCCACCCCTCTAGGTGGTCACAAAGCACGGAGCTGATCTCCCTGTGCTACGCGGCTGCTTCCCACTAGCTATCTATTTTACATTTGGTAGTATATATAAGTCCATGCCATTCTCTCACTTTGTCCCATCTTAACCTTGCCCCTCCTCGTGTCCTCAAGTCCATTCTCTACATCTGCGTCTTTATTCCTGTCCCGCCCCTAGGTTCTTCATAACCATTTTTTTTTTTTTGGATTCCATATATCTGTGTTAGCACACGGTATTTGTTTTTCCCTTTCTGACTTACTTCACTCTGTATGACAGACTCTAGGTCCACTCACCTCACTACAAATAACTCAATTTCGTTTCTTGTAATGGCTGACTAATATTCCATTGTATATATGTGCCACATCTTCTTTATCCATTCATCTGTCGATGGACACTTAGGTTGCTTCCGTGTCCTGGCTATTGTAAATAGAGCTGCAATGAACATTTTGGTACATGACTCTTTGAATTATGGTTTTCTCAGGGTATATGCCCAGTAGTGGGATTGCTGGGTCGTATGGTAGTTCTATTTTTAGTATTTTAAGGAACCTCCATACTGTTCTCCATAGTGTCTGTATCAATTTACATTCCCACCAACAGTGCAAGAGGGTTCCCTTTTCTCCACATCCTCTCCAGCACTTACTGTTTGTAGATTTTTGATGATGGCCATTCTGACCAGTGTGAGGTGATACCTCATTGTAGTTTTCATTTACATTTCTCTAATGATTAGTAATGTTGAGCATTCTTTCATGTGTTTGTTGGCAATCTGTATGTCTTCTTTGGAGAAATGTCTGTTTAGGGCTTCTGCCCATTTTTGGATTGGGTTGTTTGTTTTTTTGATATTGAGCTGCATGAGCTGCTTGTAAATTTTGGAGATTAATCCTTTGTAAGTTGCTTCATTTGCAAATATTTTCTCCCATTCTGATGGTTGTCTTTTGGTCTTGTTTATGGTTTCCTTTGCTGTGCAAAAGCTTTTAAGTTTCATTAGGTCCCATTTGTTTATTTTTGTTTTTATTTCCATTTCGCTAGGAGGTGGATCAAAAAGGATCTTGATGTGATTTATGTCATAGAGTGTTCTGCCTGTTTTCCTCTAAGAGTTTTATAGTGTCTGGCCTTATCTTTAGGTCTTTAATCCATTTGGAGTTTATTTTTGTGTATGGTGTTAGGGAGTGTTCTAATTTCATTCTTGTACATGTAGCTGTCCAGTTTTCCCAGCACCAATTATTGAAGGGGCTGTCTTTTCTCCATTGTATATTCATGTTCCTTTATCAAAAATAAGGTGAGCATATGTGTGTGGGTTTATCTCTGGGCTTTCTATCCTGTTCCACTGATCTATATTTCTGTTTTTGTGCCAGGACCATACTGTCTTGATTACTGTAGTTTTGTAGTATAGTCTGAAGTCCAGGAGCCTGATTCCTCCAGCTCCATTTTTCTTTCTCAAGATTGCTTTGGCTATTTGGGATCTTTTGTGTTTCCATACAAATTGTGAATTTTTTTGTTCTAGTTCTGTGAAAAATGCCATTGGTAGTTTGATAGGGATTGCATTGACTCTGTAGATTGCTTTGGGTACTATAGTCATTTTCACAGTGTTGATTCTTCCAATCCAAGAACATGGTATATCTCTCCTTCTGTTTGTATCATCTTTAATTTCTTTCATCAGTGTCTTATAGTTTTCTGCATACAGGTCTTTTGTCTCCTTAGGTAGGTTTATTCCTAGGTATTTTATTCTTTCTGTTGCAGTGGTAAATGGGAGTGTTTCCTTAATTTCTCTTTCAGATTTTTTATCCTTACTATATAGGAATGCAAGAGATTTCTATGCATTAATTTTGTATCGTGCTACTTTACCAAATTCATTGATTAGCTCTAGTAGTTTTCTGGTAGCATCTTTAGGATTCTCTATGTATAGTATCATGTCATCCGCAAACAGTGACAGTTTTACTTCTTCTTTTCCAATTTGGATTCCTTTTATTTCTTTTTCTTCTCTGACTGCTGAGGCAAAAACTTCCAAAACTATGTTGAATAATAGTGGTGAGAGTGGGCAACCTTGTCTTGTTCCTGATCTTAGTGGAAATGGTTTCAATTTTTCACCATTGAGCACGATGTTGGCTGTGGGTTGGTCTTATATGGCCTTATTATGTTGAGGAAAGTTCCCTCTATGCCTACTTTCTGGAGGGTTTTTATCATAAATGGGTGTTGAATTTTGTCGAAAGCTTTCTCTACATCTATTGAGATGATCATATGGTTTTTCTCCTTCAATTTGTTAACATGGTGTATCATATTGATTGATTTGCATATATTGAAGAATCCTTGCATCCCTGGGATAGACCCCATTTGATCGTGGTGTATGGTCCTTTTAATGTGCTGTTAGATTCTATTTGCTAGTATTTTGTTGAGGATTTTTGCATCTGTGTCCATCAGTGATATTGGCCTGTAGTTTTCTTTCTTTGTGACATCTTTGTCTGGTTTTGGTATCAGAGTGATGGTGGCCTTGTAGAATGAGTTTGAGAGTGTTCCTCCCTCTGCTATATTTTGGAAGAGTTTGAGAAGGGAAGGTGTTAGCTCTACTCTAAATGTTTGATAGAATTTGCCTGTGAAGCCATCTGGTCCTGGACTTTTGTTTGTTGGAAGATTTTTAATCACAGTCTCAATTTCAGTGCTTGTGATTGGTCTGTTTATATTTTCTATTTCTTCCTGGTTCAGTCTCAGAAGGTTGTGCTTTTCTAAGAATTTGTCCATTTCTTCCAGGGTGCCCATTTTATTGGCATATATTGCTTGTAGTAATCTGTCATGATCCCTTGTATTTCAGCAGTGTCAGTTGTTACTTCTCCTTTTGCATTTCTAATTCTATTGATTTGAGTCTTTTCCCTTTTTTCTTGATGAGTCTGGCTAATGTTTTATCAGTTTTGTGTATATTCTCAAAGAACCAGCTTTTCCCTTTATTGATCTTTGCTATTGTTTCCTTCATTTCTTTTTCATTTATTTCTGATCTGATTTTTATGATTTCTTTCCTTCTGCTAACTTTGGGGTTTCTTTGTTCTTCTTTCTCTAATTGCTCTAGGTGTAAGGTTAGGTTGTTTATTTGAGATGTTTCTTGTGTCTTGAGGTAGGATTGTATTGTTATAAACTTCCCTCTTAGAACTTTTTTTTGCTGCATCCTATAGCTTTTTGGTCGTCATGTTTTCATTGTCATTTGTTTCTAGGTATTTTTTTATTTCCTCTTTGATTTCTTCAGTGATCTCTTGGTTATTAAGTAGTGTATCGTTTAGCCTCCATGTGTTTGTATTTTTTACGGATGTTTTCCTGTAATTGATATCTAGTCTCATAGCGTTGTGGTCAGAAAAGATACTTGATATGATTTCAATTTTCTTAAATTTATCAAGGCTTGATTTGTGACCCAAGATATGATCTATCCTGGAGAATGTTCCATGAACACTTGAGAAGAAAGTGTATTCTGTTGTTTTTGGATGCAATGTCTTATAAATATCAATTAAGTCCATCTTGTTTAATGTATCATTTTAAGCTTGTGTTTCCTTATTTATTTTAATTTTGGATGATATGTCCATTGGTGACAGTGGGGTGTTAAAGCCCCCTACTGTGATTTTGTTACTGTCGATTTTCCCTTATGGCTGTTAGCATTTGCTTTATGTATGGAGGTGCTCCTATGTTGGGTGAATAAATATTTACAATGGTTATATCTTCTTCTTGGATTGATCCCTTGATCATTATGTAGTGTCCTTCTTTGTCTCCTGTAATACTCTTTATTTTAAAGTCTATTTTGTCTGATATGAGAATTGCTATTCCAGCTTTCTTTTGATTTCCATTTGCATGGAATATCTTTTTCCATCTCCTCACTTTCAGTCTGTAAGTGTCCCTAGGTCTGAAATTGGTCTCTTGTAGACGGCATATATATGTGTCTTGTTTTTGTATCCATTCAGCCAGTCTACGTCTTTTGGTTGGAGCATTTAATCCATTTCCATTTAAGGTAATTATCAATATGTATGTTCCTAGTACCATTTTCTTAATTGTTTTGGGTTTGTTATTGTAGGCCTTTTCCTTCTCTTGTGTTTCCTGCCTAGAGAAGTTCCTTTAGCTTTTGTTGTAAAGCTGGTTTCGTGGTGCTGAATTCTCTTAGCTTTTGCTTGTCTGTAAAGGTTTTAATTTCTCCATTGGATCTGAATGAGATCCTTGCTGGGGAGAGTAATCTTGGTTGTAGGTTTTTCCCTTTCATCACTTTAAACATGTCCTGCCACTCCCTTGTGGCTTGCAGAGTTTCTGCTGAAAGATCAGCTGTTAACCTTATGGAGATTCCCTTGTATGTTATTTGTTGTTTTTCCCTTGCTGCTTTTAATATTTTTTCTTTGTGTTTAATTTTTTATAGTTTGATGAATATGTGTCTTGGCATGTTTATCCTTGGCTTTATCCTGTATGGGACTCTCTGTGCTTCCTGGACTTGATTAACTATTTCCTTACCCATATTAGGGAAGTTTTCAACTATAATCTCTTCAAATATTTTCTCAGTCCGTTTCTTTATCTCTTCTTCTTCTGGGACCCCTATAATTCGAATGTTGGTGCGTTTAATGTTGTCCCAGATGTCTCTGAGGCTGTCCTCAATTCTTTTCATTCTTTTTTCTTTATTCTGATCTGCAGTAGTTTTTTCCACTATTTTATCTTCCAGGTCACTTATCCGTTCTTCTGCCTCAGTTATTCTGCTATTGATTCCTTCTAGAGAATTTTTAATTTCATTTATTGTGTTGTTCATCATTGTTTGTTTGCTCTTTAGTTCTTGTAGGTCCTTGTTGACCATTTCTTGTATTTTCTCCATTCTATTTCCACGATTTTGGATCATTTTTACTATGATTATTCTGAATTCTTTTTCAGGTAGACTGCCTGCTTCCTCTTCATTTGTTTGGTCTGGTGGGTTTTTACCTTGCTCCTTCATCTGCTGTGTGTTTCTCTGTCTTTTCATTTTGTTTAACTTAACTGTGTTTGGGGTCTCGTTTTCCCAGTCGGCAGGTTTGTAGTTCCCTTTGTTTTTGGTGTCTGTCCCCATTGACTAAGGTTGGTTCAGTGGATTGTGTAGGCTTCCTGGTGGAGGGGACTGTTGCCTGTGTTCTGGTGGATGAGGCTGGATGTTGTCTTTCTGGTGGGCAGGACCGTGTCCAGTGGTGTGTTTTGGGGTGTCTGTGACCTTATTATGATCTTAGGCTGCCTCTCTGCTAATGGGTGGGGTTGTGTTCCTGTCTTGCTAGTTGTTTGGCATAGGGTGTCCAGTCCTGTAGCTTGCTGGTCGTTGAGTGGAGCTCAACATCTTATCGTTGAGATGGAAATCTCTGGGAGAGCTTTCGCCGTTTGATATTATGTGGAGCCAGGAGGACTCTGGTGGACCAGTGTCCTGAACTCAGCTCTCGCACCTCAGAGGCTCAGGCCTGACACCCAGCTGGAGCACCAAGACCCTGTCAGCCACACGGCTCAGAAGAAAAGGGAGTGAAAAAGAAAGAAAGAAAGAGAAATATAAAATAAAATAAAATAAAGTTATGAAAATTAAAAATAAAAAATAATTTCTAAAATAAAAAAATTGAAAAGTAATACAAAAAGATAAAGAAAGAAAGAAGAGAGCAACCAAACCAAAAAGCAAATCCACCAATGATAGCAACTGCTAAAAACTATACTAAAAAAAAAGCAAGATTAAAAAAAACCCAAAAATAAAACATAAACGGACAGACAGAACCCTAGGACAAATGATATAAGCAAAACTATACAGACAAAATCACACAAAGAAGTGTACACATACACACTCACAAAAAGAGAAGAAGGGAAAAAAAATATATATCCTTGGTCCCAAAGTCCGCTGCCTCAATTTTGGGATGTTTCGTTGTCTATTCAGGTGTTCCACGGATGCAGGGTACATCAGGTTGGTTGTGGAGATTTAATGCTCTGCTCCTGAGGCTGCTGGGAGAGATTTCCCTTTCTCTTCTTTGTTCGCACAGCTCCTGGGTTTCAGCTTTGGATTTGGACCCGCCTCTGCCTGTAGGTCGCCTGAGGGCGTCTGTTCTTCGCTTAGACAGGACGGGGTTAAAGGAGCAGCTGCTTCGGGGGCTCTGGCTCACTCAGGCCGGGGGGAGGGAGCGGTACGGAGGAGGCGGGGCGAGCCTGCGGCGGCAGAGGCGTCGTGACGTTGCACCAGCCCGAGGCGCGCCGTGCGTTCTCCCGGGGAAGTTGTCCCGGGATCACGGGACCCTGGCAGTGGCGGGCTGCACCGGCTCCCGGGAGGGGCGGTGTGGAGAGTGACCTGTGCTCGCCCACAGGCTTCTTGGTGGCGGCAGCAGCAGCCTTAGCGTCTCCTGCCCGTCTCTGGGGTCCGCGCTGATGGCCGCGGCTCGCGCCCGTCTCTGGAGCTCGTTTAGGCGGCGCTCTGAATCCCCTCTCCTCGCGCACCAGGAAACAAAGAGGCAAGAAAAAGTCTCTTGTCTCTCCGGCAGCTCCAGACCTTTTCCCGGACTCCCTCCCGGCTAGCTGTGGCGCACTAGCCCCTTCACTGTGGCGGCTGTGTTCACGCCGCCAACCCCAGTCCCCTCCCTGCGATCCGACCAAAGCCCGAGCCTCAGCTCCCAGCCCCGCCCGCCCCGGCCGGTGAGCAGACAAGCCTCTCGGGCTGGTGAGTGCTGCTCGGCACCGATCCTCCGTGTGGGAATCTCTCCACTTTGCCCTCCGCTCCCCTGTGGCTGTGCTCTCCTCCGTGGCCTCCGAAGCTGCCCCCCTCCGCCACCCGCAGCCTCCACCCGCGAAGGGGCTCCTAGTGTGTGGACACCTTTCCTCCTTCACGGCTCCCTCCCACTGGTGCAGGTCCTGTCCCTATTCTTTTGTCTCTGTTTTTTCGTTTTTCTTTTGCCCTACCCAGGTATGTGGGGAGTTTCTTGCCTTTTGGGAGGTCTGAGGTCTTCTGCCAGCGTTCAGTAGCTGTTCTGTAGGAGTTGTTCCACATGTAGATGTATTTCTGATGTATTTGGGTGGGGGAGGTTGATCTCCATGTCTCACTCCTTCGCCATGTTGGAGGTCTCTGGTAATTTGTGCCTTTTAAAGAACTTGTCCATGTCATCCGAGTTAACAGATTTATTGGCATAACATTTTCCCTAATTTTTTACCATTTTAATGCGCATGCTTATACTGATGCCCTCTCTTTAATTCCTGAAACTGATAAGTTGTGATTTCTCTCACTTTTTCTTTCATCTTGCTAGGAATTTAACAATTTTATCAATGTTTTTGAACAACCTACTTTTGATTTCAAAGATTTTTCTCTCTTTTTTTTGTTTTCTATTTCAATTATTTATATGCTTTAGCATTTCTTTCCTTCTACTTTGTCTCTGATTTGCTATTCTTATGGTGGATCCTTAGATTACTGACATAAAACCTTTCTCCTTTTCCCATATAAGCGTTTGAAAATATAAGCATCCCTGTAATCACATCTTTATTTGCTTAGCTTGAAGTCTTTAGTTGCATATCATAAATTTTTATATGCTGTATTTTCACTATCATTCAGCTCAATATATTTATGTTTCTTGTAAGTTAATTCGTTGACCTTAGCTTATTTGGAAATACATTACTTAATGTCCACGTACTTGAGGATTTTAAAAGATATCTTGCTTTTTGGGGGTTTTTTTGGTATCTAAATTTTTTTTTAACATCTTTATTGGAATATAATTGCTTTACAATGGTGTGTTAGTTTCTGCTTTATAACAAAGTGAATCAGTTATACATATACATGTGTTCCCATATCTCTTCCTTCTTGCGTCTCCCTCCCTCCCACCCTCCCTATCCCACCCCTCTAGGTGGTCACAAACCACTGAGCTGTCTTTCTGTTTTTAATTTTTAATTTCACTTTCTTGTCATCAAAGAATAATAGGGTCTTTATGATTTCCCTGTTTTCACTTGTTGAGACTTGTTTTATACCCCAGCTTATAGTCTGTATTGGTGAATAACCCATGAGCAGTTGAAAGGAACACGTATTCTGTAGCTGTTGGATGGGGTAGTGTTCTATAAATAGCAAAATTTGTGGATGGTGTTGTCAAATCTTCTATAAGCCTACTGATTTTTTTGTTTACCATTTCTGTCAGTTACAGGGAAGGTAGTATAACCTTTAACTAGAGTTGTCAGTTGATCTAATTCTCCTTTCAATTCTGTCAGTTTTCTTCATGTATTTTGAAACTCTTACTAGGTTTATGTACACCTAGGATTGTTACGTCTGTTTGATGAATTGACCAGTTTATCACTATGAAATTTGATCTCAGGTGCTAATTCACCTTGATCTCAGGTGCTAATTCTTGTCTTTCAGTCTACTTTGACTAATATTAATATAGCTACCTCCGCTTTCTTATGCTTATTGCATGCATATGTATGCATGGAATGTTTTTTTTTTCCGTTTATATTTATGTATTTATTCATTATTTTCAACCTGGCTTTGTATTGATGCTTAAAGTGCATTTCCTATAGATAGTAAATAGTTGGCCTTGCATTTTTTTAAAAAAATTAATTAATTAATTTATTTTTGGCTGTGTTGGGTCTTCGTTTCTGTGCGAGGGCTTTCTCCAGTTGCGGCAAGCGGGGGCCACTCTTCATCGCGGTGCACGGGCCTCTCACTATCGTGGCCTCTCCCGTTGCGGAGCACAGGCTCCAGACGCGCAGGCTCAGTAGTTGTGGCTCACGGGCCTAGTTGCTCCACGGCATATGGGATCTTCCCAGACCAGGGCTCGAACCTGTGTCCCCTGCATTAGCAGGCAGATGCTCAACCACTGCGCCACCAGGGAAGCCCTGGCCTTGCATTTTAATCTGTTCTGAGGGTCTCTTCCTTTAAAGTGGAACAGTTAATCCAATTACATTTAATGTAATTATTCCTATGGGGAGTTAAGTTCATTATCTTACTCTTTCATATTTGCCCAATATGTTTTTCTTTTTGATGGAGTTGTTTTAGTATTCCATTATTTTTAGCTATATTTCCTAATTTGATTATGGTTATTTTTTAGTGGTTGCTACAGAGATTAGAATGTATATTTTTTAACTTATTGTCCTGTTGGACAATATCAGATCTAGCCTCACGGGGTTGCTACCCTTAGTTATCATAGGAGTCATGAGAAGGAGCCTGCATCCAGCTGTGAGATCCAGAAAGGCTGTGTGCAGTTAGTGTGGTACCAGCATTTTCATCCAGTAGTTTTATAGTTTTATTTTTCTTACAGTAAATCATTGATCCACCTAGCATTTATTTTGATATTAAGAGTGAGAATAGGAATCCATCTGCTGTTCAGATGGCTACCCAGTCATGACCACTATTTTACTTAAGTTGATTTGAAATGCTACCTCGATCGTATACTAAATTTTCCATTTCCTCACTTTCATTCACTTCTATTGATCTGTCTGTCACATACCAGTACTGCACACTTAAGTATTGCTGCTTGATATTGCTAATATCTGGTAGATCGAAACCCCTTATACAATTCTTTCAGTATTTTTCTGTACCGTCTCACTTATTTTCCACATAAACGTTAGAATCTAGAGAGAAATCACGATAGATGGGAACCAGATTGCATTAAAGTTGTGGATAAACAGAGAGGGGCTAGCGCCTTCTAAAATGTGTATTGCGTGTTACAGTTTGCCTTCCAGAAGGTGACACTCATCATGCTTATGATCTTCCTGCCTGCTTTTCTGAAGCCTCTTTATCACCAGCTAGAGGCCTTATGGTTGTCAGTTATCATCTCATTTTCTTTGCCAATTTTCTAGGTTAAAATAGTTTAATTCACATTTTAAATTTATTATTGGGGCTTTAGGAGTCCAATAAGTAACACTGCTCTTCCCCTCTTAGATTCAGAGCTCGTTGATTGCTCACAACAGTAAGAGATCAAACCATCCGTTATTACTAGAAAGCTGATTGGAGGATTTAGTTTCCGTCTGTGGCCAAGTGGACCTGCTGCTGTTTCACTTCCAGATTTGAGAGTCATCTGTCCTGCTGGCCAGTGTCAGACTTGCCTCACAGGGTTGCTACCCTTAACGTATGGCAGAGAGTAGACCAGGATGAATGCGCAGTGGACAGATCCAAGAAGGGAAGGAGAACCCATAAACGGAGCCATGAAGCCCAGTTTCTCTTCCCAGTCTCTTCTGTCATATATTCACCTTTCCTTCCCTGGAGGAGCTGGGAGTGGAGGCGAGGTCAGGAGTACTTCTCTAATAGAAGTTCTTGCACACGGAAACAAGGATGGGGCAGGTGAAGGAGTTGGGGGCAGGATATTATCTTTAAATACTTAATAATGCAGTTGAACTTTCCCCCTTAGGTTTGTCAGCTATTTGTGATTCTTCTTTTTTTGAATCGTAATTCACATCCTTTGGTCACTTTGTTGTTGAGCTATTTGTCTTCTCTTATTGACTTGTGAAGAGCTATTTACATATTATGGCACTGCTCTGTTGTGAGCCAAACTTTTGGATGAACAGCACTATCATCCATTTCTTACTAAGCATTTTTAGGTGTTTTTTGCCTTAGTTATTTTTCTTTTCTTGTCACTAAATGGGATCCCATTTTCAATGTTATTTTAGTAATGGCATTTTCGTGTATTGATCTATATATATAAATTCTGGGACTAGTGTGTTTATTAAAATGTCTTGCTGGTTTTAGTAGATGTTCAGTTGATTTTCTTGGGTTTCTTAGGTAACTAATCATATCACCTATAAGTAATTTCTCTTTTTAAACATTTATTTCTCTGAATTATTTTTTATTGTTTTATTGCAGTCTCTCAAACATAAAGAACAGTTTAAAAGCACTTGTGCAAATAGCAGGACTCCCTCTTATGTTTTGGTCTTTAATGTGAAGGCCCCTGGCATTTCACCATTGATTATGATATTGACTGTAGATTTAAGATGCAAGTTCATTATTTTAAGGAAAACTCTATTTCTGGTTTTCAAGTAGGAATTTTTTTAAAAAAAAAATCAGTATTGGATTTTGAATTTACTAACTGCCTTTTAGACCCTTAATGAGGCACTGCATCTTCCCCCCCTTTTAATCTTTTGATCTACTGATATAAATATTCATTGGCTTATAGCTGTAATTATTCATTGATGGATTTCTCAATATCAAAATATCCTTGGGCTTCCCTGGGGGCACAGTGGTTGAGAATCTGCCTGCTAATGCAGGGGACACGGGTTCGAGCCCTGGTCTGGGAGGATCCCGCGTGCCGCGGAGCGACTGGGCCCGTGGGCCACAACTGCTGAGCCTGCGCGTCTGGAGCCTGTGCTCCGCAACAAGAGAGGCCACGGTAGTGAGAGGCCCGCGCGCCGCAATGAAGAGTGGCCCCCGCTTGCCGCATCTAGAGAAAGCCCTCGCACAGAAACGAAGACCCAATCAATCAATCAATCAATAAATAAATCTAAAAAAAAAAATTAAAAAATTAAAAAAAAAATATCCTTACATCTTGGGGACATATCCAACTCTGTATCATATTTTTAACATGCTGCTGAATTTAATTTCCTAATGTTCTAATTAAGATTTTTCACATCTCCATTAAGTAGGCAAAGTGGTTTTATATCAGTTGTGTATTGACATATACTGCTTAATAAACTGCCCCAAAGTCAGTGGCTTCAAACAATAAAAGATTTCTTTGGCTCGTGAGTCTGTAAGTCAGGGGTTGACATTGAGCAGTTCTGGTCTCTGCAAGGCTTGCTGGTGTGTTTGTGCGTCTGCTGTCCACAGGGTGGCTGGGCTCCGCTCCACATGTCTGTCCTTCCCTCCAGCAGGCTAGCCCAGGCTCCTTCTCACAGGAAGGTGGAGGAACAAGATGGAACAAGCCCTAATGCGAAAGCCCATTTCAAGTCTCTGCTTGGATCCTACCTGCTAACATTCCATTATGTGTCAGGTAGTCAAACCCAGAATCAAGGGATAGGGAAATGGGCAAAGTCATATCCCAGCCCCAAAGCTACAGGGTCCTTGGGGCGAAGATAGAGGGACAGTGAAGTATTAGGGCCATTCTAGCAACCAGCTGTAATCCTAAAGTTTCCTTTGTCCTGTCTGTGGGTGTGCATGTGTATTTTTGGGGGATAGTAAAAATAATATGAGAATAATCTGCCTTTGGGGGCTTTAAAAGCTCTCCTTTGGGCCCAGCATCTGTATGGAACATAAATCTTGTACAGATTTTCAACTTCTTATGTGGTCATTGGTTTTGCCATTTCTTAGCCAATTTTTTTAAACTTAGCCTTTCCTAGAAAATCTTTATTTATTCATGCTTCACATGTTAGTATAAATAATGCATAGTACTTGGTGGTAATTTAAATTTTGTACCTGTAATTATACTCATTTACAATTTGTCTTTCTCCTTGTTTGGACTTAGAGTTTTACATAGGTATTTGGTCTGTCTGAAGAATTAAGACTTGGATTTATTAATCAAATCTATTGCTTTTATTTCTGGCTTCTAATTTAATAATTTCTGCTTTTATTTCTTAACTCCTTCTTCTTAAGTTTCATTGTTTTGGTTTTGTTTTTTTCTAGTTTAATGCTTAGTTCATTTATATTCATATCTCTTAGTCATAAAAGCATTTTAAAACTATGCCTTTTCCTGCTAGTAAATTTTTGGATCCCCCCACCCACCATATACTTTGATGTGTAGCATTCTTTAGACAGAAGTTAAAACATTTTCTACCTTTTTTTTTCCTTGTTTCTGTCAAGAATTGCTGTTTGAAGATTGACATAAATCTTTTGGAGGACAGATATTCTGTGAACTACTAAATTCCAAGACTGAGGCAAATTTTAACGGAAATATGTGAAAAACCACATCTCCTTATTTTGCCACCACTACAAAAAAATGAGTATAGATTTAGAATTCCATCAATTGAGTGTCTCTTTTGAGTATTCCTCTTTTCAAAAAAATTTTCTTAGCAGTGGATATCTGATATCTTGACGTGGTCAATTCCATGGCATTCACTTTGCAAATGGATGCAGTAGAAGAGTTGGATGTTCATGAATATTTTTTCTCTCCAAAGACTACGTCCACAGAGCTTTCATTTTGAATAGCCAACCAGTTTGTTCTCATCATTAAGCATGATGTTTCCATTAAAACCCTACTCTTAAAAAAATTAATGATAAAATTTTAGTCAAATTGAAATGTCATTAGCAGGTATAATTGCCAGTAAGGTATATAGAATATAAAGAATTATGGGATTTCAGAATGTGGAAGAAACTCACCCAGTTCTGTGATTACTGACCTTTTTCATCATTCTCTACATGAATGTTTATTGAGCAACTACTGCATCCCAGACACCATGTGCAAGTTACTTCCAAATCCTCCCTAGCCCTTCCTTCCAGAGCAGAGGAGGAAGTTATTGAGTTATTTGAAAGCCAAGGTTTGCAGGGAACCGATTGCAATAGACAAACCAGCATTATCGTGGGATGCATTCTGGGGCTTTTATTTTCATAAAAATGACTCCCAGCACCCTGATACTACATCCTTGGAACTCCAAGAAGCCAGGGTGACAAACTGTAAATCTGTCATTTTTCAGATAAGGAAGGTAAGGCTGAGAAGGTCAAAGGACTGTCCAAAGATAGATGCCAAACAAGTAAAGGAGCAGGATTTTATGGAGACGTAGATGGAGTATCAATGGGAAAGTAAGCTAAGTAAATACATGCAAATATCTTTCGCTTTTAAAAAAGTTTTGTTATCAGTATAAAAGTTATTTTAAATCTGTCATCAAATTTAATTAATATTTTTATTGAAGTATAGTTGATTTTCAATGTTGTGTTAATTACTGCTGTACGGCAAAGTAATTCACATATGTGTATATGTGTATGTGTGTGTGTATATATATATATATATATATATATATATATACACATTCTTTTTAAAAAAATATTCTTTACCATTATGGTTTATCATAGGATGTTGAATATAGTTCTTTGTGTTATGCAGTAGGACCTTGTTGTTTATCCATTCTATATATTAAAACTTGCATCTGCTAATCCCAACCTCCCACTCCATCCCTTCCACAACCCCCTACCCCTTGGCAACCACCAGTCTGTTCTCGATGTCTGTGATTCTGTTTCATAGATAAGTTCATTTGTGGGACATTTTATTTTAATTAATTAATTTATTTATTAATTTTTGGCTGCCTTGGGTCTTCATTGCTGTGTGCATGCTTTCTCTAGTTGCAGAAAGCGGGGGCTACTCTTTGTTGTGGTGCGCGGGCTTCTCATTGCGGTGGCCTCTCGTTGCGGAGCACAAGCTCTAGGTGCGTGGGCTCAGTAGTTATGGCGCACAGGCTTAGTTGCTCCGTGGCATGTGGGATCTTCCTGGATCAGGGATCAAACCTGTGTCCCCTGCACTGGCAGGTGGATTCTTAACCACTGCACCACCAGGGAAGTCCTGTGGCATATTTTAGATTCCACATATAGGTGATATCACGTGGTATTTGTCTTTCTCTTTCTGACTTACTTCACTTAGTATGATAATCTTTAGTTGCATCCATGTTGCTGCAAATGGCATTATTTCATTCTTTTTAATGGCTGAGTAGTACTCCATTGTATATATGTGCCACATCTTCTTTATCCATTCATCTGTCGATGGACACTTAGGTTGCTTCCATGTCCTGGCTGTTGTGAACAGTGATGCTAGTGATGCTAGTGAACAGTGGTGAAAAAAGGGGTGCGTGTATCTTTTTGAATTACAGTTTTGTCTGTAATTAAAATATGCCCAGGAGTGGGATTGCTGGATCATATAGTATTCCTGTTTTTAGTTTTCTGGGGAACCTTTATATTGTTCTCCATAGTGGCTGTACCAACTTACATTCCCACCAACAGTGTAGGAGGGTTCCCTTTTCTCCACACCCTCTCCAGCATTTGTCATTTGTAGACTTTTTAATGATGGCCATTCTGACTGGTGTGAGGTGATACCTCATTGTAGTTCTGATTTGCATTTCTCTAATAGTTAGCGATGTCGAGCATCTTTTCATGTGCCTATTGGCCGCCTGTATGTCTTCTTTGGAGAAATGTCTATAAAATCTGTCATCAAATTTAAATGGCTACCTTCCTTTGGCATTGCCTTTGGGCCTGTGGGAGTTGCTGTAAATATGATTCCCTGGCCAGGGTTAAGACATGATCTTGTAGACTTGTGAGGGGGCGTTATCCCTGGGGAATGGGTTTCCACAAGTCAGGGCACCTGGATGCCTACGGTCAGCTCTTTGTGCCAGAGCAGTCAATTGGTTACAGAAGGCAGTTTCCCCTTCATTTTCGGGACTCTGGAAGGTTCATTATGAAATCTTCCCAAAGGTACATGAGCAGGGCCAGGCTAGACCTGGATTGCATTAGCTTTGTCTACTCACAAACAGCGGGCAGCATTAGAAGAGTCATAAATCTCTTATTTGCGTTTTTTTTGTGACCAGAGCCCCTCATGTAGCTCAGCTCTTTAATAAACAGGTTGAGATTCTCTGCAAATCAAATGGGAAAAAAACGACAATCTCATGTAACCACAGCGTCAGCCGAGTTTTCTCACTGTGTGTCTGTTTACACGTGTGGCTTTCTCGGTCCTGAGTGTTGTCCTGCGTGCCCCCTCTTGGTGCCTCTCCCCTCTGTCCCTCAGAAGCCTCCTGACCACAGTCCTGTCCTCTTGCCTCCACCACGGGTTCCTTTCTCCGGGTCGGGGTGGGCATTCTCCCTGGGGGCTCCACCGTCTTGGTCTGACACCATTGTCTTCTCCACTTATACTGTTAAATCTTTCAGAGCTGGGCTAGTGACTTATGACTGTCGACCCCAAGGCAGGGCAGGTGCTCCATAAAGGCCGGCAGCTTAAATACTGACCTCATGATGCTGTGAGCTCCTTGATACCAGAGTTCAGGTCTCAGACATCTCCTGTTATCAGGCGTTGCATCCATTTAAGGGTGCAGAGTGTATGGTGATTCCCTTTGACTCTGTGGGCTGTATTCAGTACATAGGAGATGCTCAAACGTCCCAAGGATGAAGGATGGATGTTCTGGAGAAGTGAAGAGAAGCCTGCTTTGATCATGGTGGGAATCACCAAATAGGGACATGTCCATAGCAAAAACAGCCTTTGTGCTTCTATTTTAGGGTGGTGGTCAGGGGCTGTTGGTTCAAAGGCCTGGGTCTCTAAGACCATTGGTCCACCAGATGACCTGCATTGGAATCACCTGCGAGAGCTTGTTAAGAATGCAGATTCATACCCCACCTGGTACCCAACCCTGATTCAGGATCTCATCTCTGCTGTTTTTTGGGGGTGCTGCTTGTTTATCAAGCCTCTTAAGTAATTCAGCTCATAGCAGTGCTGACCGGCTGTGGTCTAAGCAGTCCATCCACTGTCAAGTTTCCCAATTTGGTGTTGAGTTCTCCATGACTTTTTAATTTTTAATTAATTAATTAATTAATTTTAAAATTTATTTGATTGAAGTATAGTTGATTTACAATGTTGTGTTAATTTCTGCTGTACAGCAAAGAGATTCAGCTATATATATATATATATATATATATATTCTTTTTCATATTCTTTTCCATTGTGGTTCATTACAGGATATTGAATATAGTTCCCTGTGCTATACAGTAGGACCTTGTTGTTTATCCATTCTCTCTATAATAGTTTGCACCTGCTAACCCCAGACTCCCAATCAATCCATCTCACCGACCACCACCCGCTTGGCAACCACAAGTCCATGATTGTTTTATTTGTGTGTATCACCTGTGCTATTGTTTACTTACATCATTTTTTCTTAATTTATCCTAAATTTTCCTTTAAGTCAATATACATATTTTACTTAAATTTATTTAAGAAGAAAATTGTACTTCCATAGTATAAGTAGAAGGCCAGTTTCACTTATCATAAATATTATAAAAATCAAGTAAAGGAAAACAAAACACTGCTTTTAAATTCCAAACAGTGGTGCCTGTTGATGTCCCTGAGCTGGAGACCTGCTCCTCCATGAGAAGGGGGGTTAGCCAGGGGTGAGGGAGGTTGGAGGCACATTGTACCCAACAGCCTTTGTCTCCATTGGAAGACTTGGGAGGGCACCCAGAAGGCAGTAACTTGTCGCCTCATTGACCTAATGTTATGCCCGAGAGCATCTGGCATGCAGCCCGCTAGTGGGTCTGAGCCTTCAAGGGGCCCTTATGTGTGTTGGGTCCCAAGAGAATGGAGGTCTGAGTTCCTTCAGTGGCAATCCTAGACAACTTGGTAGAGGGGAGAAGGCCAAGTTACAGTAATGGAAGGGAGGGTCCAGAGCCCTCCTGTGACCTGCGAGAGCTTTCCATGGTCCACCTCTGGGTGTGAGTCCCAAGACAGGTGAAGGCTAAAGGCTGGAATCAGGGGATGTGTAGACAACACCTGAAGCCAACTGGAGCCTATAGGGGCTCAGTGTCCCTCACTGGAGGTGAGGAGGCTGGGCAAGCAGGGCACAGATGGAAGCAGTGTCTTGTTAATGGGGAGGCTGGCATTTCCTTCCTGGACCCTGGACCCAGACCATGAACCAGGGAGCATTTTCATGCACAACACATGACATCGTCTGGAACTCATCTCTCTCTGGCACGTCCATTCAACATGTTTGTGTAGCATGTGGTAGGACCAAGGTGATGTGCTGGGGCTGTGGTCATAGAGGAGAGTCACACCATCTGTCTCTCAAGAGGCCAGCTCCCAGGTGACCAGGTGATGACCACCTGCCCTGGCTCAGACTCTGTGTCAGGAAGAGCAGACACAGCACTCAGAGGGCCCAGGGCAGGATGGAATTACTCCTGGCGGAAGGATTTGGGTCATTTTCCAGGTGGATAGAGGTCTGCTGTACCCCGAGCAAGCAAGGTGACATCCAGTGAGGCAGAGAACCAATCCTGTCCATCAGATGGGAGACCCCATGGATGTGCGTGGGGCTGGCAGAGGGCAGAGCTGGCAGGAGTGCCAGTCACAACCAGACCACATCTGGGGAGGTCCAGGTGGCTGCAGGATATCTGAAGCTGGAGGGGAAAGCCAGGGGACAGAGGTGAAAAGTCAGGGGGCCTCAGTCGCTTGGAGAGGTGAGCCTGGCCCTCAGGGCCTGAGAGCCGTGGTCCTTGGATGCCTCTTTGCCAACAGCCCAGCTTCTCTTGAAAGCCTGCCCATCGCCAAGCCCTGTTTCCTCTAACATAAGCAGCTGATTTGGACACACTGGGGAGGAGGTGGCAGTGTGCTGTCCCCGACAGATGGGAGGCCAGCATGAGCATGAAAGCCTGGAAGGTTAAAGGGGATCGGCAAACAGCCCAGACCACAGTGACTCTGGGTCTCAGGTGACCACGGCAAGGTGAAGCCCCGGGGTTTGCGCTGACGCTCTGCCAGCTGCCAGGGGTGTGAGCTCTGACGAGGCATTTGGCTTCCCCAAGACTCACTCCCATCCACCCCCTCCCCATGCCCACCCCTGGGTAAAAAGGGGCCCGTACAACCTACTGCAGCATTGTTGAGTTGAGTGAGCTAGCATATAGGGAAAGCATATTGTAAACTGTAAACTGGGAGACGCCTGGTAGAAGACTGTCGTTTAGGACCACACACGCTCGTACACCCAGGTCTGTCTACAAAATCTTCTAAGAAATGAGCAAAGTCGAGCTCTGGGGCAGGAGCTGCCTTCAATGCTGGTGACAGTGAAGGACAAAGTGAGTCTGTCAACCCTGCAGGCAGCTGTCACTGCCCCAGGCCTGAATGCCTCTTTCCCTTCCCCCTCCCTTTCTCAAAGTCTGCCCTCCAGGCCTCTAGAGAGCTCTGCCGACTGAGTGTGTGTGTGTGTGTGTGTGTGTGTGTGTGTGTGTGTGTGTGTGTGTGAGATTTCAGGAGAGTTTCTCTCCGTATGGCTCTGATTTACGCTGATACTGTCAAGTTACAAAATATAAATTGTATTATTTCCACAGAAAATCAATGTGACAATTTCTTTGCTCCCCGCCCAGCCCTGCTCACAAAAAGTAATCTTTAGGACACACTGGAAGAGTTAGTGGAATTACAGTGCGTGCCAGCCCGTGGACCCTGCTTTCTTTGAGTTGTTTCAATTTTTCCATTTTCAGCTTGGGAACAGGGAGGTATTGAAATATTTACAAGAATATCATAGGCCAGCCAGTGGTAAATATGTCTTCTCTCTAAGAGACTGGAGCTGTGTCTACAGTTGGGGGGAAAATGAAACATTTTAAAAGAAAAAGGGAAGTTTACAAATCTGTGTTTTCTGGACACTGTAAACTAAATATCTATTTTTCAATAATTTTTGGGTTTCCTCTAGAAATTTGTTTTATGGGGAAAATCAATTAGAAGAACAGTCCAGTAGACCTGAGCATGATTGCGTACAAAAAAGGCATGATGCTAGCTTCTTCTGCTTTTGACTAGCAGAAGCGAACATATTAGTATATGCATTGTTATAGATTTCATGTTCAAGTGGTTTTCCTAGATGAAGAGAGATTCAGAACTTTTGACCTTTATTAAAATACGAGTTGCCACCCTTGATAATTTCATTCTAAAGGTGGAGTTTTTGAGAGCAGTATCCTCTTTGTTTACGGAATTATGCAAATATTTGGCTTCTAGTGGGTCTTGGGTCTCTTTGGGCTCTAGTCTCTTCTAACAATTGCATACTAAAACAGGCATCTCTGGGCAGTGGCCCGCTCCTAAACTTAGCTTTCTTTAACATGTTTAAAAAGCAAATAATTTTGGTATTGTGGTCTGCTGCAGACATCATTTGTACTTTAGCCAGGATATTATTTGAGAACTGTGAAGCTCTCTAGGTATTCCGTCCGTAGATAAACCATGTGTTAGAAAGATATAAATTCAGTTTTGAAATATTTGTTAGACTGCTTTTGGCTTTCAGTCCATGCCAAACATGTGCTTTGGTGGCAGATGGAGTCATGTGGACCCTTGAATGAAACTCTTTATTTTGTATAGACTTTGTCTTCTAGCAGTTGCATTAGACAAGTCGGGAGATTACGAGGATCCTGGTATTTAAGGGGTGTGTTCTCGAGTGAACTTAAGATCTCTTTTCCTCCTTTAAAATATGTCACTAGGTCGTTTGGTTTCAAATTCTGTGCTGTAGAAAATATTGTCAAACACCCTGTATTGATGGAGAATCACTAGTTTCTGGTATTCGCATGTTAACTTCAAATTTTGAAACTAGGACATGTTCCTAAGAACTGGTTGAAATTTTTTGGCTTTGGGGCCAGTGAACTATTCAAGGAAGCCTAAATCTAGCACTACCCGATGAAACGGGACTCCTAGTTCAGTCTGAATTTCAGATAAACATTGAATAATTTTTCAGTGTAAGTAGGTCCCCAATAGTGCATGGAACATACTTATACTACAAAATCATTTGTTGATTATCTGAAATTCAGAATGAATTGGAAGTCAGATTTTTGTTTGCTACATCTGGCAACTTGACATAGATCCCAGTTTATTATTCACTGTCATAAACAGTGACTATCAAAGAAAATTTACTCAGTGATGAAGGCTGGAGGTGGAGGAGATCTCAGTCCAGCTCTTCCATATAATAAAAACGAATGTTCTATTTGAACAAAGTCAGAAAGCAGACCAGGAGTAGATCACATCTATTGCACTTCTGATTGGAGTCAGGCCATTACCTTCTGTTTTTTTTTAACATCTTTATTGGAGTATAATTGCTTTACAATGTTATGTTAGTTGCTGCTGTATAACAAAGTGAATCAGCTATATGTGTACATATATTGCCGTATCCCCTCCCTCTTGCGTCTCCCTCCCACCCTCCCTATCCCACCCCTCTAGGTGGTCACAGAGCACTGAGCTGAGCCATTACCTTTTTTCTCCTCATATACGTCCATTTCCTCACATTTCCCCTCCTTGCTGTTTGTTTCTGTGTTGTGTAGATGGACCTGGGGTATAAGTCTAAGAAGCCTTTTTTTCCCTCCCTTCTCCTCTTCATATCCCTTCCCCCCACGCGTGAATGCCCAAATCCTGCCTATTCAAGGCCTGGTATAATTGGCACCCCTTTGGTGGAGACTTCCTGGACCATCTCAACTACATTTTGTTTTCTGCTTCAACTCTGGTTGCTCTTAAAGACGTTTATCCTTTTCTTCACTAGACTTTCTGCTCCTTGAGGGCAGAGTCAAGTTTAATCTCAGGAAAGAACACACAGCATGAAAGCTGCCAGGAAATCGACACTCGGAAAAGGTTTGTTTCCTTCCTTCCTTTCCTCTGTAATGGCTACTCCTAATTGAGTGCTACTGTGTACCAGGTGTTTCCACAAACCATCTCCTTGAATTTTCTCAGCTATTCCAGGGGTGCAGTACTGTGTACTCCATTGTACACATTAGAAAGGTCCCACCTGTGGTGAAAGGCAGAGCTTGAACTGTCGTTGATCCACATGGAACCCTGAAATGCTGTTGGCTTTTATCCGACACCACCTACCAACACACCACGCTGAACAGCAGAAGACAACTCCCCACTGGGTGTGTGACAACCAGCCTCTACTCTTAGGGGAGGATTCTGGTTGACTCAGCAGTTGTTTGTTTGTTTGTTTTAGAAATAAGCCTGCTTAATATTCTTAACTCATAGTTTCACATGCATAAATTAGAACAAATTAGACCCATTAAAAATGGGCAGTATAGAACTGATAACCAACAAGGTCCTACTGTATAGCACAGGGAACTATATTCAATATCCTGTAATAAACCATAATGGAAAAGAATAAAAAAAATAGATATGAGCAAATAATCCTCGAACTAAGAAAAGAAAATATCTGATAAAAATGTGAGGGACTTCCCTGGTGGTCTCGTGGTTAAGACTCCACACTTCCAATGCAGGGGGGCGTGGGTTCAATCCGTGGTCGGGAACGAAGATCCCACATGCTGTGCTGCCAAAAAAAAAAAAAAAAAAAGTGAAAAAGTTCAACCTCAGTGACGAATAAATGCACGTTGAAACAACAAAGAAATATGTTTTTTTCTTTACCAATGGTCATATATTTTTTAGAGGACTTTTTCTTTATAATAATTGTCTACTGGGTCGTCATCCTGCCAGGGCCTGGTCATTGTTGAATAGATGGGAAGCAGTCACAGTTCAGATCCAGCAAGGGCGGGAGGGAGCCCTGGCCACTTCCTACCCCCTCGACCACGACCATCAGTTCAGGGAAGCAACAGAAAATTGTACCCTCCTCGTGCTGAGTCAACTGTGCCATACTGTGTGACCAGAAGCTGAAACAGGAAAAGACAGGACCAGCTCCCGGTGTTGTCAGCAGCCCTCTCACGAGGGTGGCACTTGGTTGGCATATCAGTGCTAATTTTACAGAGAATGGAAAGTCCATTTAGAATAATGAATGCATCCTTAGTGTGAATTTTAAACCAGGGCAGTGACACTCAGCCTACCAATGCACCTGCTCTCAAAAGATACTTATTGGCCAGCAAAGGATTGGCTAGTTCTCTTGTCTGTGGGAATAGGTCAGAACAGAACTGGGTATTACTGAGAGGAAACTGCTGGAAAATTCTTTTATTTTTTTTAATCAATTTTTTATTGGAGTATAGTTGATTTACAATGTTGTGTTAGTTTCGGCTGTATGGCAAAGTGAATCGGTTATACATATACATATATCCACTCTTTTTTAGATTATTTTCCAATATAGGTCATTACAGAGTATTGAGTAGAGTTCCCTGTGCTATACAGTAAGTTCTTATTAGTTATTTATTTTATATATAATAGTGTGTATATGTCAATCCCAATCCCCCAATTTATCCCCCTCCACTTGGTAACTGTAAGTTCGTTTTCTACATCTGTGACTCTATTTCTGTCTTATAAATAAGTTCATTTGTACCATTTTTTTAGATTCCACATATAAGCGATATCATATTTGTCTTTCTCTGTCTGACTTACTTCACTCAGTATGACCGTCTCTAGGTCCATCCATGTCACTGCAAATGGCATTATTTTGTTCTTTTTTTATGGCTGAGTAATATTCCATTATGTATACCTACCACATCTTCTTTATCCATTCATCTTCAATGGACATTTAGGTTGCTTCCATGTCCTGGCTACTGTAAATAGTACAGCAATGAACATTAGGGGTGCATGTATCTTTTCGAATTATGGTTTTCTCTGGATATATGCTCAGGAGTGGGACTGCTGGATCATATGGTAGCTCTATTTTTACGTTTTCAAGGAACCTCCACACTGTTCTCCATAGTGGCTGTACCAATTTACATTCCCACCAATAGTGTAGGAGGGTTCCCTTTTCTCCACACCCTCTCCAGCATTTATTGTTTGTAGATTTTTTGATGTTGGCCATTCTGACTGGTGTGAGGTGATTCCTCATTGTAGTTCTGATTTGCATCTCTCTAATAATTAGTGATGTTGAGCATCTTTTCATGTGCTTTTTGACCATCTGCATGTCTTCTTTTTTTTTTTAATTTAATTTATTTATTTTTTATACAACAGGTTCTTATTAGTTATCCATTTTATACATATTAGTGTATACATGTCAATCCCAATCTCCCAGTTCATCCTACCACCACCACACCCCCTCAACCTTTCTCCCCTTGGTGTCCACATTTGTCCTCTACATCTGTGTCTCTATTGCTGCCTTGCAAACCGGTTCATCTGTACCATTTTTCTAGATTCTACATATATGCGTTAATGTACGATATTTGTTTTTCTATTTCTGACTTATTTCACTCTGTATGACAGTCTCTAGATCCATCCACGTCTCTACAAATGACCCAATTTCTTTCCTTTTATGGCTGAGTAATATTCCATTGTATATATGTACCACATCTTCATTATCCATTCGTCTGTAGATGGGCATTTAGGTTGCTTCCATGATCTGGCTATTGCAAATAGTGCTGCAGTGAATATTGGGGTGCATGTGTCTTTTTGAATTATGGTTTTCTCTGGGTATATGCCCAGTATTGGGATTGCTGGGTCAGATGCTAATTCTATTTTTAGTTTTTTTAAGGAACCTCCATACTGTTCTCCATAGTGGCTGTATCAATTTACATTCCCACCAGCAGTACAAAGGATTCCCTTTGCTCCACACCCTCTCCAGCATTTGTTGTTTGTAGATTTTCTGATGATGCCCATTCTAACTGGTACGAGATGATACCTCATTGTAGTTTTGATTTGCATTTCTCTAATAATTAGTGATGTTGAGTAGCTTTTCATGTGCCTCTTGGCCATCTGTATGTCTTCTTTGGAGAAATGTCTGTTTAGGTCTTCTGCCCATTTTTGGATTAGGTTGTTTGTTTCTTTAATATTGAGCTGCATGAGCTGTTTATATATTTTGGAGATTAATCCTTTGTCCGTTGCTTCATGGCAAATATTTTCTCCCATTCTGAGGGTTGTCTTTTCATCCTGTTTATAGTTTCCTTTGCTGTGCAAAAGCTTTGAAGTTTCATTAGGTCCCATTTGTTTATTTTTGTTTTTATTTCCATTGCTCTAGGAGGTGGATCAAAAAAGATTTTGCTGGGATTTATGTCAGAGGGTGTTCTGTCTATGTTTTCCTCTAAGAGTTTTATACTGTCCGGTTTTACCTTTAGGTCTTTAATCCATTTTGAGTTAATTTCTGTGTGTAGTGTTCTAATTGTTCTAATTGGTATGTTCTAATTTCATTCTTTTACATGTAGCTGCCCAGTTTTCCCAGCACCACTTATTGAAGAGACTGTCTTTTCTCCATTGTATATCCTTCCCTCCTTTGTCATAGATTAGTTGACCATAGGTGTGTGGGTTTATCTGTGGGCTTTCTATCCTGTTCCATTGATCTATATTTCTGTCTTTGTGACAATACCATATTGTCTTGATTACTGTAGCTTTGTAGTATAGTCTGAAGTCAGGGAGTCTGATTCCTCCAGCTCCATTTTTTCCCCTCAAGATTGCTTTGGCTGTTCAGGATCTTTTGTGTCTCCATACAAATTTTAAGATTGTTTTGCTCTAGTTCTGTGAAAAATGCCAGGGGTAGTTTGATAGGGATTGCATTGAATCTGTAGGTTGCTTTGGGTAGTATAGTCATTTTCATAATATTGATTCTTCCAATCCAAGAACATGGTATATCTCTCCATCTGTTTGTGTCATCTTTGATTTCTTTCATCAATGTCTTATAGTTTTCTGAGTGCAGGTCTTTTACCTCCTTAGGTAGCTTTATTCCTAGGTATTTTATTCTTTTTGTTGCAATTGTGAATGGGATTGTTTCCTTAACCTCTCTTTCTGATCTTTCATTGTTAGTGTATAGGAATGCAAGAGATTTCTGTGCATTAATTTTGTATCCTGCAACTTTACCAAATTCATTGATTAGCTCTAGTAATTTTCTGGTGGCAGTTTTAGGATTATCTGTGTATAGTATCATGTCATCTGCAAACAGTGACAGTTTTACTTTTTCTTTTCCAATTTGTATTCCTTTTATTTCTTTTTCTTCTCTGATTGCCATTGCTAGGACTTCCGAAACTATGTTGAATATAGTGGCGAGAGTGGACATCCTTGTCTTGTTCCTGATCTTAGAGGAAATGGTTTCAGTTTTCACCATTGAGAATGATGTTGGCTGTGGGTTTGTCATATATGGCCTTTATTATGTTGAGGTAGGTTCCCTCTATGCCCACTTTCTGGAGAGTTTTTGTCATAAATGGGTGTTGAATTTTGTCAAAAGCTTTTTCTGCATCTATTGAGATGATCATATGGTTTTTATTCTTTGATTTGTTGCTATGGTGTATCACATTGATTGATTTGCATATATTGAAGAATCCTTGCCTCCATGGGATAAACCCCACTTGATCATGGTGTATGATCCTTTTAATGTGTTGTTGGATTCTGTTTGCTAGTATTTTGTTGAGGATTTTTGCATCAGTGATATTGGTCTGTAATTTTCTTTTTCTGTAGTTTCTTGGTCTGGTTTTGGTATCAGGGTGATGGTGGCCTCATAGTATGAGTTTTGGAGTGTACCTTCCTCTGCAATTTTTTGGAAGAGTTTGAGAAGGATGGGTTAGAGATTTAGCTCTTCTCTAAATGTTTGATAGAATTCACCTGTGAAACCATCTGGTCCTGGACTTTTGTTTATTGGAAGATTTGTAATCACAGTTTCATTTTCATTGCTTGTGATTGTCTGTTCATATTTTCTATTTCTTCCTGTTTCTTCAGTCTTGGAAGGTTATACCTTTCTAAGAATTTGTCCATTTCTTCCAGGTTGTCCATTTTATTGGCACTGAGTTGCTTGTAGTAGTCTCTTATGATACTTTGTATTTCTGTGGTGTCCATTGTAACTTCTCCTTTTTCATTTCTAATTTTATTGATTTGAGTCCTCTCCCTCTTTTTCTTGATGAGTCTGGCTAAAGGTTTATCAATTTTGTTTATCTCCTCAAAGAACCAGCTTTTAGTTTTATTGATCTTTGCTATTGTTTTCTTTGTTTCTATTTCATTTATTTCTGCTCTGATCTTTATATGATTTCTTTCCTTCTACTAACTTTGGGTTTTGTTTGTTCTTCTTTCTCTAGTTTCTTTAGGTGTAAGGTTAGATTATTTCTTTGTGATTTTTCTTGTTTCTTGAGGTAGGATTATATTGCCATAACCTTCCCTCTTAGAACTGCTTTTGCTGCATCCCATAGGTTTTGGATTGTCATGTTTTTGTTGTCATTTGTCTCTAGGTATTTGTTGATTTCCTCTGATTTCTTCAGTGATCTCTTGGTTATTTAGTAACGTATTGTTTAGCCTCCATGTGTTTGTGTGTTTTACGGGTTTTTTTCCCTGTAATTGATTTCTTATCTCACAGCATTTTGGTCGGAAGAGATGCTTGATATGATTTCAATTTTCTTAAATCTACTGAGGCTTGATTTGTGACCCAAGATGTGATCTATCCTGGAGAATGTTCCATGCGCGCTTGAGAAGAAAGTGTAACCTGCTGTTTTTGGATGGAATGTCCTATAAATATCAATTAAATCTATCTGATCTATTGTGTCATTTAAAGCTTCTGTTTCCTTATTAATTTGGCCTGAAGTGACCCAGCACTGTAGCCTACAGGCTCTTTGGTGGGGCTAATGGTGGACTCCAGGAGGGCTCACGCCAAGGAGTACTTCCCAGAACTTCTGCTGCCAATGTCCTTTTCCCCACAGTGAGCCAGAGCCACCCCCCGCCTCTGCAGTAGACCTTCCAACGTTAGTAGGTAGGTCTGGTTCAGTCTCCTATGGGGTCACTGCTCCTTCCCCCGGGTCTTGATGCGCACACTACTTTGTGTGTGCCCTCCAAGAGTGGAGTCTCTGTTTCCTCCAGTCCTGTCGAAGTCCTGCAGTCAAATCCTGGTAGCCTTCAAAGTCTGATTCTCTGGGAATTCCTCCTCCCATTGCCGGACCCCCAGATTGGAAAGTCTGACATGGGGCTCAGAACCTTCACTCCAGTGGGTGGACTTCTGTGGTATAAGTGTTCTCCAGTTTGTGAGTCACCCACCGAGCGGTTATAGGATTTGATTTTATTGTGATTGTGCCCCTCATACCATCTCATTTTGCCTTCTCCTTTGTCTTTGGATGTGGGGTATCTTTTTTTTGGTGAGTTCCAGTGTCTTCCTGTTGATGTTTGTTCAGCAGTTAGTTGTGATTCCAGTGCTCTCGCAAGAGGGAGTGAGCGCACGTCCTTCTACTCCGCCATCTTGAACCAGTCCTGGAAAACTCTTAAACTGAACAGTTTTCTTTACTTTTTTGACTTTATCTGTGTGAGGTGAAGCAAAGACTTAAAGACAGGTAAGCACCTTGTTCAGTTTCAACAAACTGAGAATAAAAATATTTCTAATCAAAATTATTAAACACCATCCTAGCTCATTCTAGAAGCCTAGTCAATATTTGTCAAGTCAAATAGAACTAAAACCTCTCTGAGCTCAGGACTCCAATCCTATGTCATAATCATTTGAGGTGTCCTGTTTGACTATTTAAATTAGGGCCCCCCGAATTCAGTGGGCAAAGTCAATAACTAGAAAATTAAAGTCATAAAAATCGTATCGGCACCTGCCTCCTGATAGCCACATTTTCCTTCCCCTTGGTCGTTAGGACTTAGGCAGGTGTTCCCTAACTTAGCAACCTCCATCCTCACTCTCCTTCAAGTCCAAGACTCCCTCTCTTGCCCTGTTCCTCCCCACCATGTGGCCCAAGCCACAGCCTCTCTACAATTGAGTTCCCAGCAGGTGGAGAAGTGGAAAAGGGGAAGTTCCTGAAGCAGGGGCAGGAGGTAGAGGATACGGCCGTGGTATTGCATTGTGGAATTCTGAATATATTTTCTCATAAACACACATGGGGTTTAGGTCTATAAGCTCTTCGCTGAGTGAAAACTTAGAGCATCTTTCTCATAAAGAAAATGAAGTGTTTCTAAATGGTGATATGAGAGTCAAGCACATTATGAGTTCATAAGTGTTGCAGAACCAGCCTTCAGAAAATCACCAAGTCTGTAGAAAAGGCATTCAAGTTCAAATAATCAGCCTGCGCTCATACTCTTGGTGTGCAGCTGCATTCATGCTGGACTTAGTGCTCCCTTGGTTAGCATGGCAGGTACACACTTCGAGTAGAGGAGGAAGTGTCAGGCTTCCATGATGACAATTTCTATTCTAGTCCCTTAGTTCTCTGTTCTGATCTTAATTTGGCTTTTCAAGGAAGGTTTTCTGCTGGGAAGATAATGAGCAAAATGCTTTAGATGAGGATTCTGGTTGACTTGCCAGTTCTTTTTCATTAAAAATAAGTAAGTTGGAATTCTGGCTTATAAATAAGGCTCATATGGGTTTGGTTCTGTGCATCAACCTGTAAGGAGCCAGACGTTGCTGGGTGAGCTAAAGGTCAATCACCTGTCAGAACCTCCATGAGGAGAACCATGCCTTGGGACCCCTCCCTGATGTTGTTATGACCCCAAGGTCATGTGAACTTTTTATTTGTTTGGTAATAATTCACTAAATAGGTGCTTGTCTGCATATGAGGACACAGCAGTAAATTAGACAAATAAGGGCCCTACCACTTGCCATTTTATATTTGGGGGTGGGGTGGAGGAAACAAAAGGGTAAATGAACAAATTTGGATGCTAGTAAGTGCTATAAAAGGAACAAAATAGGATGACGGGCTGGAGAGAAGCTTCGGATGGAAGGAAGGGTATAAATTAGGGCAGCCCTTCTGAGGTGGTAATGTTTGAGCTGAGACATAAATCATGAGCTTTGAGGGTGAGCAGAGGTTTGAGAGTAGGGTCTTCTCAGGAGAGGGAACAGCAAATGCAAAGGATAATGAGATAGGACATAGCTGGACATATGAAGGGTCAGAAGGGTGGTCAGTGTGGTCACAGCAGAGGTGGCAAGATGGAGCTCTCAGGGCACGAGGTTCCAGAACTTACAGGACTCAGGAAGGAATGTGAATTTTATTCCAAGTGTTTCCTGGCCAGAGTGATTGTTTGTTTATCGTATGGTGTGGCTGGAGCATAGATCCTTGAACTTGGCTGTCTGGGTTCACTTCCTGGCTTCACAGTTTTTTGGACATGGGAGTTTCTTAACTTCTCTGTGCCTCAGTTTCTTCATCTACTAAATGGGGAAAAATATCCTAGGGCTGTTGTGAAGTTTAAACAGGTGAAATTTATAAAAGATTAGAATGCGGTTTGGTGCATAGCACTTGCTTAACTAGTGTTCACCACTGTAATCTAGAAATGTTTATTAGTTATGAAATCTATGCTCAACATTGCATTTTGCCCTATGAATAGTTCTCATTTATCCATTCTTCTCCAATCTTCACACACTCCATTCTCAGGCAGAGAATTTTTCAAACTGAATTAGATTTACTCTGCATAAAATCCTATGATGCCTTTCAACTGTACTCAAATAAAATCCAAGCACTGTCTTAGCAGGCCCAGCATGCTCTAGGCCTCATTTACCCTCTATACTTCTGCTCATACCTCTGTCCGTCCCATTTCTCGCTCCATTTTAGCCATACTGACCCTTTCTCCTCTAGAACACACTAAGCTCTCTACTGCCTTATGGCATTTGTGTTCACGTTCTCTTGATGGAAAACCCCACCGTAGACTTTTGTTCTTATCAAATGTATCCTCTCCTTTAAGATTGGAGGAGTGGTAGCCTGTAGGTGAGGAGGCTACAAAGAAGGATTCAGCTAGAAAGTAGAGTTTTTAGAAAACAGAAGAAAGCAAAATCAAAGCACAAAATACCCAACTGGAGTTGTTGAATGTGGGCGATAAAAAAAAAGACCATGCCCAAGATGTCGCCCAGCCATGTGACTTAAGGAGTGATGGTGAATGGTGGTGGCTCTGGAAAGACATGTAGGATGGAAGATGTTTTGTTTTCTGATTGGGGGATGGAGGGAAGCCTTTGGTTTTTAAACAGGCTGAGTTTGAGGTGATGACGGTGACAAGACATTGAAATTAGTGTCCAGCAGATTATTGTAATACAGACTGCGCTTGGGTGAATTGGCCAGATGGAAAAATATTGATTTGGGCAACATCAGTTTAAAAATTAATGAGTTCTCTCAGGGACAGTAAGAGTAGGGAGGGAAGATCAGTTCCAAGAGCTGAGACTTGGGAGACGTTCAAGTCCCCCCAGGAGGAAGGGAGGCAGGGGAAAGGAGTATGAGTGGAGAAGAGCCCTGGTTGAAGAAGTGGAAGAAAACCAGAGTCACTAAGTGCTGCTGAGTTGGGAGTATATTTCAGCAGGAGGTGGTCGATAATGACAGTGGTGCAGCGAGGATATGATTGCCCTTAGATGGCACGGGGTCTTTAGCATAGATGCTAAATGGCTGCTCTATCACTGTTGTTTAATTCCATCTAGTAGGTTTACAGTAGTGAATGGGATAAACCAGTTTCTATTTTAGTCCTTTTGCTGTTCACTTCCAAAATTTGCTCCTGGGGTAAGATTTTAATAATTGGTTCCATTTTTCCCTTACCTTATTTCTTGCAAAGTCAATTTTGGAAAATTCTGACCCCCATCCTCCACCCCCAAAAATACTACAGATGAATTCCTGCAGCGTGTCTTTGCCCCTGTGATGAAGGACAAAGTGAATGACTGCATTTGAAATGCAAAGGGCTTGGGTTTTGTCATTAATTCTGCCACTTATTATTGGGAAACATTAGAAATAACCTATATAACTTCATAATTTAGTTTCACCATTCATAAAATAGGACTTGCATTAGCTTCCACTGACCAGCAAAGGAATATAAAAATATAAGTTAATGTTGTAAATGACTTTGCTCCCCACAGATAGGAGACACTTTAGACATGAAAAGTTATTTCTATGTGTAGTAGAGACAACTTGTGCTTGGGATATGAATCCATTTGAAACATTAATGGGAAGAAGTAACTAGCTTTCTTTGAATTTTGAAATGACATATAAAACATCGTTTCAAAATTGTAATTGTTCCATAGTACTTGATTGCGTTTATTTCCAAATGGGCTGTGTCCTCAGAAATGCCCAGGGCTGTGCATCTGTGATGCCAGGAAAGCTGGTAAGAAAGTAAAACATCATAAATCAGTTGATTTGTCATCATGAGTCCAAATGATTTTTTAAATTTTTTATCCATCATAAAAGTAATATGTCTGATTATAGGAAAATCAGAGTTACATGCAAACATAAAGAAGAAACACAATGAATTCATAGCCCTAACACTCAGAAAAAAAACCTGCAAGAGCATTTTGGTGTATTTATTTCCAAAAACTGATTAAAAAGAACAAAAACAAAAAACTAAGCTAAATGACAGCCACCTATGCTTTGCATCCATGATGTCACTTGGCTCTCTTGCCAGCCCTTTGCGGTAGACACTGGTCGGTAGCCTTCCTGGACATGTAAAGGATTTGCGTATCAAGGAGGGCAGGAGACTGGCCCAAGAGCATCCATGTAGCCTGTGGGGGGATGCACAGTGCCTCTCCTGACTCAAAATACTGCAGCTTCTTCCCTTACATGAGGCTGTGTCTTGATAATTCAGGCTTCCGGTGTAGATAATTACAATCTTAGGGTCTGAGCAAATCTGGTTCTGTTTCAACATACTTTTACCAACGTAGTTATGTGACTGTCACTTCAACATACTTTTACCAAAGTAGTTATGTGGTGTCACCTTCCTAAACCAACTTTTAATTTCTGTACCATTTCAGAGCCTTGTAACCAATAACCAAAAAAATATGTCTATGTTCCATAGACTTCTCTGGAGGTACTTAGAGGGGCCTTTCTACTGCCTAAGGATCAACTACTTTTACCATACCTCTGTCTTCTTATACTCTAGGAAAACTTGTCAATTGCTTTATGCTTTTCACTTGACGGCAGTCACCGCATCTTTCCTCCATCTGAACAAATAGCAATGTTAGAAGAGAGATGAAGGGTAAAGACTCCAGTTTGCTGGTATTTGGAGCCATGAGCGATAACAGCCATTCATCTCTGAGCCTTTTGATACTGAATTGCTCTAGAATGACGTTCTTCTTGCACGATGCAGATCAGATCTTTAAATGATTATTAATAGACTTTATTTTAAAGGATAGTTTTATATTTACAGGAAAATGGAGAAGACAATATAGAAAGTTCCTCTACACCCCATAACCAGTTTCCCCCTATTATTAACATCTTACCTGAGTATTGTACAATTGTTACAATTAGTGAACCGATATTGACATAATATTTTAAACTACAGTTCATACTTTATTCCAGTCTCCTTACTTTTTACCTAATGTCCTTTTTCTGTTCCTCGGTCCCAGGCAGGATTCCACAATACGTTTAGTCATTATGTCTCCTTAGGCTCCTCTTGGCTGTGACGATTTCGATGACATTGATAGTTTTGAGGTGCGCTGGTCAAATCTATTGTAGGATGCACTGTATTGTCATTTGTCTCAAGATTAGATTGGGGTTATGGTTTTTAGGGATTAGGATCACAGAGGTAAAGCGTCATTTTCGTCATATCCTATGAAGAGTACAGGACTACGGTTGTTGATGTTGACCTTTATCATCTGGGTGACGTAGTGTTTTTCAGGTTTTTCCACTGTAAAATTACTCTTTCTTAGATTAACTTTTGCCATGGTTCTTTTTAGACATCCTCGAGCTATACCATTTAAAAATCACATCCCCCGGGCTTCCCTGGTGGCACAGTGGTTAAGAATCCGCCTGCCACTGCAGGGGACACGGGTTCGAGCCCTGGTCCGGGAAGATCTCATATGCCGCGGAGCAACTAAGCCCGTGTGCCACAACTACTGAGCCTGCGCTCTAGAGCCCATGAGCCACAACTACTGAGCCCACGTGCCACAACTACTGAAGCCCGCGTGCCTAGAGTCCACGCTCCACAACAAGAGAAGCCACTGCAATGAGAAGCTCATGTACCGCAATGAAGAGTAGCCACCTCTTACCACAACTAGAGAAGCCTTGTGCACAGCAACAAAGACCCAATGCAGCCAAAAATAAAGAAAAAAATTAAATTAAAATTTTAAAAAATTAAAAATGAAAGTCACATCCCTAATTATCACCCATGGAGTCTGCAGATGAGATGAGAGATTGACGTTGTTATTTGGATAAGACTATAGATAGGAATCTGAACCAAGGAAATATATTTGTCCTTTATGGGAATGTTGCCACCATATTTCTCTGAACCAAGATGCTGCTCAGTCAATTTTATAAGATTTTCTTTAGCTCTCAGATATTTGGAGCTAATAAAAATGCTTTATGCATTTCCAGGGCCTTGTCCCCAGATTCTTTTGCAGTTCATAATGGTTGCCTCAATATTTTCCCCCCAGCTAGATTTTCTAAGGAATATTTATCTTTTTATAAAATTAATTAATTAATTAATTAATTTATTTATTTATTTTTGGCTGCATTGGGTCTTTGTTGCTGCACACGGGCTTTTCTCTAGTTGCGGTGAGTGGGGGCTACTCTTCGTTGCAGTGCGCGGGCTTCTCATTGCGGTGGCTTCTCTTGTTGGGGAGCACAGGCTCTAGGCACGTGGGCTTCACTAGTTGTGGCACGGGGGCTCAGTAGTTGTGGCTTGCGGGCTCTAGAGCGCAGGCTCAGTAGTTGTGGCACGTGGGCTTAGTTGCTCCACGGCACGTGGGATCTTCCCAGACCAGGGCACAAACCCATGTCCCCTGCATTGGCAGGTGGATTCTTAACCACTGTGCCACCAGGGAAGCCCAGGAATATTTATCTTAATCCTACTTTTGGTACCTCAGATTAATTCTCCTCTCTTAGGTTCATGTAGGGATTGATAGTGATTTCCCTTTAAAGCCAGAATTCCAGGCATGATGTTTTAAGTTTTGTCTTGACTAGTAATCTTATCAGAGGTTGTTACCCCAGTGGCCCATTGGGCAGCTTGAATGGATACCCGCCAATTACCTAAATATCCACATTTTCTAATGATGGATATGAAGTCACCTTCACACTATTAGCATGGTTTGGTTGGAGAACCACTGTCTAGGAGTCTGGAAACTTGGCTTCTGACATCCTAGTCTGATCTTATGCGTTAAGCTTTTCAAAAGCCCTTTGACTACACTGACTTATTTGAGCTTCCTTGACCCTATGAGAATTAGTGGGGGAGAGAATGTGGTCCCCATTTTGTAGAGGGCAGAACCTCAGATGCGTACTTTGACTGAAGGCAATAAATCAAAGAGGAGTCAAGACCAGAACCAAATCTTGTGGCTCCAAGGTGTTCATTGTTCATGATCTCAGAACTCCGTGTCAATCTTCACCTCTGGTGAGCTGAAGCCCTTAGGTGGGCATTAGGGTAGTCTGGACCTCCCTTAGTAAGCTAGGCCAAGGAGGCTTGGCCGCAGCAGGAACGAGGCAAGACTTCCATGGGCAGCCAGGCTCTGGGTGATTCACACGGAGGGGGGATCTGAAGTCACTTTGGGGGGTGTCTTCATTGCTGGCTTTTCCAAGACCTTAAAAGCCATGGCTGCAAAGATTCTTGCCTAAGGAACTGGGTCTATAACTTCCTTTTTCACCAGCCATAATCAGGTCTGAAGATGACAAACTCAGACAAGCAAAGAAGGCACACACATACCTCATGGGAAAGCAGAGCTGATTGTCACAGACGATAATTGTGGTAGGAACCCAAATATTCTCATATGCTTTTTTTCCACCATGAGACTGAGGCAAACTGGCCATTTTATTAAAAGGACAAGTCATGTATCTGGTTACGCAACAGACAGAAAGCTGGAAGTTCCTCCTCAAGATAAGCTATTGACATTCACATTTTTTATTTAGTCAACTGAGTTTTGTTGATGCCCAAATATTTGGAAAAACAAAATGTGTGCAAACTGTATATTTTCTAAGGTCATATTTTTTCCCCTGGGTTTCTAGGGCTTGAATGTGTGGCCTGCTTTTATGGTTTGTCAACAAGATCACTCCATAAAATGCATTCTGATATCTCACAGCTGTGTGTAATTTATTCTGTCTATCCATGCAGCACAAATAAAATTTTTATTTGCATCATCTAAAAGAAATACCAGTGTATAAATATATAAGCAAAGCTCATAAGAAACCATCTTCTGACTCCATATACTGCTGGGGGGATATTGTGCAACCAATTAAAAAGCTGAGAGATGGCTTCATTATCCATGTAGATAGATCATAAATACTGTACTCAGCAAATAGTATAGTTATTCAATTTCTTTAAAAGGTTGCACAACACTCTCCAAGTGCTGGCACAGTCTGCCTCTCAATTCTCCTTGGAATATTTAGAAAATAAAGCCTCTTAGAGGGGGGAAGAAAAATCAGCCCCGAAGGACTTCTTTTGATTAAGACGTTGGAATATGTAGGTGAAACGGGAAATGTTCAGTGGTTGGAACATTTTGCCTTTAGGAGAGTAAATAACTGTCTTTCTCTGCTCCTAGGAGTCTTGGAGGATAAAGGTCCAGGGGACTAAGAATGTTCTTTATATTTGGTTCATGCAGCTTCAGTTTGATTATCGAATAGTAAACCCCATGAAGGTCCCCTGCCCAGCTTCCCCCAAGTCAAGGATGTGGCCTTGCTGCCTCTCCCGGCTCCCCCACTGGCAGAGGCAAGCTAGTGATGCAACCAAGAGACCTGAATTTCATGGCACCATCTCTTTCTTCTAAGACAGGCAGCTTCTGAATGAGTCCTGTTAAATGCAAAGACATTTTCTCTAGGTCTCTGAGGCCTGGGTGATAATCTTCCATGCCTTTGAGCATTGTGGCTGGAATAACCATGAAAACCCTCTCGTCTTCTGCGGCTGGGTGGTGGGTGATACAGGACTCCGGTTTTAGGTTTAACAAGCCTTGGGCAATTGGATTTGCGATTAAGTACTCAATTTAACAACCTACTTGCACTGGAAACTTAGGCTAACAGAACTGCCAGGAGTAGCTTATAATCCAATTGGTTTGTTTATGTAGAGGAAATTTGAAAAATGTTTGCAATCGCTTTCTGAACAGTTTTACCTGACTTTTCAGAAGATTAACATGTCAGCCAGGGTAACTCTTGGCACGTGGCATGGTTTTCACTGGCTGAGGGGAAAGTTCAGACGGATCTGCCGTTTTCACCCCATGATTGTGGGTATTTCAAAGCCTTCTTAATCCAATTCAAACAACACACCAGCACTCTTTCAGGATAAGTTCAGTTAATGGCAGGCACTCTTAGTCCTGCTCTGCAGGAGCTGTGTAACTGGATCAGAACTCACATTGTTTCAGTGAATTCCAACATGGGAATCCCACTGAGGGTCCTGAGCAAGAGACCCGGGGCTTGGCAAACCTTAGAGAGCAATGCTGATGAAACCAGTTGGTGTTCTTCACGCTTCCTATGTATTATCTACCTCGGGCCTCCCCGCCCTTTGCCTCGTTTTATGGAAAAGGAACGCACTTGCTGACCCTCTGCTGACATGTTCTTCCCACGGCTCTGGATGGGGCTGGAAGGTTCTCATCTTCACGTCTCATTTCTGTGCTTCCCATCCCAACAAATAAAGGTCTCTCCTCCCTGTGCATCAGAAGTAGCCCCTCCCCCCCACTCTACCACCACCTTGTTTTTCTCATTAAATTTTATTTTGAAATCATTTTCGATTTACAGAAGAGTTACAAGGACAGCATGGGGTGTCCCCGTAGCCCTGTTGTTTCAGGGTCCTGGTTACTCTCTGAAATGGTCTTACTCCTTCAGCCGTCTCTCTCCCAATATAATAATACAAATCACGAGGGCAGCTTGATCTGTGTCCCTCTCTTAGACACACAGGATGGAGAGAACCAAGTGTGCTGGGACGAAGCTGTATTTAAGAGATGAGGGTCCCCACAGTGTAGGCAGAGGGGGCTGGCTCCAGGTGACATGAGGGTGTCCTGGGCTGAAGCGGGAAGAATGGGCTTTTTGAATGGAAGACATCAGGTCTAGAGGGCCCATCACAAGGCAAGCACTTAATAGATAGTTGGTGAATGAGTGAGTGAGTGAATGAGTGAACGAAGAGATAAGTGGGCCAACGACTGGACCAGGACCGATGGCTAATACGTGGTCGGGTTGGTAGTGATTCTGGGGTTTGTCTTACTCCAAAGCCCATGCTTGTAACGACTCTGTACCATCTTGGAGCACATTGAAGGGCATGAAATCAAGCCACTGGATGAAGTTCATTTATTCAAGATCTGTGTGCCATCAGTGACTGCCCCCTCTGCAGCCAGGAAAGACTTCTGATGAATTCCGTGCAGACAGCCATTCTTTCCTCCATCCTGCCCTCCACTAATGTCCACAGATGTCACCACCTGGAGCCAGCCCCCTCCGCTTGCACGGCTGGAACCCTCATCTCTCCAACACACGTTCATCCGTGAAAACTCAGCTCATCCCAGCCCTGAGACCATAAGCCCTCCTCTCCTTGCTCCCCCGGCCCATGGTCCTCTCTCTCCCTCTAGAGCGCCATGTGGCCGACGGCCCCAGCTCATCCCTTCTGCCATTGGCCATAGTCCCAACTTTCGGTTCATCCTTGGTCCCTTGGCGCTCAACGACTGGGAGTTTTAAATGCTTCGTGACCAGCTTGAGAATTTTCCAGAGAGGCTGTGTCAGACAGTTAATACTCAAGTAGTAATCCTTTTGTAACCTGAATATAACTGCAGACTTCCACACTGAGGATGATAAAATGGTGTGGATTTAAAAGTATTTGGGGACCTGTAAAATGTCTAGGATTAAAATTTCAATACCATTTGTGCCCAATAAATGCGAACTCTTTAGTAACTTGAAACTGTGGTATTATGACTCAGGTCTGAAAATTATGAGTCCTGGTTGAAGAAATGGGAATAACATGTGAGGAATCAGCTCCCGTCCTTTACCTTGAGGGATAGACTGTGGTCGCACCGAATAGCAGGAGGGTGACCTCATAGGGGAGCTAGCCCGGAGAAATTACTGTATTTGTTAAGAAAGCAATACATTCTCCAGAAGAGAAAAATGTTACACTTTCCATTAGGATTGTTTATGGAAATGGGGCTACACTGAACCTGGGTCAGTATATTAGCTGGTTTGACAGTACCCCAGGAAACAAGATCACATAATAGTTGATAGAAGGACTTTATTTTTTTTTTTCCGTGAACCAGTCTAGTCAGTCTGAACTTGACAAATTAATTTTGTCTATAGAATCACTCCCACAAGCACATAAAATTAGCCTCCATAAGTACAGAGAGCAGAGTTGGCATTGTGTTTAACTGATTTGCTGGAACTTAAGTAAATGGATTTAGTCTTAATATAGCTAAAGCCCTGAGACTTTAAATAGAGCTGATCTTAAGCAAAGCATTAATTCATCATTTAAAAAGTCACGGCTCGTGGGTTTTTGTTGCTCGTTGAAGGACAGAATTATATACTTTGACGATGCTAATCACCCAGCACATGCCGCAGGGCTTGAAGGAAAAAATTAGCTCTTGTTTTCTTTGTTACAAAATTTTTTGTGTTCGATTGACAGAGAATTAATCAGTTTTAACACTTGACTATGATTTAATAGATTATGGTGTTTCCCTGGCCTTATTCAACTTCCAGATATTTTCATTGAGTCATTGATGTCACACTTCTGATGCTAAACTCTTCCAGACTGGAATAAGCATGGAGATTTTTCTTTGTGTTGCAGGGGTGAACTTGGGAAGCAGATTCGTACCTTCCGTGCAACAGGCCGGCGCGAGGGACGGGAGAGGAGCTTACGAAGTGGTCAGTGCCTCTCTTTTGAATGGAGACCCGTGGAACCCAGTGACAAACGCGGACACAAAGGTCAGTTTTTTTGGTTTCGTTTTTCTTCTTGACTTTTCAATGACTGAAGTTTAAAAATCACATTAACTGCATTCATATTTTCTTATTCAAGTTTTGTCTTTATCTACTTTAATTCCAACTTTATCCTTCCTTATAAAGTGAAATCTTCATTATTAAGAAGATAAAATACAGACTGGTTTTGATGTGACAGTTCTGATGAGTCTCTCAACACTGTTTGTGTCTGTGGAAACTTATTTTTCCAAGCACACCAGGGATAACATTTCCAGATATGCAACTTTCAAGCTCATCTTACTTGAGTGCTGGATATTTTTCATTCATATCTATTTCATTAACATTTCAGTTTTATCGATCAATTATTGGTAGAAACATTTTAATGCAACTTTTAAAAAAAGTTTGTAATGAGTTTTTTAAAAAAATAAATTTATTTTTTTATTTATTTTTGGCTGTGTTGGGTCTTCCTTGCTGTGCACGGGCTTTCTCTAGTTGCCGCGAGCGGGGGCTACTCTTTGTTGCGGTGTGCGGGCTTCTCACTGTGGTGGCTTCTCTTGTTGCAGAGCACGGGCTCTAGGCGCTGTGGGCTTCAGTAGTTGTGGCACGTGGGCTGAGTAGTTGTGGATCGCGGGCTCTAGAGCGCAGGCTCAGTAGTTGTGGCGCGCGGGCTTAGTTGCTCCACGGCATGTGGGATCTTCCCAGACAAGGGCTTGAACCCGTGTCCCCTGCATTGGCAGACAGATTCTTAACCACTGCGCCACCAGGGAAGTCTCTGTAATGAGTTTTAATGCAGTTTTATGCTTTGTTTACTTTGACACATGTTTGATTTGAGTCTTCTATGACGTAAAAGAATAATATAAAATAATTGAAATATTAGTGATTAAATATCATATTTTGATGAGTTTTGTCTGACAAATATAAGTGACTTTCTTAAATTTCAGAATTGTTGGAACAGTTGGAAAGGGATAAAATCTATAGAAATATGAGCTCTTTGGAGAGATCATACAGATGGCTTTGTCCTTGTGTTATGTGGAACTATTTTTAGGGTATTTTTTATAATAGAAAACAGATTATTTTAAAAGAGCAGTTGAGATTGTGAAAATGTTCTGTAGTGTTCTGGAAGGGCTGCAGTGGGCCACCTTTGTGTCCATAATGATAATATGATTTACATCATTATTTTATTTTCTAAAGAGGCTTTCAGCTGAAAGTGAGCATTCAGAAAGGTTGGGTTAAAGGATCCAAATGCCAAATCTAAACTTTTTCAATATTTCTGCTTCATGGAGACTGTTGCAGATGGAATATACAAAGTATAAGTCAATCACGGTGACATTGATACTGTTTCCTAGAAGAAAAACTTAAGACACTAAAGAAAATTTCATCATGCTACTAATTTACAACACGAGAAATGATACGGTAGATTCAGAAAAAGAGATGTATACTATGTTATAAAGAAAGTATATCTTTAAAATATTGATAGGCACTAATTAATAATATAAAAATATGGAACAATCTAAAGTTACTTGGGTGGTGGAAGCCTTTATGGGAGTTTTTCCCTGGTGGTAGGGTTGCCAGATTTGGCAAATAAGAGTACAGAATGCCCCGTTAAACTTGGACTTAGGTAAACAATGAATATTTCTTGGCGTAAGTCTATCCCATGCACTATTTGGGATATTGTTGTTTATCACAATCCAGATTTAACTGCCGTCCTGTGTTTTATCTGGCAGCCCACCTTGGAGGGCATCAGAGCAACAAGCTGATGAAGGTTCTCAGTATGCCTTTGGAATGGACTAGTTCAGGTCGGCTCTAGTTTGTGACCTCCAGCTTCATCCTTACTACCAGCTCGCCACCTCGCAGACATCAGGAGGCATACCAGAGGGGGAACTGGCACATCCGCCCTGGCCAAGCTTACAACCTGATGGCCGGGGGCCACCAGCACCATCTTTGTAGAAAACTAGGAAAAGCCATTATTGTTTGAATGCTGTCCCACCTCCTCTAGGGGTCTGCATCCAGGAATAGAACCAGGCAGGAAGTAGGCACATACCTACTGACTAAAATAACTCCAGGTCACTGACATTATTTAAGGGAACAGCGACCTGGGTGGTTTGGGGAACAGCATCTTGTCGTACTGCCGTGGGGCTCATCTCAGCGTGTGGCTGTGGAGTCAGCCTTATGGCTCTGTAATTACCATGCGCCCCCTTAATTGGTGGTTAACCACTAAGACCTTGCATGAACAGGGTGCATGTAAATGTCTGTTAACGTGCGTGTACCTGCGTGCCGTAATTCTTCACGGGGCAGCTGTGTATGTTTGTTGTGGGAATAAGGATTCTGCCAAATGGCCTGTTTGTGTACGTCTTTCTTCGTCATCAAAATAACAGTCAATGCTGTAATTTTATTTTATTTTTTTAAAATTTTTTTTGGGGGGTGGGATTTATTGAAATCTTTCCTTTATTGTGCATCTTCAATATCTAGGACCAGTATCCTGTTTTCTCCATCCTGAATTCCCCTCAGAGTGCACAGTTGGGGGCAGCTGCAGTGGCTGATGCCTTTTTGGCCACAACATCTTTTGTTCACTAAATAGCGGGGGACAAACTTTGTCCACAGTGCCTCATTTTGGTCATAAATCTGACCAACTTTTGGGAGGCAGACCATGACCAATTTTGTCCCCTGGTGCTAAGAGGGCTTATTCCTACATTGAGGAGGATTCTGTGGATAGGCCCCTCAATGTGCTAATTTTCAGATTAGGCCCCGTTGACAGTCTAAAATTCTCTGGATCTCCCATCTTACTAGTCATAATAGATCTGGGAAAGTTTTCCCTTGTTCCTTCTGCCCATATCTAGAGTTGCGCTATTACAAATATTCTACGTAGAGGTATATATATGATTGATGGCCTCAAGACATTTAGTCATCATTACTTTTTTGGAGGCCTCGTTAAATATTGAGCAATGCAAGAGACAACAATCTTATAAAATAGATAGGATATAAGTAATACTACTAGTAACTGTAATTTTAAACTGCATTAACAGGGCGTATCTTCAAGTATGCAAAACATACCCACTTCATGAATATTTTTGCTGCACAACTATGCCTGCTGGACCTTAGAATACAGGCTTTTAGGTTTGCATTCCTGCTTTCCTGCTCCCCTGTTTTATTCCTTGCTGCCTTCTTTCCATTCAGCCAGTCTTTGACAATTTGACTTAATTGGTTTGAGGGAAGGCCCAGGCATCAACTCGATTCAGACAAAAGTACTCAGATTCTCTTTTTCTCTCTCTCTCATCTATGATGGGGTACTATTATGTCCTTTACAAATCAAGAGTCAAGCCATCATTGCCACTGATCACGTAGTTGAAAGAAGAGAGGATGGGGAAAGAACGTGACCTTGTGTGCATTGGAGAGCTTCCAGCATTTTGTTTGTTTGCTTGCCGTTGTTTTGATCTATAACATGAGTATAAGCTTATCTGCTCTTTCCTCCCTCTTAGGGTCATTGTAAGAATGAGATGAAATGATGGGTGTGAAAATACATTAACTAAAAATTACCACCCCAATGTAAGTTGATATGCAGAATTTAAAGTTTCTTTAGGGACCAACCTCCAATTTCATGTCCTAAAACAGTTTACTCTGGATCCAGGGAAGACATATCAAGATGGGGTTGATTGTGAGATGATCTCAGTTGAGCTCAGCCTTTGAATGCTCCAGGAAATTTCCAATTTCCAGCTTTCTCACAGGAGAATGAAATGATGGAAATAGTAGGCGAAATGGAAAATAAAAAGGCAAAAGGATTAGAACATGAAACCAAAGCTTCCCATAGCATATTGAGGATCTGAAAGATCAAATAGCTGCTAATTAAAATGGCAGAGGTAGAGTCTGCTGCATAGATTTCCATTTGCTTTGTTTCACGGCTGAGAAAACCAAGCCCTGTTTTTCCCTCAAGGAACCATCCCCTTTCACGCCTCCGCAATCAGACTTCTTCTCGGAGGGGTTGCCTCCTCCCCCTCCCCACCTCCTCCCGCAGGTCCTCTGCAGCCCGCTGTAGCGGCTTCCACCCCCAGCACTTCATCACGACTGCTCTTGCCAAGGTCATGGGTAGCCTCTCAACCTCTGAAGCCAGAGCATGCCTCTCGCTCTTTATTTTACTTATCTCGACGCTGATTCACTCTCCTTTGAAACTCTCACTTCCTTTGGCTCCTGAGACCCTGTTCACTCTTGTTTGCTCTCATATGTTTTGAATTCTTCCCTTTGGTTCCTCTTCTTGGCCTTGTCCCTTAACTGTTGGTTTCCCCTGAGTTTCTTCCTCGGTGCGTTTCTGACTAAGGGCTCCTGCGGGTCGTGTCAGTCCGTCCTGTGGCCTCACCGTCCGTCCACCTGTGGAAGGAGGGGCGGGAGCTCCCGTGAGTGACAGAAGCAGCCACCGCCCACACACGGGCTCCTACTACGTGGGACGTGGATCTGATCACCTCACCATCGTCCTCCAACATACACTGACTGACGATCCAAATCGCCCACCCTGCTCTGACGCCTGAGATCGGGTCACTGACTTCCAATGGATTTTAGGCGCCTCCAGCCGGAAGTTCCCAGTTGCCTTAATGGACTGTGTCCCGATGTGAAAACAGCCCCCCAGCCATGTTCTCCACTTTATTTAGTAGCCCCTGGAAGATAAGATTGTCATCCCCCAGCTCCCCTCAGATCATGAGCTTGGAGACTTCTCATCCTTCAGAAGCTTCTCACGATATCTGACTCAGGTTCCTTCACTTGGTACCCACTCTGGAGGCTTAGCTCCCATCTCTCAGCCATCCTGTTCCTCAGTGGTAGCCTGTTGCCTAAATATGCCACGTTCTTTACTGCCGTGCTTGGCATTTGCTTTGTCCCTGCCACCTGTGTCCTCCTCATTCCTGAAGCCCCAGCTTAACCAGCACCTTCTCTGTGCAGCTCTTTCTGACCTCCCCAGCCACGTCTGTCCTTCCCGGACCTTTGTCCTAATCAGTCATCTCCGTGACGTGCAGGCACACCACGCACACGCTTCACTCGTGCGCATTGAGCCTGCGGACGTGGCAGAAACAGAAGCTAAGGACATGCAGCTTAAATCACACATCCATCCTCTGATCTCCCCGAGGAGCATGTGGCCGGGGGATAGGCTGGGGTCGGGGGGGTGGCGTGACGGGAGATCGGGTGTCTGCTGTTTCCTCTCTTCCTCCACCTGAAACAGGGCAAGTCTCTCGCTCCCTGAGAGCGAGTCTGGTTTTTCAGTTGGGTGTCATTATACAGCAGGGACCCCAAAATAAGCAAATGCAACTGTGCTCAACCCAGCGGGGTTCAGGAGAGAAGAAATGGCCACATTGAACTTACAGAAAAGCGCAAAAACCATAAGGTACTTAGAAGATTACTGTTAACTCTGCCTTGGGTACCGCTTCGCCTTCTGTGCTGGCTTTAGACCCTAACTCTGCGAGACTTGGGACTCAGCTCTTTGGCATGGATCATACTGGGCTGTCATCACTAGTTTATATTTGTGCTTCTCTCACCAGCCTGTGCCCTCCCCGCGGGTGGTGGCCTCAGCTTTATTCCTTCCTTGTCCCTTAGTGCAGTGTTCGGCATCCGGTGAGGATACGGGCTCTGAGCCTTCCTCTGTGCCTGGGGGCTGTGTCGCTCACTGGCGTGGAGGTGCCTCGTGCTACAGAAGATAGAGGGGACAAAACTCAACCTTTGCGTGTTGTTCGAACGCCAGAGGGTGCCTGGAGAGCCTCTCCATTTCTGCAGAGAGGTGCAAACCACTCTTGGATGACCTGGACTTTTCAGACATTGCTGACCTCCTTGTAGCGAGTTTAGGTGCTTTTAAAATCATTTCGGAGGTCTTTTATTGCTTGGAAGAACGTGACATTTTTCTCTTTTGTGGCTGCTAGTGTCCTCCCTGGAGTAACTCCCCATGTGTGCCTCTCTGTTCCAGGGGTTTACGTGGCCAGTCCTAGAGAGAATGAGTTTCCTCTTCTCTAAGGGAATATTCTGGTCATTGCAGGAGTTGCTGCAGGCCAGCCGGTGGTGCCTGAGCTTGGCTGAGTAAGCTCAACGGTTAGCCTTTTGACTTATGGAACATTGAGCTTACATTAGCTTACAAGCCAGCCAGTAGCGCTTCCTCTTAGGAATATAATGTTATTAAAATACCTCCTGTGAGGCTTCTCATAAGAAACGTACAGTGGCTCCGAAGTTGGAGCGTTATTTCTAGACTGTACGGTCTCTTAGGATGGTCTGTTCTCCGCCTCCACCCCCTGTCTCTTAACTCCCATTGGACTCCCAACCCCACCCCTTGCCTGACAGTCCCCATGAGGCTATGTCTGCCACACAGGAGGCTCTTGTTCCGGCCTCACATAACCTACCCAGCCAAGATTCTGCCCACCCTTCTGGGAGAGGGATTAGCGAGGTAAAAGCTGGCACCCCTATATCTTTGGGAACTCAACTGTTTTTTAAGAGTTGATGGCAGGCAGAGTGGAAGGAGAAAAGGCTTTGGAACATAACAGAAATGGCTTCAGACTCCTGCACAGCCTCTGCCTTGCTGTGTGATGTTGGGCCAGTGACTAGCCCTTGCTGAGTCTGTTTCCTCATTTGCAAAGGAGATGGTGGTGGTTACCCTGCTGTCTGACATAGTGCCCCCGGCGTGCTCAGTAAATCTCAGCCACTCTCCTTTCCCTTCATTCATTCTGGCCTTCCTCCTTACACTAGGGCAGGGCCCCTCAGCCTCAGCCCTGTTGCCACTGGCGTGGGTGGTTCTCGGTTATGTGTGTAGGGGAAGGGGGCTGTTCTGTGCATTGTAGGATGTTTGCCAGCATTCCTGGTCTTTACCATGAGATGCCAGGAGCACCCTCCTCCCCAGCCAAGTCAACTCAGAAGGCCCTGGGCTGGGGCGTCGGGGGTGTGCATAATTCCCCAGGTTAAGAACCCCTGCACTAAGGGAAAGCCGAGAAGGGTAAGGAAACAGTTACTGAGGACTTTTGCTTTGGATGGAGCCAGAACAAAAATTGGCAAACTTTTTTAATGAAGAGCTAGACAGTAAATGTTTTCAGCTGTGTGGGTCCTATGATCTCTGTCACAGCTACTCAACTTTGCCACTGCAGCTTAAAAGGTAAAAGCAGCCGTAGATAATAAGTGAACCAATGGGTGTGGTTGTGTTCTGATAAAACTTATTTGTGGGCATTGTAATTAGAATTTTATAATGTTCGTGTGTCATGAAATATTCTCCTTTTGTTTTTCTTAACCATTAAGAAATGTGAAACCGTTCTTAGCTCACCGGCAGTGGGCTGGACCTGGCCCTCAGACTGTAGTTTGTGACCCCTCCGGGCTAGACATACTCTAGATATGATCACACCGGGTGCCCCCAGCAGCCCTGCAAGGTGGACGTTGTGTGCATTTTGTAGGTGAAGATGCAGAAGCTCACAGAACAGGAAGTGACAGGGCTGACAGCTAGATTCTGAAGTCTAGTCTTTCCGTAGCACTCGGCTGCCTCCCAGAAGATCTTTAGCTTTCTTTCCCTTGTGCATTGTATCAGGACTGGTTCATCAGTCTGGACTCCAGAGGCAAGGTCTCGGCTCAGAGGGACAGTGTGGAGGTCTCTGGCCAGCGCTTCCCCCAGCTGTCAGTCCTGCCCTCCGAGGCAGCCCTGGCTTTCTTCAACCGCATGTGAGGGCTCTGTCCTCGCTCCCCGCCAGGCCTTTCAGTGTTCTTGCTTCCTCTTTGGTCAGCACACAAAGGGCAGGAAGCAAGCCAACACGTTGTGCTTGGTTCCACTGTGTCCCCCCTTCTGGTTGCTCACCACTCAGTCAAGGAGGGCTCTGGGCTACATTTCCACAGTGGTCTCTGCTAACTCATTCATTTCTTGTGACCTCTTAGCAAGCCCTTAATATCATTTTCCAAAAAGTTGTCTATTGAATCAGGTCTCCCAACAGTTTCTGCAACTTTTTTTCCTTCCCCAAGCTTGTAGCGTCATCATAGAACTGGGTCTTTTTTAAAAAGTTATATTTTAAAATAACGAATTTGGATAATGCTAGGAGATAGAGTGGTTTGCATTATTTAAACAGAGAGACGTTATAAAATATATATTTTTTATAATCCTTGGGTAAGACTCTCCGTGTTTGACTGATGTGTTGAGCATATTTGATATTAGGAGAAAAAGAGTTGGATGAATTCTGTTTTCAGTTTTTCATCTATTCGTCCAAGGATATGTCAGTGTCTGCTGTGTCTCAGGTTCAAGGTCAAGTTCCTGTGACCCAAGAATGGGTGAGACTTTATCCTGCCCTTGAGGACCTCAAAGTTTAGTGAACTAATGGTGGTAATAAATTTAAGTAAGTATTTAATAAGAGATACGTAATTTTTAAAATAAATGATTTTAGAATAGCTTTATTTTTTTCAAGGAGTTGCTTGATGCTCATTTTCTTATTTTTTTAATTGAAGTGTAGTTGATTTACAATGTTGTCTTAGTTTCAGATGTACAGCAAAGTGATTCAGTTATACATATACGTACATATATGTCTATTCTTTTTTCAGAAAAAAAAAACAGAGTAGCTTTAGATTTACTGAAAAATTGCAAAGATAGTATGGAGCGGTCCCATACTCCGCACACCCAGTTTTCCTATTAGTCAGATTTACATTTGCTTGGTGCATTTGTAACAATTAATGATATATGGCTTTTTATATTTTAACCTGAACTCTTTTAATAAGAGAGAAAGGTGCTGGAGATTGAGGACATTTAGAAGAACATATAATTTCTAGAAAGGATGATAGTTTATAAATCAGAGTTTAGACTAAAAAGCCTATCTTCCCAAGAGAGAATTCATGTGTATCAATATTGCATTTAACAGTTTCATATCACGTGAAGGCTGAGGAAGCCATTGCCTATGCCTTGACTCTAGAATTTCTCTGCAGTTAAAACATAAACAACGAGGACTGTTCCTTCACAGTTGCTCAATAAACAGTCCTGATGGTGATGAGGCTGTTTTGTTCAGTCGAAATTTAAAGCTCAGATTAAAAAAAAAAAAAATCCTCCTATTTTTGTGAAATATTTTTAAACTTATCACGAGAGTGCCTACAACCAAGTCCATAAAATCATGTTAAAAACAACAGAATTGAGTGCTATTATGTGACTGTGACATGATGCCTACGTAGAGAGTTCGTGTGAGATTTTCCTTTTGTGTTGATTAAACACGCTTATGATCCCCCCATTTCTCACACACATCCCTGTAAGCATAAGATGTGTGTTTCTCAGTGACGTATACCAGTATTTTACAATCGGACTTTCATTACTGCCTGCCTAAGGAGAAAAATTAAATTCATTAAAATTTGAATTAAGTTTAATTTCTCTTTAAAGAGGGAAATTAAATACTAAGGAATAAGATTTTGTTGGGTAGTTTTAAGCTTTGGAGTGGAATAAACCATTGTAATACCTAAGAATTTTCACCTCCTCCCCCAGTACCAATTTTTGCTCCTTTGAGGGCAAATATCCACCCATTGAGAATGCATGATGGGCACCGCACATAAATGGGCAAAAGGAAATGTGTGTCTCCCAGGACTCCATGTATTTACAGAAATATGCCCATTGGAGATTTGGGGCAGGTAAGAATAAAAGTTGATTTCTCCTTCCCTCAAAGGCTGCCCTTGTTAGATTTTCTTAAATTAATTTTTATTGGAGTATACTTGCTTTACAATGTTTGCTTTTGCTAGATTTTTAAAAATAAGTGTTTTATATGAGAACAGTTGTAGGTTTACCGAAAAATTGTAAAGATAATACGGAGATCCCATATACCTCACATCCAGTTTCCCCTGTTATTAACATCTTAAATTATTGTAGAGCATTTGTCACAGCCAACACTGACACGTTGTTATTAACTAAAGTCCATACCTTATTCAGATTTTCCTAGTTCTTACCTCATGTCCTTTTTCTGTTCTAAGAGTCCATCCAGGTACCACATTATATTTAGTCATCATCTCTCCTCAGGCTCTATTTGGCTGTGGCAGTTTCCCACACTTTCTGTTTTTGTTGATACTGACAATTTTGAGGGGTATGAGTCAAGGATTTTGTAGAATATCCGTCAACTGGGATTTGTCTGATGTTCTTCTCCTGATTGAACTGGGCTTATCTGTTTTGAGGAGAAGTCCACAGAGATGAAGTACTGCTCCCGTTCCACCATATCGAGGGCACATACTGTCAACAGGACTTGTCACTGTTGATGTCAACTTTGACCAGCTGACTGAAGTCCTGTTTGTCAAATTTCTCCACTGTAATTTTCTTTTTTCCTTCCTTTCTGTACTGAATTCTTTGGAAGGAAGTCACTGTGCACATCCCACACTTAAGGAATTATGCTTCACCTCCTTGAAGGTTGAAGTAGCTACATAAGTTGTTTTGAATTTTTCTGCATGTGAGAGTTGTCTACTTTCCCTGTTTATTTATATAGTCAATTGTTTTATTTATATAAGCTTGGACTCAGGGGTATTTATTTTATATTTTGTGATATAATCTAGCACTGTTTTATGTTGCTCAAATTGTTCCTGCTTTGGCCACTGAGGATTCTTTCAGTTGGCTCCTGTGTCCGTTTGATATATATCCATTATTGTGTGTGTATGTCTGTGTGTGTGAGCCCTTTTTTACTTTCTGTTGCAACAAGATGCACCAGGTTTATCTTATACACTTCCCGTCCCAGTCCTAAAATCAGCCATTTCTCCAAGGAGCCCTGGTTTCTGGGGAAATGGTATTAGAAACCAAGATCTGGGTGCTGGGTGTGCTCACTGCTACTGTAGTGTCATTGCTTCTTGGTTTTGTCAGCTGACAAAACAAGGAAATATATGGATGTGCTCTTGCTAGATTAAAAAAAAACAAACCAATCTCGAAAGCTGGATCATGACTGAGGCACACCATATATTTAATTTTTAAAATTGTAAAATAGGAAATATAGCAGGAATTTGGCTTTTTTAAAAGAGGTATAACTATACAGGTCAAAAAAGAAGAGTGGCTCTTTTCAATAAACTGCATCAATTCTTGAAATCAAACCCAATCATTTGTTCTCTTCCCTAAAATGTTATTTTAAAAATTTAACTCCCAACTCTCTAGCATTTGACCTAACTCTGGCTTTTCACACTCCTTGAGTTGGTCCATGCCTCAAGGCTGCCTTTCTGCTAATTGCTTGAAATTCATTTGACCTTTTCCTAAAAGTGGCAACAAAAAGATTTTCTTCAGCTGGCATAACCATTTTTAGGTACAACTGTTACTCAGCAAAGGTACTAAGGGTTCTTCCTTTTGCTTGAACCGACTAATCTTCTGAGCATATGATTTAAAGACATAGTCATAAACCCAGAACAGAGTTGGTGAGAGCACAGGATTAATGAGACCGGGACCAGGGTTATGGGTTGTGTCTCCATTAGGATCCCTGGTTCCTGTGGGAGCCATTAGCCTGGCTCCATTCCTTGGCCTTCCCCAGCATGTCTAACCCCAGCAGGCATCTCACAAAGGACCTCTGAAGGCAAACTCAGAAACCATTATGCATACTCTATTGCCCATCCCTGATGGATTAGCAGAGCTATATTTGTATAGGTAGGTGACATATTTTACATACTTTTCCCTAACTTTGGTCACCCACGACCCACATGCAAGATTTTAGCTTAATTACAGAAGCAAGTCACACTGAATAGTTTATATATGCTTGCTGTACATACTGATTTTTTTCCTCAAACACAGAAAAAGAATATAAATGATTAAAATGAAGTCTGTTATCAGGGAAACACATTATGCCATTTGAAAAGTGTCTCAGACCTTCAGCAAATTCTCTACTTTTTTCCATCCAATAAGTGCTTCAGGGGTGCCATGTACAGCTATGCAAATTAAGTCCTGCATAGCTTGGGGAGGCAGGGTCCATTTGGTCCCTAGATTTGAGGGTGGTGGCCCTGCCTAGGAACCAGGCACCCTTCGGTGGAATTCTGTCTCACAGTTTAGAGGGGAAAAATTTTGCTGATTAAAGATGATCCTGCTTTTCTATTGAGTTCTTTCTGCATGTTCCTTTAATCAGTAAATAGTTATTGAGACCTCATGGTATCCCAGGCCCCGTGCTAGGCACTAGAGGTATTTTGCCCTTTTAAAACATGCATGAAAGCTGGCAATTTCATCTCAGAATGACTTTGAAGCTTGCTCAAAGAGAACCCTAGGAAATGTCAACCCCTTCTGTAGTACAAACATCAGGAAGAGTTAAGAGCCCACCAGGGGTGGAGAATTTTATCATAGCTCCTTTGAAATCTAGCCTCTTCTTTTGCAGTTCAAAACAAGACCACTGGGGCATATAATCTTCGGTTGTGCCTATTCAGCTAATAGGAATGTGTTTGCATTGCCAAGAGTTATTGCTGGTTTTAGTGTCTTAAGGAGAATACGTGGGAAAGCATGAGATCCCCAGAGTTCCGGGTTGGCTAACACTGGCCTCCTATGTATGTGTCTCTGCCCGTCGGGAGTGCAGATTGCAGACAATCGCTGTCTTCGCATTTTCATGTCTGCACTGTCTTGGAGGAGTTCAGAAATCCGGTTCTGTAGACCCCCTTGCCTCCTGGCCTACGTAAGGGGAGAAGGGAGCTTTTTAAGGTTCATCTCCGGAACAGTCTCGGTGGAGTCCCAGAGCTGTTTTTCCAGCCTGCTGTTTCACTGGCAGGTAGCGAGCTCCGTCTGGTTCAGTCTGGAAGCGTTTCTGGGAAGGCAGCTGCCCCGGGAAACGCCTGTAATGGGCATTACACAAACCGGTCTTCCTCTGGGTTCTGAGGACTAAACTGAGACCCATCTTCATACCGCAAACTTCAGCTGTGTCCAGACCGGCTTAGAAGGAGCTGTTGCGGGGAAGGGCAGAAACAGTGTGCTGAAGTCAAGTACAAAACACTGAGTGCATTTTGGTTGGTTCTAACAGACAGGCTCGTGGGCACATTCTTTTGGCACCAGCGGGCATTATGAGGAAGGAGCTGGCAGGCGACCCTGGCAGGTGGGGAAATGAATTGGAGAAGCTTTAAAGATCTTTTCCCATAAAATCAGTGTCCAGAAGCTGTAGAAACGTACGTCTTTAGTTAAGTAAATACCTCAAAGACAACACATATACATTTTTCTGTGAAACCTTCCCAGTTCCAACTGCCCGTGTCTTCAGATTCCAAGAATTTCCGCACACACAGAACTGGCCTCTTCTACTCATTAACCTCAGAGGCAACTCCTTTCAAGAAATTCTTATGACCATGACGGCAAATTAATTTCACTGTTTTATTTGAAGCAGCTGAGACTGGAATAGCCAGCCTCAGAATTTCCTTGCTTAGATTTCTGGATCAAATGGGAAGAAACATTAATTAAGTGACAAGTTCTAGCTTCTATACAAACCGCAGTAGCCTATGGTAACCCTCCCTGCCTCTGCCTCCTGATGCAGAAAGGATCTTAGTGGAGATTTGGAGCCGTGCTCTGCATCGCCTGTGCTCTGAGTGGCAAGTTGCAGTTTTCTCTGGGTACTTGCACAAATGACTCTTAAGCACCTATTAGATAAGGCACTATCAGGTTTGGGGTTTGGGGTGAGGAGTTTTCAGATGAAGCAGGGCCTTGGATGTCCTGCTAAGAAGTTAGAATTCCACTCAGAAGGCACTGGAAAGCAACGGAAGGTTTCTGAGGAGTCAAGTGGCATTTGGGGCTGTAGTTTTAGAAGAGGTTTGAAATAGAACATCTGTTTTAGGAAGAAGAGTGCTGGCAGTGGGGAAGGTAGGCTGTGCTGGAGACAGAAAGCAGCGTCCAGGCCTGGGAGACGACCAGAGCAGGGAGACAGCCGAGGGGCTCTTGTTCTCTGCAGACCCCATGCAACCCCATCGCGTTGCCTCGGTGAAGATAAAACCAGGATGGCAGTGTGACCTGTGGGCCTGATTCCCCTGCTGGTGAAGGACGAAAGACCGGGGCCTTGCTGTCATGGATCTTTTTCCCCAGAGCCTCGTGCTTCCGGCTGAGGCATTTCCACTGTTGGATAAATACATCTGAGCAAAATGGCATTATCCGTACCCCTTGCAACCATCTGGGGAGAGGAAGTGGAGTTGGTCTTTTTAAACAAAATATACTGCACCCATATCATTCCCCAAATCACTGCACTCCCACTGCATATGCAAAATCATCACCCTGCAGTGGTTTTGGGGTGGGGGTGAGGAGACAGCCCACACGCTCCCAAGAGGCCACTCCCAGGGATGTCACCCTAGCAGGTTCTCCTTGGGTCATGGACTGTCATGCAGAGTGGCAGGTCCAGTGGTGGTGTGGACCCCTCCTCGCCGGCCCACCCCTCCCCGGCACTGAGGCCATCAAAGCTGACTGTTCACAGCTGGCGTGGTCATGAGGAGCAGGGCCTCAGGCGTCAAACCAAGCACGGCCACTTCCTCACTGTGTGACCTTTGGTAAGTTACATGACCTCTCTGAGCCTCTGTGTCCTCATTAAAATAAAAAAATACCTATTTCAGAGGGCTGTCACTAAGACTGATAAGATGATGTTTAAGTGTCTAGCACCTGCCAGGATTCACCATGTTTATTATAATTATGATTTATTATTATTGTTGTCGTTATTATTTATACGTCCCATGGCATGAAATGTTCTTGGAAAGTCTGGTTTTTAGTGACACGGCCTGTAGGTAGCATCTTAGTGAATTCTTCACTCTCGAGCCCCCTCAAATCCATCTTTCTTGTTGTGGATGAGTCTTTCTCCAACACAGATCTGACCATGTCTTAGAACTGCATAAAATCTATCAGTGACTCCCCATTTCCTTCAGAATAAGACCCAAACTTTTAACATGGGGCCGACACCCCTGTTGGTGACCTGAGCCCCTCTGCCTTCCTCATGCTGTATGCCGCTACAACAGCTTACTTACAGAGGCTCATTGCTGCTTCTGTGCTCTGCAGTTTTTCTGCCCATTCTTTCCTTCCCTGCCCTAAGACCCTCCCTCATGTCTCCTTTTTTCAGGACTTAACTCAGAAGTTACCTTTTTTGGTTGGTGTTACAGACCAAATGTTTATGTCCCTCCCAGATTTACATGTTGAAGTCCTAATCCCCCAGTGTGATGGTTTTTGGAGACAGGGGCCTTTGGGAAGTAATTAAGTTTAGATGAGGTCACGAGGGTGGGGTCCCCACGATGGGATTACTGCCCCTAGAAGAAGAGGAAGAAACCAGAGCTTTCTCTACGCCACGGTGAGGACACAGTGATGAGGTTTTTGTCTACAAGCCAGGAGGAGAGCCCTCACCAAGACCCCCACCATGCTGCCAGCACCCTGATCTAGGATTTCCCAGCCTCCAGAACTGTGAGAAATAAATGTCTATTGTTTGTCACCCAGGTTATGGTATTTGGTTATAGCAGCCCAGGCAGTCTAAGACAGTTGGTTTTTCCTGAACTTGTCAGGGCCTCACCCTTTGTCAGCATCTGGTTGCTGCCAGGTACCCAGTCGTGCATCCATCATGGTACATACTATCCACACATAATACTTGGTTTTCTTATTGGTTTCCTAGGGAAACTCTGCAACCTTTAAAGGCAGATACTATGTGTTGCTCATTTCAGTATCCTCAGCGTCTAGCCGTGCTTGACACACAGTAGGTGCCCAAAGACATTTGAGTTAATGTTTATGTTTACTTTGAGAGGCCTTTGTTTTTCATTTACTTTTATCTTGATTTTAGTTGGGTCTAATGCTTTTCTATTTGGGTTTGATGAATGCCACGAAAAATAAAAAATCATTTTCATCAATCATCTAGCAGTCAGGCATTTTCATAAGTTATTTAGCAATCAAGCATTTCCCTTAGGCACTTGCATCTTCAAATTACTGAAAATGTGACTATAAACAGCAAGCTCTTAGGCACATCTCTTTTCCTAGAAATATACGTGTCAGTCTCGTGATTGACTCCGGTGTGTCCCAGTGTGTAAGTGGATGGTGCTCCCAAGGTTTGTCCCAAATGAGACGCAGAACTCGGCGGGAGGTGCTCCCATGGCTGTAAACAGCAGCCAGAGTTGGCCTGCAGCCCTGAGCTCACCCCTGCTGTACTCTCTCTGCATTAAAACTCCCTTTAGAGCACTCATTCCCCGCCATCCCTGCCCCCGCACCTCTCTCAGCTGGTTTCTGCTTTGCCTCACCTGGGCCATCTGGTCTCCTCTCTAGGAATCAGACGGGCTTCTTTTCCCACATTCTTGGGACTTCCGCTCACGCCCCTCTCCCCAGGTTTGACTCCCTCTCCCCCTGTAGCTCCTCTAGCGGCCCCATGGTTGTGCCCCAAATGCCACCCCCCCCCCCCCCCCGCCACCCCGTGCGATTCAAGACAAAGTTGGTGGTCTCATCTTCCACACCTGGCTTCTCATCTTGTTCCTGGCTTGGCTTCTCCTCTGGGCTTCTATCCAGAAGAGGCCCAGGAACCCTGCTGTGAACTAATATCCAGTCTGACCTTGGTCCATGAGTCCCTCCACCACCCACCTCATCACATGGCGGGTGAGCCTCTTCTTTGCCTTAGAACCACCTTCTTAGGGAAGCCTTCCGGTCACCTCACGTAAGCAGGTACCCACTCTGTTGGCTGCTATAATTGCTCTCTGTGTCTTTCACATTGTACCTCGCCATTTTGTTTGCTTGTATCCTGGTTTAATGTCTGCCTCCCGCTTGGACTGTCTGTTGCAAGAGGATGGAGACATATCTCTTTTGCTCACCACGAGTCCCCAGAGTCCACCACAGAAGCTTTTGTGATAAATACCAATGCTATCTGGGTGGGTGGGTGGGTGATGGGTGGGTGATGGGTGGGTGGGTGATGGGTGGGTGGGTGGGTGATGGGTGGATGGCACCATCACCTGGAAGCAGATGGTGTTACTGAGGCTTCTGTGTTCTCTGCCTCCCTTTTATGTGGGCTCCTTGGGCCTCTGGCCATTCCTTATAAGATCTCAAAATGTCCTTCCGTATCCGGGGTGGGAGGCTTTGCCCTCAAAGAGCATGTTTTGAATTTTCTGGACTGGCGTTGTGGTAGCCAGCCTCTCAAATGGTCCTTGCCCTTCTGATGCCCCCCTCCCATATTGAGTCAGGGTTGGTCTGTGTCCCCAGTAGAAGAAGGCAGAGGTGACGGTATGGGACCTTACACTTCATCTTGGTCTCTTGGATTTCTCCTTTGGGGGAAGCCATCTGCCAAGCCACTAAGATGCGGGAGCAACCCCGTGGAGAGGCCTGCGCGGCTTGCCGAGTCCTCCGGCCAACGGGCAGCACCAACCTGCCATCTTGAGCGGATCCTCCGGTCCCAGCCAAGCCCTCAGGGGACTGCAGCCCCTACTGACATCGGGCCACACCACGTGAGCGACCCCAAGACAGACCCTGTCAGCTAAGATATTCCAAGTTTCTGCCCTACGGAAACTGTAAGCAAGTTAAATGCTCTCTTCGTTTGAACCAAAATAGTTACCTCCCACGTAAGAATGAAGCAAGTAAGAAGGTGTCAATTAAAATTAAAGATAAGAAGAAAATCCAAAGTCTGAGGACTTGACTGCACATGCCGTTGGCCTGGCAATGCTTCTTCACAAGGTGTGTGTATGTGTGTGCACGTGGCCAGCAGTGAGAGGGCAAAGGTCACAGTTTGTCAGAAACTAAGTTGTGCTGATCCTGGCAGGGTTGGTGGGACTGTCATCTGCTGGGAGAAGAGAAAAGTCACTTGTTACTGAAGCAGGGAAAAGCCTAAACCAATAGACAAACTGAGGTTTGGAGGAAGCCAGCCACTATCTTGGTCTCGTTTGGCTTGGTTTTTAGGTTTAATTACAGAGAATGCAGAATTAGAACCTAAGAAGAGGTTTCTGTCTGTTTATGTTTTCCTGTTCCTTGAAGGCCCCACCGCAGGCCCGCCTCCTCCCTGAAGCCTTCCCGGACCACCCAGGCTCCACTGACCCCACGGTCTCCGAATCCCTCCCCGGTGTGGGCAGGACCACCCAGCCGCACACAGCGTTTCTTCTTTTGTATTTGTGTGTTGAGGAAGATACCACCTAAATTCAGCCACATTCGTGCAGAGGTGCAGCCGGGTTCTAACGCCAGGAGCTGTGATCCTGGGGGTGGGAGAGGGCAGGACCCAGCTGTGGGAGAGGGGGGCCCCTCCTTCGCCCGCCTCGTGGTCCCCCCAGCTGGCGTTCCTGCTATGGGTTTTTCTCATCTCTTCTTCTTATGGTCCTAACTGTACTGCCAACGTATCACCTTCAGCATCGTGCTAGTTTTACAAATTACTGGTTTTGGAGAATGAGTTTAGATGGAGAAATTGTCCTCCCCCGCGTCTCTCCTTCCTCATTCCACCCCAGTTACCCTTCTGCATTCATCCAGCAAACATGGGCGGGATGTGGGGTTACCAGAGAAAACGCCCAGTGAGATTTGAGTTTCAGACGATCAGCAGATAGCTTTTGTATAAAAGTATGTCCCACACCGTATTTGAATTTGAATTCCAAATTTAACTCTGTGTCGTTTATATTTTTCCTTTTTTTCCTAAATCTGGTAACCCTAATTGACTGTCTACTCTCTGCTATGAAGATGAATAAAATATGATCCCTGTATGATCGGAGTTTTCAGCCCAGTAGAAGAGACGAACACTTAAGTTCATCTAAGTTTTTTTTTAAACAACAGCAACAAAATGATGTATTTGCAGCACAGTCTAGTCCCCATGACTTCAGTACAGCACAGGAGTGGACAGAGCTACACTGCAAGCATCATTTAGTCCAAGACGGAACCCATGCCTCCCAATACAGCAAGCCTATCTCCCCCAGAGCCCCATGCCCAGAGCCCAACGGAACACAAACAGGCAAGTCCAGGACACCTAAGAGAAAACACCGTTCATGAGCTGTGCTACACCATGTGGCATCGGGGGCGGGGTGGGGGAACCAGCAGGGGGGCTTCCCGGAGGGTTTATCTCGCACTGAACCTCAGTGTAGAGTGGCTTCCCCTAGGGGCGGAAACCTTGTTCTGCTTTCTAGGATCCAGGTATCACCTTACACAGTGGATGCTGCCCAAAATGTATTATTCCCTGCGTGGTGCGCAGTTTCCTATTTTGGTCCCTTCTTCTCAACAGACATAATTCAGCTCTTGGTAATTTTCCTGAACATGTTCTACTCTGCATATTAGCCTCACACCTTTATTTACTAAGTTTTAAAAAAAAATTTTTGTTGGAGTGTAGTTGACTTACAATGTTGGGTTAGTTTCAGGTGTACAGCGCAGTGAATCAGTTATACGTATACATATATCCACTCTTTTTTAGATTCTTTTCCCATATAGACCGTTACAGAGTATTGAGTAGAGTTCCCTGTGCTATACAGTAGGTCCTTATTAGTTATCTATTTTATATACAGTAGTGTGCATATGTCAATCCCAATCTCCCAATTTATCCCTACCCCCTCTTACCCCCTGGTAACCATACGTTTGTTTTCTACATCTGTAACTCTATTTCTGTTTTGTAGATAAGTTCATTTGCACCCTTTTTTTTAGATTCCACATATACATGATATCATATGATATTTGTCTTTCTCTGTCTGACTTCACTCAGTATGACAATCTCTAGGTCCATCCATGTTGCTGCAAATGGCATTATTTCATTCCTTTTTATGGCTGAGTAATATTCCACTGTATATATGTACCACATCTTCTTTATCCATGCCTCTGCTGATGGTCGTTTAGGTTGCTCCCATGTCCTGGCTATTGTAAATAGGGCTACAGTGAACTTTGGGGTGCATGTATCTTTTTGAATTATGGTTTTCTCTGGATATATGCCCAGGAGTGGATTTTTAATACCATCCCGATGAAAATGAGACTGGCATCCTAAGCTGTAATTTGCAGTCAAAGATAATGTCATGGTGTTGTTTCTTTTGGCATCCACCTTCCAGTTTCTCTATGCCTGCCTTTCTGCCCCTGCCTCAGCCCCCAGGGATCTCAGAGGCTGCCGATTGCACATGAGGTCTGCTTTTTCATGGGTTTGCTCTGTAACTGTTGCAGCCTGGTTCTACCCTACCACTTGTCTGGAATACCTTTTGGCAAGGTCAACAATGACCTTGGTAAGTTCCTTGCTCTTCTCAGTCTCTGGGGTCTTCAACTTTTTGGTATTTGTAGTTGGTGACCTCTTTCTCTTCCTTCAACTGCTGTCCCTGGATTTCTTGGCCCCAGGTTTTTTCCTTATTCTCCTCCTATCTCCCTGCCTGATCCACTACCTCCTTCTCCTAGTCCTGTTCTCTTCTACCAGCCTTCTAAAACTATGCAACTCCAAAGGTTCTGTCTTTTGTCTACTTCCTTTTCATCACTCTCCCTCTGGATCCCTTCAGCATACTCCAACATTCCCACTATCACCTCTATTATCATAACAAAATCCTTATCTCCAGCCCTGATCTTTTGCAAGTTTCAGGTCCATAATTCCAATTTAGATCATCTCAATCTGGATATCATGCCATTGTCTCTAGCTGCCCTTCCCCAAAAGTGAGTTTTTCTACTTCCTCTTGAAAGCTGAATGGCTTACTCACATCCACGTTTGGGTTGTGACACAGCCAGTTGCTAAGCATGGATCCTACTCAGTGTAAATGCAATCCAGAGCACTTTAATTATATCTCCACCCTCTGGACCCTGCTCACCGTTCTAGCCTTTGTTTTGGAATGGACTCTGGCTGAGAATGGTGATCCATTGTTGAGAATTACCTGAAGAATAAACCACTTGTCACTTGGTTATGAGTGACAGAGAAGTAACTAAAGCCTGCTTGTGTTAAATAGGGATTTTTTTTTTCTGTTCACAAAACTGAAAAGTCCTGGGGTATTTCCTGGCTTCAGACATGACAGGCTTCAGTGTCTCAACCAGTGTCCTCAAAACTGGTCTTCATTCTCTCACCTTCTAGCTCTGCTCCTCTCAACTAGCTCTGTTCTCAGAGAGGCCCTATCTTCATGGTGGCAAGATGGCTGCCAACAGCTACAGTCTCATATCTCCTCCTCCTTAACCCCAGCTGCAGACATTCTCTTCCTCAGCAATGTAAACAAGAATCCTCAAATTGAGCCTCTGAGAACTAGTTTGGGTCATGTTTCAACATTTGAAATGATCAGTGTGGTCAGAGGCATGGAATAAGTAACTGACCAAGCTTGGGCCATATGTCTGCCTTTGGCACTGGGAGGAGGAGGCAGTCAACCATAATCACAAGGAATGAGTGGGAGAGTGGTGATTCCCTTAAAGAACCCTGGGTTCTGGGACTATATAAGGGGAAAATGGAAGGCAAGAAGGCAAAAATGGCAGATGTCTGCTCAACTATATAAACATCTCTCCAGTTATCCCAGAAGAGGCTTCATGACAGCTGACACATGCATCATTCTTGGACCGTAAGTGATAAGATCTGACCTTCAGCTATGGATATAATATTAAAAGGACTTCAACATTTCACAGCTGTTATTTGCAGTTGCTAACTAAGGGATGATAACGCTTCTTATCTGAGATGAGATGTTCAGATGTCCTTCACTACAAAGCACACCAGACGTCAGCCAGTTTGCAGTGAATATTTTTAAACTTCTAGGATATAGTTTGAGGGCATTTCCTCAAATAGAAAAGCAAGTTTTGAAAAAAGTAGGCAAAACACCACTTTTCTTAAAACTTGGATTTTTAAACAGTGGCTATGTAAAAGTTGACTTTTATACTATCCTTTAAAAATGCTAAGTAAATCAGTAGTGAAAGCAAGATTTTTATGAGGATATTTAAAGTAGTAAAGAAAAGGTTTGTGTTGTTGAAATTTTCCTTGGCTTCAGTAGTATAAATTTACATGTAAGTTCTGGTGTAGTTTAGGAAACTGGGATGCTGGGTGGGAAAGGCAGAGTAAAGTCTTCCACACTTCTGTGGTGGTTGGGAGACCAGATCCACTAGAGGATAGGGCTTGCAATAATCACACGACTGGTCTCCCCCTCATGCCATATTTTAAATTTGCATCGGTAAGGAAGCTAATGAGTAAGCTTCAAACCTCCAAAAGATAGAACTGAACCTCTTTTGCAGTCTTCTGGGGATGGGAGGACAGAAATCCTCCAGACTCTCAGAAGCCTAGGAGGGTCACCTTTAAGGCATAGGAACTAACCAGAGGTGGGCTGAGTCTTACTGAGAGTGCGACCCAGCCCTGATCCAGCTCAATTCCCAACAGGTGAGGGACCTATCACTTTGCTTTAATATGCCCACAAAGGAAAGGCTGCCCTCTCTCTGATGGGGAGTATCATCTGGAGCCTCTATGGTACTTTCATACACAATGTCTGCCATGAAATAAAAAATAACTAGATGTGCTGAAAAGAAGAGGGGGACAGGAAATTGTGGCTGACAATCAGGAGACAAAAATCAAATAATTAAAGCAAATTCACGGGTGATCCAGATATTGGAATTAGTTGAGAAGGACTTAAAATTAATTAGGATTGGTGTGGTTTAAAAAAAAATCTCAAATTGGAGAAAAATATGTAGAATTTCAACAGTGGCTTGGAATCTACAATATAATCCAAATGAACACTTCATAACCAAAAAATACAATATCTAAAGTTAAGTATTCATTGGAAAGTTTAACAGCAGAATGTAAACAGGAGTTAGAAATAATGAAGTTGAAGGCAGAGCAATAGAAGAAAATGAAACAAATATAGAAAAACAAATGGAAAGAACACAACAGAGCATATGAAACAGTCAAAAGCCTAACTTACATGTAATTGGAATTCCATAAGGAAAAGGAGAGAGAAATTAGGGCAGACGCATTATCTAAAAAGATAATGGCTGAAAATTGTTTTAAGTCAGGAGAAGGATCAGCTCATATTTTCAAGAAGCTAAGTGAATCCCAATTAGGATAAATACAAAGAAAACCCCATCAAATCAAATCAAAGTTCAAGAGAAAGTCTTCAAAACATCCAGAAGAAAAAAGACTTTCAAGGGAGTAAAGTTAAAGCTTACAGTTGGCTTTTCAACAGAAACATGCTGACCAGAAGAACTTGGAAAGAGAAAGGGCAGAAACTAAGAAAAACTGACAGCCTAGAATTCAAACCCAGTGAAAATAATTTCCAAAAATTAATGAGAAGTAAAGGTGTTTAGGGCCAAAAAGAGATGATAACATTCATCCCCAACAGACTCAAACTATAAGAACTATAAAAGGATGCCCTTCAGGTTGAAGGAAAATTTATACCAGATGGAAGCATAGAAATACAGAAACAAAGTAAATATGTTGGTAAACACGAATATTGACTGTTTAAAACAACAGTAGCAAGAAGTTTAAAACATATGTAGAAGTGAAATATATGACATTAGCACAAAGGGAGGGGCAAATGGAGTTAAACTCCTTTTAAACTCCAGTTAAACATTTGCTGTAAAATTTTTGCATTGTTTTCAAAGCAGTAAAGATACTAATTTAAGGTATACTGTAATAAGTCTAGGGTGAATATTTTAATCTCTAAAATAATCACTAAAATAATCATACAGAAATGCTTAAGAAGGTACTAGAGGAAGAAAATAAAATTAAAATGCAAGATTCAATTTTTTAAAAAAGGAACGGAAAAATAAAGGAGCAAAGTACTAACGGGACAAGAATCTAAATACAGTGGTAGGCTTAAACTCAGCTGTATCAGTAATTATATTAAAAAAATGGGCAGGACGGCAGAAACAAGAAGAACTACAATCCTGCAGCCTGTGGAACGAAAACCACATTCACAGAAAGATAGACAAAATGAAAAGGCAGAAGACTATGTACCAGATGAAGGAACAAGATAAAACCCCAGAAAAACAACTAAATGAAGTGGAGATAGGCAACCTTCCAGAAAAAGAATTCAGAATAGTGATAGTGAAGATGATCCAGGACCTCAGAAAAAGAATGGAGGCAAAGATCGAGAAGATGCAAGAAATGTTTGACGAAGACCTAGAAGAAGTAAAGAACAAACACCTAGAAGAATTAAAGAACAAACAGAGAAGAACGACACAATAACTGAAATGAAAAATACACTAGAAGGAATCAAGAGCAGAATACCTGAGGCGAAGGAACAGATAAGTGACCTGGAAGACAGAATGGTGGAAATCACTGCCACGGAACAGAATAAAGAAAAAAAGAATGAAAAGAAATGAAGACAGCCTAAGAGACATCTGAGACAACATTAAACGCAACAGCATTCACATTATAGGGGTCCCAGAAGGAGAAGAGAGAAAGAAAGGACCCGAGGAAATATTTGAAGAGCTTATAGTAAAAAAATTCCTTAGGGCTTCCCTGGTGGCACAGTGGTTGAGAATCTGCCTGCTAATGCAGGGGACACGGGTTCAAGCCCTGGTCTGGGAAGATCCCACATGCCACGGAGCGACTAGGCCCGTGAGCCACAACTACTGAGCCTGCGCGTCTGGAGCCTGTGCTCCGCAACAAGAGAGGCCACGATAGTGAGAGGCCCGCGCACCACAATGAAGAGTGGTCCCCGCTTGCCGCAACTAGAGAAAGCCCTCGCACAGAGACGAAGACCCAACACAGCCATAAATAAATAAATAATAAATAAATTAATTAATTAATAAAAAAAAAATCCTTAATATGGGAAAGGAAATAGCCACACAAGTCCAGGAAGTGCAGAGAGTCCCAGGCAGGATAAACCCAAGGAGAAACATGCTAAGACGCATAGTAATCAAATTGAGAAAAATTAAAGTCCAAAAAAAATTATTAAAAACAACAAGGGAAAAAAAACAAATAACATACAAGGGAACTCCCATAAGGTTAACAGCTGATTTCTCAGCAGAAACTCTACAAGCCAGAAGGGAGTGACACGATATATTTAAAGTGATGAAAGGGAAGAAGCTACAACCAAGATTACTCTACCCAGCAAGGATCTCATTCAGATTCAACAGAGAACTCAAAAGCTTTACAGACAAGCAAAAGCTAAGAGAATTCAGCACCACCAAACCAGCTCTACAACAAATGCTAAAGGAACTTCTCTGAGTGGGAAAAACAAGAGAAGAAAAGGACCTACAAAAACAAACCCAAAACAATTAAGAAAATGGTAATAGGAACATACATATCGATAATTACCTTAAATGTGAATGGATTAAATACTCCAACCAAAACACACAGTCTCGCTGAATGGATACAAAAGCAAGACCCATATGTATGCTGTCTACAAGAGACCCACTTCAGACCTAGGGACAGATACAGACTGAAAGTGAGGGGATGGTAAAAGATATTCCATGCAAATGGAAATCAAAAGAAAGCTGGAGTAGCAATACTCATGTCAGATAAAACAGACTTTAAAATAAGGACTGTTACAAGAGACAAGGAAGGACACTACATAATGATCAAGGGATCAATCCAACAAGAAGATATAACAATTATAAATATATATGCACCCAACATAGGAGCACCTCCGTACATAAGGCGAATGCTAACAGCTATAAAAGAGGAAATTGACAATAACACAATAATAGTGGGGGACTTTAACACCTCACTTACACCAATGGGCAGATCATCCAGACAGAAAATTAATAAGGAAAACAGAAGCTTTAAATGACACAATAGACCAGATAGATTTAATTGATAGTTATAGGACCTTCCATCCGAAAACAGCAGGTTACACTTTCTTCTCAAGTGCGCACGGAGCGTTCTCCTGGATAGATCACATCTTGGGTCACAAATCAAGCCTCAGTAAATTTAAGAAAATTGAAATCACATCAAGCATCTCTTCCGACCACAACGCTATGAGATAAGAAATCAATTACAGGGAAAAAAAAACCGTAAAACACACAAACACATGGAGGCTAAACAATACGTTACTAAATAGCCAAGAGATCACTGAAGAAATCAAAGAGGAAATCAACAAATACCTAGAGACAAATGACAACAAAAACATGACAATCCAAAACCTATGGGATGCAGCAAAAGCAGTTCTAAGAGGGAAGGTTATAGCAATATAAGCCTACCTCAAGAAGCAAGAAAAATCTCAAATAAACAATCTAACCTTACACCTAAAGGAACTAGAGAAAGAAGAACAAACAACACCCAAAGTTAGTAGAAGGAAGGAAATCAGAAAGATCATAGCAGAAATAAATGAAATAGAAACAAAGAAAACAGTAGCAAAAATCAATAAAACTAAAAGCTGGTTCTTTGAGGAGATAAACAAAATTGATAAACCTTTAGCCAGACTCATCAAGAAAAAGAGGGAGAGGACTCAAATCAATAAAATTAGAAATGAAAAAGGAGAAGTTACAACAGACACCGCAGAAATAAAAGCATCATAAGAGACTGCTACAAGCAACTCTATGCCAATAAAATGGACAACCTGGAAGAAATGGACAAATTCGTAGAAAGGTATAACCTTCTGAGACTGAACCAGGAAGAAATAGAAAATATGAACAGACCAGTCACAAGTAATGAAATTGAAACTGTGATTAAAAATCTTCCAACGAACAAAAGTCCAGGACCAGATGGCGTCACAGGTGAATTCTATCAAACATTTAAAGAAGAGCTAACACCCATCCTTCTCAAACTCTTCCAAAAAATTGCAGAGGAAGGAACACTCCCAAACTCATTCTACCAGGCCACAATCACCGTGATACCAAACCCAGACAAAGATACTACAAAAACAGAAAGTTACAGACTGAAAATATAGGTGCAAAAATCCTCAGCAAAACGCTAGCAAACAGAATCCAACAGCACATTAAAAGGATCATACACCATGATCGAGTGGGATTTATCCCAGGGATGCAAGGATTCTTCAATATATGCAAATCAATCAATGTGATACACCATAGCAACAAACTGAAGAATAAAAACCATATGATCATCTCAATAGATGCAGAAAAAGCTTTTGACAAAATTCAACACCCATTTATGATAGAAATTCTCCAGAAAATGGGCATAGACGGAACCTACCTCAACATAATAAAGGCCATGTATGACAAACCCACAGCAAACATCAATTCTCGATGGTGAAAAATTGAAAGCATTTCCTCTAAGATCAGGAACAAGGCAAGGATATCCACTCTCACTACTATTTTTCAACATAGTTTTGGAAGTCCTAGCCATGGCAATCAGAGCAGAAAAAGAAATAAAAGGAATCCAAATTGGAAAAGAATTAAAACTGTCACTGTTTGCAGATGACATGATACTATACACAGATAATCCTAAAGATGCCACCAGAAAACTACCAGAGGTAATCAATGAATTTGGTAAAGTTGCAGGATACATAATTAATGCACAGAAATCTCTCTTGCATTCCTATACACTAACAATGAAAGATCAGAAAGAGAAGTTAAGGAAACAATCCCGTTCACACTATTGCAACAAAAAGAATAAAATACCTGGGAATAAACCTACCTAAGGAGGCAAAAAACCTGTACTCAGAACTATAAGGCACTGATGAAAGAAATCAAAGATGACACAAAGAGATGGAGAGATATACCATGTTCTTGGATTGGAAGAATCAATATTGTGAAAATGACTATACTACCCAAAACAATCTACACATTCAGTGCAGTCCCTGTCAAACTACCAATGGCATTTTTTACAGAACTAGAGCAAAAAAATCTTAAAATTTATATGAGACAACAAAATACCCAGAATAGCCAAAGCAATCTTGAGGGGAAAAAACGTAGCTGGAGGGATCAGAACCCCTGACTTCAGACTATCCTACAAAGCTATAGTAATCAAGACAATATGGTTCTGGCAGAAAAACAGAAATATAGATCAATGGAACAGGATAGAAAGCCCAGAGATAAACCCACGCACCTATGGTCAACTAATCTATGACAAAGGAGGCAAGGATATACAACGGAGAAAAGACAGTCTCTTCAATAAGTGGTGCTGGGAAAACTGGGCAGCTACATGTAAAAGAATGAAATTAGAACACTCCCTAACACCATACACAAAACAAAACTCTAAATGGATAAAAGACCTAAATGTAAGACTGGACACTATAAAACTCTTAGAGGAAGAACACTCTTTGACATAAATCACAGCAAGATCTTTTTTGACCCACCTCCTAGAGTTATGGAAATAAAAACAAAAATAAACAAATGGGCCTTAATGAAACTTAGAAGCTTTTGCACAGCAAAGGAAACTATAAACAAGACGAAAAGACAAGCCTCAGAATGGGAGCAAATATTTGGAAATGAATCAATGGACAAAGGATTAATCTCCAAAATATATAAACAGCTCATGAAACTCAATATTAAAAAAACAAAGAACCCAATCAAAAAATGGGCTGAAGACCTAAATAGACATTTCTCCAAAGAAGACATACAGATGGCCAAGAGGCACATGAAAAGCTGCTCAACATCACTAATTGTTAGAGAAATGCAAATCAAAACTACAATGAGGTATCACCTCATACTTGTTAGAACGGGCATCATCAGAAAATCCACAAACAACAAATGCTGGAGAGGGTGTGGAGCAAAGGGAACCCTCTTGCACTGTTGGTGGGAATGTAAATTGATACAGCCACTATGGTGAACAGTATGGAGGTTCCTTAAAAAACTAAATACAGAATTACCATATGACCCAGCAATTCTCCTACTGGACATATACCCAGAGAAAACCATAATCCAAAAAGACACATGCACCCCAATGTTCATTGCAGCTCTATTTACAATATCCAGATCATGGATGCAACCTAAATGCCCATCGACAGATGAGTGGATAAAGAAGATATGGTACATATATACAACGGAATATTACTCAGCCATAAAAGGTAACACAATTGGGTCATTTGTAGAGACGTGGATGGACCTAGAGGCTGTCATACAGAGGGAAGTAAGTCAGAAAGAGAAAAACAAATATCGTATATTAATGCTTATATGTAGAATCTAGAAAAATGGTGCCAATGAGCCAGTTTGCAAGGCAGAAATAGAGACACAGATATAGAGAACAAACGTATGGACACAAAGGGGGGAAAGTAAGGGAGGGAGGTGGTGGTGGTGGTTAGTTGAATTGGGAGATTGGGATTGACATATATACACTAATATGTATAAAATAGATAACTAATAAGAACCTGCTGTATAAAAAAATAAAATTAATTTAAAACAATTAATTGGGCAAATTGAAAATCAAAGATTATCAGATGGAATTAAGAAATCATATATGATTTATATGGTTTACCAGAGATACATTTTAAATATCAACACATATAGAAATATAGAATAGAGAAATATGGAAATTTCAACTGAAACGAAGGATGGAAAAATATGTATGCCATGCAAATACTAATCAAAGCTGACCAGCTGTAATAATATCAAATATAGTAGGTTTAAGATAAGTATCATTAGAAATAAAGAAGGATATTTCCCAGTGAAAACGGGTCCAATTATCCTGCCATAATTCTATTTGGAATCATTTGCCCTCAATCTGAAAAACTGCTTTTAGAATTTGCACAAAATATATACTACAAAAATCAAACTAAAAGTAGAGATAGACAAAACATATCACAGTGGAGATTTTTGTTAAAAAATCTTTGAAATAAAACAGTAAAAAAACACTAAAATGCACCTATTTTAAGTGTGTATTTCAGTAAATTTTGACAAATGTATACAGCTATGACCCGCCACCAAAATTAAGACATGGAATGTTTCCATCATCCCCCAAATTTCCTTACAGTCAGTCCCTCCCATTTTCCCTGGCCCCAGTATTTATCACTAAAGAGTTCTTTATTTTAGAAATTCATATACACAGAATCATACAATATGTATGCTTTTGTGTCTCATTTCTTATTAGCGTTGTTTTTGAGATTCATTTTTGTTGTTGTTGGTATCAGTCCATTCCTTTTTATTGATGAATAGTAAGTCATTGTTGGATACGCCACAGTTCGTTTATACATTCACCTGTTGATGGACATTTGAGCTATTAAGTTTTGAGCTACTAAGAATAAAGCTGTTATGTTTATCTCTGTGTAAATTGCTATGTGGACATATATTTTTATATCTCTTGGGAAAATATATAGGAATTTCTATTTCAAGTGCCAAGTACATATTTAGCTTCTTAAGAAGTTGTCATATTGTTTTTCAAAGTGGTGCGCCATTTTGTTTTCCCACCAGCAAAGTTTATACATTCTAGTTGCTCCAACTCTCAGCAACACTTGTATTCTCAGTCTTTTTAATCTCAGTCATTCTAATGGATGAGTATTGGTATTTCATTGTAGTTTTAGTTCCCATTTCCTTAATATCTATTGAGATTGCCCATGTTTACATACACTTATGGGCTCTTCAAATATCTTTTGGGGGGAGGAAGGTAAATATTCAAAAATTTTTGCCCATTTTTAAATGGGTTATTTAAGTTCTTCTTCTTGAGTGGTAACAGTTTTTTTTATATATATATTCTAGATACAAATTCTTTGTATTGCAAATATTTTCTCCCATTCAGTAGCTTAACTTTATATTTTCTTGTTGATGTCTTTTAATGAAAAGAATCTTTAAAATTTGAAGTCCAATTAATCAAATAGGATTTTATTTTCTGTAGTCTATTATTTTCCATCCTTTTACTTTTATCCTGTCTGCTTCTTTAAAGTGGGTTTCTTGCTGACAGCATATAATTAAAGACTTGCTTTTTTACACAGTCTGACCACCTCTGTTTTTTTTTAATGTCAGAGTATTTAGACCATTTATATTTAATGTGATTATTGATAGGGTTAACTATACTGAAGTGGTTGCCATTTATTCTCTCCTTCTCCATCTGTTTTGTGTTTGTTTTTACTACTGTGTTTTGGATTAATGTAGAGTTTTTGTTGTGTTTTTAGTATTCTAGTTTTCTACACTGTTGTCTCTTTGTCTTCATTGATTGATTGATTAGCTAACTGACGGTGTTTGTGTGAAGCACAGCCTTTCTCAATGAGAGAAACACATCTGAAACACAGAAGACAAAAAAATGATTTGTGTCTATTTTCTCAATTCTCCCAAGAATGATACATAACCAACACCACTTAAATGTATAGGAAAAAAGTGAATTCATCGTGTGTAATGTATGCCTTAAGGCATTACAGCTTAACCTCTGGAGGAAGTTGGCTTGAGAAAGCCTGTAGAATTTACAGTATGCTTCTTTAACTTATTCATAGTCTATTCTCAAATAATATTATACCATGGTGGGAGAATTTAAAAATAGCTTTGGCCTAGGATCTTCACTCTTCTATGAATCAGCCAATTTGAGGTATAATGTAATAGTGGTCTTGAAATTAGGAGAAGCAAAGTGAAGCATTACCTTGCAGTGAATTAAGGAACCCAAACCATCATAGGTTAAAGAGGCTGTGGTATGCACAGTCAGTCTGTCTCAAAGCATGTGTATACCTAGACCAAGTTTCAAACATGTTGCTTGTTTTCCTGTCCTGCTGTGCAGAAGTAATCTCCCTTTATCATCTTCCTTGGTTTTACTCAAAGCATAATACCTCACCTCAAAAAATTCCCAAGAGTTAGGAATAGGGTAGGACCTTCTTAATTGCCCTGAATGAGTACTTGAAGAAAAAGTGGTATATGTGAATCTTCTCTTCTTAGGAAGTAATTTAACGACCTGTCTCGGGAAATGGCCTGGGACCCTTGTATAGGTTGTTACATTACTCTTTCTAATTGGATTTCTACAGCTATTTAACTATTCCCACTAATCATGAAAGCCCAATTTAATAAAAGGGAAGACGACAGTTTTGCTTAGGAAAACCGTACAAACATGTTTGTACTTTTCCAATGACAGCAGTAATAAAAACAGCTGTTGTTATATTAGTGACACGCATAGGTTAGCATGAGCAACTGGAAATACCACAAGGATGAAAAGCACATTGTGATGAATGGGGATTTTTACAACCAACATGCAGAAAGGAATATCTGTGTTTCCTGAGACAGCAATAGATCACACTGTACATAGAGAAACATTAATTTCACACATGTAAAAGTGTTTAACACATCACATAGTAAAGTTATCAAATCAACCCTCTCTCCTCACTCCCTTATTTTCACCCAGGCATCAGTGTCCTTCCAGGCACCGAGATTTCCACTTTGTACCTTACTTGGCTTGCATTCTTCTTTTATCCATAATGCCCAGCCTGTTCCAAAGCTGCATCACCTCTTCCTTTGCTCTGCTTTTGTATGAGTCACTTCTTTTCTCAGGTCACAGTGATTGTACTCAACTAGTGGAAATTGGAAGTAATATGGATTTTACTTTATTAAGACTGAAAAATACCCTCGGTTCAGGCATTTACAATTCTGGAAAGATACATTCTTTGATAATGGTACGGGTAACCTGTTTGAAAAACCTTTTGCTTTCTTTCTAAAAGTTATTTTTCAGTGGTGATTTATAATTCAGCATAAGAGGATCCTCTCTATTGGAGGTTTCCTTTTTAAAAACAACTGAGTACAAACTGGCTTTAGACCGGAGACAACTGTGCTTTTATTTTTAATTTATAGAGATGATTTCCAGCTCTTTAGACCCCTACCACTCTCTTGTGCCTTGGACCTCTACTCATTGTCCTATGTCCTCATGCAAGGGGTGAATTCTTCCCAACTATCTGTGTTCTTTCTTATCATAATAATTTCTGGTTTTGCTAAAACACATTTATCATGTTCAAAATATTATTAAAGACCAATTACTTTCTAAAAAATGCTGACTTTCCATTTTCAGCCTAAACTCCATGAGACTGCACGCAAAAGGAACACAGATCCAGAAGCACATCTGTGATCACAATAGCAAGTTAGTGAAGATAGTCTGAGGGCTGGAGGCTGAACTTGCAGAGTTTGGCATAGAAACAAACATGGTAAAGCAGAATGAGCAGTTTGGAATGATGAAAGCATGGAGGGTGAGGGTAGGGTTTGAGGAACAATAAGAGAATTAAGCCAAATGATTATTTGATTTAAGCATCAGAACTGGATGACCCTGAGAATCCCTCCGGAGAACACACCACAGATTGTTGCTTCTCCAGAGAATGTTGAAATTTTAGATAAGGCCAGGATGTTTTTGTACACTACTTGGATTTGAAATTTTTCTTAAATGGCTCAAGCTGTCCCATGGTATGATACATGCTGCCCATATATGTTCATTAAATTTGAAAAAGATTAAGTGATTAGTCCCCAGTCACAGAGAATAAACTAGGATTAAGGGGGCAGAGTATTAACTGTGCCTTAAAATTAGGAGAGAGTGTTTGCAAAGGGCGATGTTGTCCACTTGGATGAAGGGAGAGTAGACCGATGTGTTTTTATCTTCTGAGAATTTCTCAGTGGACTTGTAATGGTCCCTGCCTTTCTATTGCTCAGGATTAAATGCAAACTTTTGATGACTGTCTTCAAATCTTCCTGCCAAGTGATCACACCCTATAGGCCTTGATCTCAAATAAATACACGCCCCTCCCAAAATCTACTGCTCCAGCTATATACCACAACTCCCACCCCCATGTTCCTTTTGCCTGTCTCCAAGTTTTTGCACATTTAACTCAGAAGCATGAAAGTTCTATCCTCCCACCAGCATGCCCTGGTCTTCCCTTAATGAGAACTGAAGACCTATCTCTTCCAGAAAACCTCCCCGGCTTTTAATCTATTACACAATGATCTATTTTCCAATGTTCCATCATTTCTGGGGCTGAGGAAAACTACATTCACGCTGACATGGATTGAATGTAGTTGTATCTTGGCATGTTTTCTCCCATTCAAAGGTGGTCTTAAAAAATACATAATCCATCTGTTTGCATATATAAGTAAAATAATGAGGAGTGCTATGTAAAGCAGGGAATTGTTAGTACTTATTAACGTATAGACCATCTGGTTAAATACAGCTATTCATGAAGAAGAATTTTAAATCAGGGCTTCTCAACTGTGGCACTATTAACATTTTGGACTGGATAATTCTTTGCTGGAGGAGTGGGGGGACACTGGGTTATCCTGTGCACAGTAGGGTGTTTAGCTGCGTCCCTGGTCTCTACCCACCCTGTTCCAGTAGCGTCCCTCACTCAGTCATGACGATCGGAAACATCTCCAGATGTTGCCACATTTGCCCTGGGGGCAAAATCACCCCAGGTTGATAAGCATTGATTTCAACCTACCTATTAAAATAGTTGCTTATTTTGAATATTTGTCTTTATTCAGCAGATGAAACTCAAAAGACCTGCTGACAGAAACCTCTGGGCCCCCTCAGAAGTTGGTCTTTTTCATCATAATATAGTTGTGGGATCTCAAAGCAATATTTGTACATGAGCAGCACTTCATCTGTGGACATGTAAGAAGAATTCAACACTCAACCTATGTAGACTTTTATATCTGGGTTTTAAGGGTTTTTATTTTTCTGTTCAGAATGTTATTCTTTAGTCAGGTCAGTTTTTGTGTTCCCTATGAATAAAAAATGTGAGGTCCTGTGCTAATAAGTTCTCCAGCAAATAAAATCAGGGTCTTATGTTAATAGCAGAAACGCTGAAGCAGTATTTCAGTGTTCTAAAAATGTGTCTTGACTGTAAATTATGTAGAGACAAGTGATTGATTATTGCTTGGTAGAAGGGATTTTCCCCTCCATGTTGTTAAAGATATACGCAGATATATGCAAAAGTTATCTCCAGAGTTAAGGGGGCTAACTCTTAGCTTGGAGGCACTGAATTTGGTGATGCGAAGCAGAAAGGAGCCCCATTGATAGCATCAGCACTGGCCTTCTCCCGTCTGCCCAGGTGCCATCCGGTGGGATGGGTTCAGGCAGGTGGAGGGAAACAGCAGCCTCCTTCCTTCTTTCCTGGGCCACCTTGGAGCTTCGGCTTTGACCCTGGCCCCAGCTCTTGGCCAGGGTAAGTGGATAGCAGCTGTGCATGATTTGGGCAGTGACCTTAAATGGCTGGAAATCCCAGTGGGATTCTTTCAACTGCAGAATTCTGTAGGCTTGACATCTGAGTAAATAGAAGATTGCACATTTCATGAATGAATTCAAGATATTTTGTGCTGCAAAGGCACAGAGAGTAGGAAAAATGGTTAAAGGGAATAACTTGGAGATAGTTAAGAGAGTGACAGTGATGCAGGGATGTGAGAGAAAAAAGCTGAGTGTTAATAGCAATAAAACCATAATGTGGATACATTCCAGCTGAGCCTTCATATGTACATCATTTTTGATTGGGAGTAAGAGCTGCTTAGTAAAATATCCATGACAAGGAAATAGACCTAGAGTTCAGCTCTGCCACTTATGAGCCCAGTGACCTTGAGCAAATTGCTTAATCTCCCTGAGTTTCTCTTCTTCACCTATAAAATGTGTGTTCTCATCTCTGTGGTCCCAGCACCCTGCACAGTGTGCACATAATAGATGCTCAGCAGATTTGTTGTAGAAATGGGTGCGGCCAGAAGAAATACAGACTATATCTCTAGTGACTGAAGTTCCAGGTAAGACCACCAAGGCCTTGGGTCATGAAATCTTCCATTTGAAAAATACATCATTGGAAATGAAGGCATTGAAAGTGAACACGGGCTACGTTTAAACTGCTACAAACTCATTCATTGGGTTATATTTACTTCCTCTCTCTCTTATTATTGTTGTATCATGCCTTTAATATTCATTTAGAGGTTCCCACATGTTAATCTTACCTCTTCATGCCTTCCTACATCTCCAAGCAGCTTTCAAGGGTAAGTTTCCTCTTGCCTGAAGAAAAGCCCTTAGTATTCCCTTAATGCAATCTGTTGCTTATGAGTTCTTTCAATTTTTGTCTGATTGAAAATGCCTTCATTTCACCTTCAATTTTTAAGGATATTTCATGGGGTATAGACCTCTAGGTGGAAATTATTTTCTCTAAGCACTATAATATATTCCATTATTTTCTGTGATGTTATCTGCTAATTATTGCTGCTCCTTTTAAGATACTGTATTTTTTTCTTCATCTCTATTTTTCAGAAATTTTACTATGTTAGGTCTATGTGTGGTTTTTACTTTTATTTACAGTGCTTAGAATTCATGCTGTTTTAAAAATGTGGGTCTCAATGTCTTTTGCCAATTTTGAAAAATTCCTAGTTTTTTTTCTCTTCAAATATTGCTTCTGCTGTGTTTTCTCTCATATTCTTTTACCTGCATCTCTGCACATGCATAGACATTTCACCATATCCCATACATCTCTTAGGCTCTGTTCTAAATTTTCCACCCTTTGTCTCTTTATGTTTTAGTCCTGCATATTTTCTTCAGACCTATTTTCCACTCACTGTTGCTCTCTTCAGCTATGTCTAAACTGCTGTTGAACCTATTCAGTGAGTTATATTTTTCAGTTCTAGAAAGCCATGTAGCTCCAATTCTCTGCTGAAATTTTTGTTTTTTAACTCCTTGAACCTACTAAGCATAGTCATTTTAAAAGTCTGTCTCTGTTAGCTCCATTAACTGGATCTCCTCTAGATCAGTTTCTGTGGTTTCTCCTGAATTTCAGTCTCTTCTTCTCGGCATCCACTTATGTCCAGTTAGTTTTTGAGTGTCAGACATCGTATATGAAAAGCTTAAGGATAATTTGAGACACTGATGTTATATGACTGGTGCCTAAGCCAGGAGTGCTTGTGATCAGGGACTGAGCAAGTTTCAGTCTCCTTGAGGACTATTCTACTTATGATTCACCCTTTCTCCTAGGGCTTAGCATTTAGAGATCCCAATCCAAAGCCCAGAATGGGGAGTTGTCAGTATCCCTTCTTAGCAGTCTCTGATATCCAAATTTTGTCCCCTCGGCCCTGTGAGTCTGTTGAAAGTTCTGCTGAAATTTTCAGCCTCTAAACTGCTTCTTCTAATATCCGCACATGCCTTGGGTGGGAAAATTAGCCTCAAATTCTGGGTTCACACCTTGGGCTTTCTTCTCTCCCTGGGTCATGGTCCCATGATTCTTTATTTCTTTGGAAACTCTACATTGTCTTCAAGTAGAATTTTTGTAATTTTTCCCAGCTGTTATAGTTGTTTTCAGTGGGAAGATGAGTCCAAATTACTCAGACTGTCATCAGCAGAAGCAGAACTTCTCCATTCTTGGACCATCAGCTTAATGACTGTAATATCGTTATCACTTGCTTCCTGTGTCATTTTTAAACCATTCCCCTGGGGTGGACATATAGGCATTTTGTAACTTTTCAATATAAGCTGTGCTAAATATCTTTCTGCTTGTATCTGTACATACTTTTCTGGTTATTTCCTTTAAATGAATTAAGATTGGAATTGTTGAATCGAAGATATGTACATTTTTAAGGGGTATTATAACTATTTCCAGATTGCTTCATGGAAGGCTGTACCAATTTACACTTGTATCAGCTGTGCATGAAAGTGCTCATTTCTTGGCATCTCACCAACACTGTAATATCATACTTTAATAAGGCTGACATGGCACTGAGTAGCTACTAGGTTGGCCAAAAGAGTCATGGCTTTAAAAGTTCTCAATAAGTTGGAACTATGGGTCAGAATTCATAAGATAAATCAATAAGCAAAATGACAAGGCCTGCAGTTCACTTAAAAAAATAGCTAAGCAGGTTTAGGAAGGGAGAATCTGGGATAATAGCAATTCACAGGATCATAGTAGGTGACAAGCAGTCCTGGACCGAACTTACAGACCTTTAAGGTACAGATCTAGGAGGATAAGGAGTGGCACTGAAATCTAAATTTGGTGACTCATATCTGAAATATTACAACCATGGCTGCATTTTAAGAACATTCTCTGAGCAAGAGGAAGTCAAAATTTATTTAACATCTAAGACTTTTTTCTAGACTCTTTTCTATATTAGATGGTTTGGGCTCACCATAGCAAATTCTCCATTGTTGAAACTGTTCTCTGTTTTCACATTTGAACGACTTTATGGATTTGGGGGATTTTCTTGTTGCTCTTATACAGTATAGCTCTATCTATTATATCTATATTGTGAAATTTTGACTGTCAGATACATATTGGTAAGACACAAGCAAAGAATTACTGTAAGTTTTAAAGTTAAAATATATTTTTATGTGCCTTTGGCTTTTTATTGCAGAGTCTACACTTTATAGATATCACATCAAATGTGGTCATTTGACTTGTTTCCATGAGGGTTCCATTGTAAGCTGTGTATGTTTGGCGAAGTGTATTTATACTTAGCTTTCCTCCCCACCCCCCGCCTTCATCTGTTATCATACTTTTTGCAGCAGCCAACGGTGGATTGTAAAGTGTAAATCCAACCATGGATTGTAAAGGCTACACACGATGCTTCTGCAGGCTGTGGTCTACACCACATAATGTGATTTGGAAATATGGGTATTTTCGTACAGTACACACTTGCATTACACAGGGACTTCATACAACACAATAAAGAATAAATGATAAAATTTTTAAAAATGATGTGGTTCCAGAGCAGAGTCCCTGAATAGTGACTCATTGATAACCATACCTGGTGGGAAACCGTGGAAGGAACAGGGGTGTGTAGCTCCCACAAAAGATGTGTTTGAGGAGGGAATGATGACTTTGAAAATATAGTTCTTTTCAACAGGATATTTAAAATGGAGGAACAGACAGTTACCTACCAAGCGTTTTAATGTAAAATATATTCTGGTGCACACGTCCTGATGGTCCCCACAAACAGGGACGGATATAAGCCCGCTGTTCTCTCCAGCCACTGCCTTTCATGAAATCTACCTGCCAGCAGTTTGCATTGTTTACTGCAGACACGGTGTGTAGATGCACAATTTACCCATCAAGTGCATGTGTGTTTCCCTGTTACTCAGTGCTTCATCACAGTGGTTTATTTTGAGCTTCTTCTTCTCAGATGAAGAGAGATTGGCTTGCCTTCTGTCCACTCCACATCCCATAGTTTTGTTTGTTTTGCTTTTCTTTACAAACAGCATCCTTCTAGGATGGGCCAAAAACAATGTTCCAATGGTGGAACGGGGGCAGGAGCATGTATATATTTTGGGGGTGGGGGACAGAGTCCCCTAAATTTTTGAGAAGGGATTTATTAATCTTTCTTTTCTTATTCAGGTAACCATGATTGACAGTTTGGATAAGGCTCTTACGAGGAATTCTTTTTCTCAACAATTCCAATAGAAGAACAGAAATAAATATGTGCGTGCATCTGTATTTTTGCTATCAGATGTTATGGTTTACAACAAAATGGAAAGTAGATTATAAGAACGGGACTGCTTTGCTGGATTGGAAGGCAAAAATATATTCTTAGCAAAAGGAACGGAGGTGTCATCAATACAAGCAGCACTGTGGTGTAATTCTTACTGTCAGTCACATTAAGTGCCTCCTATGTGCCAGCCCTGTCCACGTGTTGATATAAACCATGTCATTAATGCTCCCAGCTGATATTATTATGATTTACAAGTGAAGAAATGGGCTCAGAGAGGCTAACAGGGACTAAGCCACAGCAGAGGTAGTAATTCATGGAGCTTGAATTTGACCCCGAGTCTGTTGTGATCCTATTTTTTTGTTGTTTTAGGGAGGGGAAGGTGGCTATAATGAAAAAATAGAGTTCTGGTTTAGGGTAAAGCTACTGATGGGCTTAATTGATCACTTCCTTTTATCTTCCACTAAGCCCAGCTTTTTAAAAAAATTTCTTTAGTGAAGTGTAATTGATTTACTATGTTGTGTTAGTTTCAGGTGTACAGTGAAGTGGTTCAGTTTTACATACGTATATATATTCTTCTTCAGATTCTTTTCCATTGTAAGTCATTATAAGGTATTGAATATAGTTCCCTGTGTAAGCCCAGCTTTTCTATTTATAAAGAATTAGCAGGGAAACCTTTAATTTAAACTTGATGACCATGCAACAGTTTTTATTGTTCCTTATTTCATTGCACCTTTAGGTAAGATCCTATTTTCTGTTTGAGAAAAATCCATATACGTATGCACAATTTTGTTTATACAAAATGTCTTCTAGCAAGTAACTCATCTGAAATCGTTTCTGAACTATTCTCCTTGAAACTGTTACAAATAAAAGATTTTTTCAGCAGGACCTCAGCAGGTATCCCTGTATGACATTCTGTCTCTAGAAAATAATGGAATTTTGGTTTTCATTGGTTAAAAACCTTGTAAGTCAGCTATAAATTATTCATACCCCATGCTGCATCTGTTAGCTGTCTTGACTCTTCTTTGTTAAGTCGACATTACTTAGTTTTATAGTCCAGGTAATTGATTATTGGTCCAGTTTTGCATAGATGTTACAAGGTCGTTTATAGGAATGGAGCTGCTCTTTTTTCTGCCCAGCAGGACAAAAAGGAATCCCTGAGCACTCCTGGCTGGCCTTTCACAAAGCGAAAGCCATGGACAGCCAGCGAAGGGCATGAAGGCACAGTGGTGACTGTGAACTTCATTCGTTATGACCACTTGGTGGCAGCTAGTATTGCCCTGGTAGAAATCCTGCAGTTTCCACAGTAGCCTCTTAAATGCTGTCACATGTACACTCTGTGGTTTAGTTTCAGATGGCTAATCCAGGAAAGCTCAAAATAGCCTAAGGATTTGCTGATCACACATTTGTGATAACTCCAGCCTCGTTCTCAGCAAGGACGAGATTTTCTATATTGGTCTAAAAATTGTCTGTATTAAGGGTGGATTTAAATACGGAACTTTGTCAACACAGCGTCAGTAACAAAGTAGCTGGTATATTCTTTTGTTCAGTATAATAAGATATTTCCATGCCTCTGAACTTTGTAGTGAGGGTCAAGATTGGTTAGCAGGGTAGACTGCCTGAACATAGCACAGTATCTGGCATGGAACTATTTGACGAAAAGATGAATGAGCAACATTTTTGAATGTATTGATCAAGTTCAAGTTAATCAAACCAATAAGCGTTGGTTTCGTGCTTTGGATGTATAAGAAAGTAGCACCTGAGGCAGCTTGATGGATATTCAAAGTTGGCTAAGGCTTCCTGGAGCTTGTAGCCTAGTGAGCACTTTGCCATGAACAGAAATAAGTACAGTCCAGGCAGAATGTGGAGGTGTAACGTGCAGGGAGAAGAGAGGAGAGTTCTGCCTGAGCCATCAGGGAAGGCTTCAAAGGTTAGGAGCCTCTCAGGGGCCTTGTGGGATGAGGAGGAGTTCGGGAGGCCAGAGGAGGCAAGAGAAGGAAAGGTGAGCTCATCCGTTCCTTCCACGCATATTTCTAATCATCCAACTAGTATCAACATCCTATTTGACATTAGACCAGAGATTGCGAATTCAAATGCTGCAAGGGGCCAGGCTGGTGTTGTAAACAAGCAAAGCTGGCCAGGCATAAGACGATAGATCACCTTTGCCCCTTGGCCTCCACGTGCAGATAACGTAGGGCAGGTGGGGCTGGAAGAACAGGCAGCTTCTCTTCAGTTTCAGCCAATTCTTGTCCCATGAAGTGCAAGCCCAGGGTTGCCATTTTTCTGGTATTTTTTTTTTTACCTCTGAGAAGCAACACATCCAGGTTTGTCTGAGAATTCTCCTGACTCTTAGAGGTTAGCAATTAAATCAGATTGACAAATTGGGTGGCATGCACTTTGGGGCCAAACCAACATTAGCTGCAGGCTGAGTGGAGCCTGTGAACTGTCACCCTGTGAAACCTGGTCTAGCGCAGCGGTTCGGAAAACCTGATCCCCGGACCAACAGTAGCGGTATCACCTGGGTACTTATTAGAAGTCCGAATGCCCAGGCCCTGTCTCAGATCTACTGAATAAGAAACTCTGTGATGGACCCCACAATCTGCATTTCAACAAGCCCTCCAGGTGATTTGGATCCTAGCTCGGGTTCGAGAATGTTTTTTACATTTTTAAGTGGCCGGGGGAAAAAATCAAAAGATGATGAGTATTTCATGATATATAAAATTACATGAAATTCATAGGTCGGTGTCCATAAACAAGGTTTTAGTGGCACAAAGTCACGCTCATTCATTTAGCTGTTGTCTGTGGCTGTTTTCGCCTGCAAGGGCAGAGCTGAGTAGTCCTGGCAAAGACCAAGTGGCCCGCAAAACTTAAAATATTTATTATCTGGCTCTTTATAGGAAATGTTTGTCAACTCTGCATTGAGTGGGGGAGGGAGGGAGAGTGGACAGACTGAGGAAGATGAAAAGCTAAGAACCTCTGCTTCAGACCAAGATGAAGGGGAGACGTAGAATTTGAGCCCTGCATTCGTAAAAGAGCTCAGGGAACCATGTCTAGGACTGGTTGATGCAAGAGTGGTCAGGAGAGCTGGGGTGAGGACCACGCAACAGGAACAGAAAGAATTCCAGAGATATCCGGAGACGGGGTCCACAGGGCTTGACCACTAATTCAACATGAGATGGGGAGAAAGCCAAGAGTCGGAAGACGGTACGAATGTGGCACAAAAGGATGATGATGGTGGCAACAGCAGGGAAAAGAAGGGGTCCGGGATGAGGAGTTCACTTCAGGAAGTTGTGGAGATGATGGGAAACATGGGGCGGGGGGTGGGGGGTGGCGTTTTAAACCCAGTAGCATTTGAGTTGCTGGTAGGGGATCTGTTGGACCTGACTTGTGGGCGTTCCCATCACAAGATAGAGGTTGGAGCTGGAGATTTGGACTTGAGGGTCCTCTACGTAGAAGACAAAGTTGCCTATAAGTGTCACTGGATTTATGATTGGTTGACTTTACTAGTATTTTAACAGAAAAGAAAGTTGAACTCAAGTTTTCATTCAGCCAAGTACACTGATTGAGGACCTCTCTATCCCAGAACCGAGCTAGGATGAAGATGGAAAACTGTATATTCAAGGGGTGCAAAGTCCTTTGAACCCAGTGGAGTGAGTGGCCACTTGAGTCCTCCACTGCCCTTCTCGTGTCCTCTGTCGCAGGGCTGCACCCATCTATGTCCACAGCGCCATCCCCTCTGGCTCCATCGCCGAACTCTGCCCCTGGAGGCCTCCTCCAGCCCCTGCCAGCAACCCTTCTCCTTCCTGCTTTCTCCCTCCTGCTTCTGAGGCCCAAATGCCCCCAAGAAATAGCGTGACAGGGCAAGCGATGGGAAAAGCTGGAGACAGTCAGACTGCAATTTTTGTCTGAAGTTGTGAAATGTGAATTCTCATAGCTTTCCGTGAGGCTTTTAGCATGAGTTTTCACGGGGCAATTAGGGTATGTTTTATAAAAAGTTAGCAATTAGCTGTAATTCTGTTTGCAGTAGAAAAACTTGTTTGCACTAGGCTTCAGTTAGGACAGAATGATTTGGCAGTGTCTCCATGATCGATAGCAGGATTACTTTTTAAAGAGTTTATTATATTCCACTAATGTTTATTTGAAAGAGATTACAGTGATGCTTTGTAAATGGCCCTTAGTCAACATATGAATGGGATATTCTCTCTGGAAGACAGCTTGCATGCAAACAAACTAGCAACTTAAGCTATTAACTTCCTCTGACTGACAGTTTCGAAATGGTGTTGTAGGAAAAAAAAAAATGGTATATGCAAGTTTCCAGACATAAAATTAGTTAGATAAATGAACTTTGAATTGGAAACCAAACTTTCTAGTTAATAAACACAGTGCATATTATTTTACAGCTGTGTCCTGTAATACTAGGCAAGTCATTCCAAAAAGTAATGCTCTGTTCTATTTTCTAATATTATAATATCCCTGATTATATCAGTAAGCAAATCTTAGAAAGTATTATCTTTAGAATATTTCACGTCAAGATGAAGTGCATGCGTGTATTTTGTGTTGTGTCCATGTGGGTCTTTCAGAACCTTCTATCCCCTTCCGTAACACTGGTCATACAGGTATAATATCTTCTTTCCATACTCAACAAGTGTTACCAAACTCAGGTTTGGCTGCTTGCTGCTCGAAAGCCAATACTCAAGAGGCAAGTGTTGGTTGGAAAAGAAAAGTCTGCTTTATTCAGGAGGCCGGCAACCTGGTGAGAATGCGGACTGGTGTCCAAGAACCAACTCAAAAGATTCTGCTTGGCCATGAAAGTTTTTTAAGGGTAAAAGGGGAAGCTAGGCGCAGTTAATCGTTTCGAGAGGAGGTCAGAGTCTTTGTCATCTTTCACTGTGTGCAGACTTGCTGACTCCTTGTGATCTTTCTTTAGATGCTGTCTTGTTCATGCAGTTTGCCCATGAGATTACTGAAGGGGAAGCTGGGGGAAAGATCTAGTCATCCGTTAATTGCTTATTCTTCATCTCTACTTCTTTACGAAAAGAATCAATTGGTTAGGTAAGGCATTGTGTGATCCAAAGATTTGAAAGGTGTGCTTGGGTCAGAGGTTAGTGAAGCATGGGGACACCTGGTGTAAAGGTTAAGTTGAAATATTGCTGCTAAAGTGACAGGACAAAGGACCTCCTACAAAGAGCTGCTAACACAAGGGAGGGGATAAGTTGCTTTGTGCCATCTCCCCAGGAACTGGCCTGGTGCCTGCCTTATAAACAGGCCCCCAATTAATGAACATATTATATTTCTTTTTGAAAACTTGTTAGCGTTTTAAAAAACTTAATTTATTATGCCCATTTAGATCAAAATACAGAAAGCATAAAAGGGTTGTAATTCGGGTAAATAGCAATAAATAATAAGTGAAATGGTGTTTTGTCACTGTCACGCTGGGAAGCAGCAGCTCCGTTTGTGATTGGACTTCCGTAATAAAAATGCATTTCCATTTCATCATGCAGGATGGTTTCCAAACAGACATTTTACCATTTGAATCTCACAGCAACCTTCCTGATGGTTCAGTTTTCTATCGCTGCTCTAACAAACCACCACAACTTAAGTGGCTTGAAACAATACCCATGTTTGATCTCTCAGTTGTGAAGGTCACAAGGCCGGCAGCCTGGTTGGGTTTCCTGCTTCACATCTCACCAGGTTAAAATCAAAGTGATCACAGAGCTGCCCTTTATGATGGCAGCATCAGGGGAGGGTCCATTCCCTGCTCATTTCAGATATTGGCAGAAGTCCGCTCTTAGAGGTTGTCAGGCCACGGTCCCTGTGTTCTCGCCAGCTGAGGGTTAAGGGTCGTTCCCAGCTTCTCAAGGCCACTGCTTCCTTGGCTTATGGCTCCCTTGCTCCATCTTCAAAGCGAGCAAAGTGGTCAAGTTCTTCTCCTGTGGCATCTCTCCAACCCCAGCAATGAAACGTTCTCTGCTTTTAAGGATCCTCGTGAGTACACCGGGCCCCTCTGAATAAACGAGGATAATATCTCCCTGTCCCCCTTTATCACATCACATATGCGAGGTCCCTTTTTCCAGGTAAGGTAACATAGTCACAGGTTCCCAGGATTAGGACATCTCTGGGGGCCCATCATTCTGCCGACCACACTGACAGACAGTGTTGTTATCCCCGGTCTCCTGGTGAGGAAGCCGAGGCCCAGCAAAGTGAAATGACCAACCAGTAGTCCCTCAGCCGAAGTGGCAGCATCTAGACTGTCTGTGGACACATCTCTGGCCTGACCCCTTGCCAGGTTCAGCCTCCTAAATGGAAAAACACTGTTTCTGAGATGCAATGAAATAGTTCTCTCCTAGGTGGGATTATTGTTCCTTTGCATTCAAAGGAGGAGGGATTGTTACCTGTTTGCTTCCTAAATATCCAACTTAAGATGTCCCTAGCCATCGCACAGGGGCTCAGTGACCTTCTTCCTAGCTGTTGGAGGTAGTTTGAAGATGCTGAAGTGAACCTGGGCCCTGGCACTCAGCTAAGGCCTCCTTCTCATGACAGCGTTCCTCATCACAAGCCCTGTTTTCGGTGGTGCCACCTCACTGACGCTGAACATTCAGGAGGGGCCGGTACCTCATGTGGGCGGGATGACGGGCCCATGGCACTAGGGCTGTGGATGGTCTTCTGAGTGATCGGGTGCATGGCTGATGGGGAAGTCCATCTTAGCCACTGGCCTCCTGCCCTGGGCGCCCTGATGTTCCTGAGCCATGAGCAGGCGGCCAGGTGGAGCTCGAGTCTGTCTTCTCCTTCCTGCTAATCGAGATGTCTGAAGGCAGAGCGGATGGGAGGGCAGCAGAGGTCTGAGGGCCAGTGCACAGCCTGCTGGGATCTGATGTCAGGGGCCCATTTCAGCAACACAGTCTCGCCACACGTTTCAGCTCCTAGGCCACCATGTCACCACACGGTGTCCAGGGTTCAGCCCCCAAGCCCAGGGCAGTTAAGAACCATTAAGTGGCAGAATAGGACGTCCTCAAGTGCCTCCTACCCTGATTTGCCCTCCCCCTTCCCAGCATGGCTCTGATTTCTAGCTCTGCAGCCCCCATACCCACCACCTTGTGTTTGACCTTGATTTCCGCTGATTCATCCCCTCCTCCTCCTGCAGCGCGCTCTCTGCCCCTCTGCTCTGGTTTGGGCTCTCCATCACTGAGGTCCAAAGAAACCGAGCAGGAGGGGCGGGCGTCCCCTGAGGGGCCAGGAGCCAGGCTGGGAGCTCGCACTCACTGGCCTTCTCGGCCGCCCCAAGTGTAGGTGGTCCAGCTCCCAGCAAGCCCCTCTTCCTCTCCACAGAGGAACAGAACCCAAGGCACCTTCGATGGCTCAGTTCCTCGCTCACTACCAAGGGGTCCTCTGTGCAGCTGCTTGCATCTGTGGGCCGTCAGCCTCTGAGAGTGAGGTGGGGCTCAGATGCGTGGACTTTGGCCTTGTGCTTGGGTCAGCAGTGACCCGGGAGGAGAGCCCAGATGGCCCTTCATACCTCCTGAGGTGACACTTATGCCTTCGCTGCCCCCTGAATCAGTATCGCTTCTGCCATCTCCTGCTACCGCCGCGCCTGTCTTCTGTCATCCCACAGATGTTTCTAGGTGGCCCCATTCTGGGTGTTGGGAACAGGGTGTGGAACAAGGCAGAACAATTCCCTTTTCCTACAAAGTTTCTATTTGTGAAAAGGGGAGATAGACAATTAACAAGTAAAATAAACACACCAATACATGATCACAAATGAGATGGCTAGAAAGAGAGAGAAGTGGTGTGTGGGGCAAAGAGCCCACGGGGATGGGGGGCTTCCCTGGGGGGGTGACATCCAGGCTGAGACCTGGAGGTGAGGCCCCTCGAGAGCCCAGGAAGGCCTTCCAGCAAAGGCTCAGCTGGTGCAGAGGCCCAGAAGCCAGCTGCAGCCTGACCAGTTCAGCCGTGTGCCGGGAGCTTAGGGGTGAGAGAGGCCAGACTGTTGGTGGTGTGAAGACCACAGTTATTCTAAGAACAGTGGGTCATTGCTGAAGGGGTTTAAGAAGGTGCATTGTTAACTGAGCTGGGGAGTTCTGGGGGAGCTGCTGTGAATTTTCCCCGAGTTCCCCTTTGCATTGGATTGGGGAGGGGTGGTAACATCAGTTGAAATTTAGATGGGTTAAGTTTGAGAAACCTGCATTGTTGTGCTTCTTTCTATATCGCTTTCTGTTAAGTCATGTTGTTGGTCTCCTCTGACAACCCAACAGTGAGCTCTGGGAGGGGACAGATGACCGTTGTCTGCTCAGAATCTGCCATTGTCCTCAGATGGACACAGCATGAGGAACTGTAATCCTATAGCGTACAGATGCATGGGGGCAGAATGGCAATAGTTCAGTGAATTAATGAGGCTTTAAGATGATCTGGCTATAGCCACAGTAATCAAAAATGAAAATCTAAAATGTCTGTTGCAAATTTAAACATTAGTGATCCCACCAGTAACAACAGCCTAAAGAGCTTGAATTCAGAGCATCACACAAGCCAAAGGTGGGGAGGTCGTGCCTTTTTTTGGTGGGAAGGGAGAAGTGGGCTGGAAATTGGTAAACCCATCATGCAGGGAAATACAGTAAGAAGAATCCGTGCGAAAAAGAACCTAACATTGTAACACACAAACAACTTCAAACTACATTCCACGTCTTTCAAAAGCGCTTTTTACCTTAAGATAATGTGTGCCATTCTGCACATTTTAACAAGTGGTTTGCTGATGTAAATTTGCCGTCAGAGAAAAGTATCAATGACTCATGAATAAACATTATTGTCATTTACGTAACAACTAAAAGGCCTCAAGCCAGAGACGCCCCTTATGGTGCGGCAGTGCCCTCGTTCCTTACTGTGTTATTCTCCAGCTAATTCAATTTTGTCCTCTCTCAGTTCCACAGGGCCCATATCTTCCCGGCTATGGAACTGCTGCACTGATATTAAAGTGGTAATCAAGATTGCCTCTAAATATTCATAGCAATAAATGACTCTCTCGTGCCCCATGAGTGCCAGGGCAGCAGCCTGAAGCATTTATTTAGTGCTGGAGAGGGATCCAGTTATTTCGGAGTCCCTTGAATGCAATATTTTAATATTGTTGTTCTGCTTGAAAAATTAGGTCCCTCTGAGTTTCTAGTATCAGTGGTTGAGACTAACGACTTTGGCTCCGAAGTGACCATTGTCTTTGAAATGATAACCTAGAAGCGGTGATGGGAGTGGACTTGGCTATTGTCCCCGCATCTGATTTTTTTTTTTTTTAATTAATTAATTTATTTATTTATTTTTGGCTGTGTTGGGTCTTCGTTTCTGTGCCAGGGCTTTCTCTAGTGGCGGCGAGCGGGGACCACTCTTCATCGCGGTGCGCGGACCTCTCACTATCGCGGCCTCTCTTGTTGCGGAGCACAGGCTCCAGACGCGCAGGCTCAGCAATTGTGGCTCACGGGCCCAGTTGCTCTGCGGCATGTGGGATCTTCCCAGACCAGGGCTCGAACCCGTGTCCCCTGTATTGGCAGGCGGATTCTCAACCACTGCACCACCAGGGAAGCCCCGCATCTGATTTTTTAATGCAATCCCGTTCCTTCTGCAGGCTCACAGTCAGGTTCAGATTTTTCAACTTCACAGTCAGGTTCAACTTCACAGTCAGGTTCAGATTTTTCTAAGTCGTTGAAAATGGCTATTCTTTAAGGACATAGAAACACCAAGGAGACGATATTGTGTATCATTCCATCCATCAGAGGAAAAAAAAAATCATAAGCATTCCTGCATCCATGAAAAGCTACATTTATTGACTTGGGATATTTTGCACCCATCATGGGTGAAATAATTTAAATTCAATTTTGGGTGAGCTCCCATTTACACAGATTAAAGAATGACAGCCCAACATTTTGGAGTAAAATGTGAAATTAGATCACTTTTAAGATTCCTTTATTGTTGTTATAATATTGCTCGTAAGTAACAGATAGCAGAGAAAATAATTTACATTGTTATAGGATATCACTTAAGAGGTTACTGTGACTAAAAATGTTATTAACAAGAAATAAATAAATAAATAAAGGTGGCCCAATGGATAATACCGAGAAGAAAAAAAGAACTGTAGCTAATCAAAAGATCACCTTTTAAATATGTGTTTATATTTCCAGTTAAGTGGGATGTGCTGGGCAAGTGCATTGTGGGAAACTTGAGAAAGAGCACAGAGCAGCTGAGGGTCCGAGTGACGGGCAGTAGTGTCTGGCCAGAGCCTTACTTTGCAGACCTGCCTGGGCAAACCATTTGGGGGAGCCTGCCCAAACTCATTTCCATGAGGAACTTGCAAGGAGTGAGGCCTCAGAAGAAACTAAACCTGCCCTGATCATGGACTTCTAACTTCCAGAACGCGAGGAAATAAATTTCTGATAGTTAAGCTACCCAGTCTGAGATATTTTCTTATGGCAGCCTTAGCAAACAAATACGGGGGGTTTCTAAGACTCTGGTAATATTTTGACTTTTCAGCTGGGTGGTAGGTACCCTGATGATTATTTTATTGTTGTTTTTTAAACTGTACTTATACATTTTATATACTCTTTTGGATATACTTTTGCCAATTAAAAAAATAGAATTATAATGACTGTCAAAACATTTCTAGCCTATTGATAAGCATTTAATTGACTTATTCAGCAAATGCAGTTCTTTAAGCATTCAGTAAAGGACACGGTTTCATTAGGGCAATCAATGTCTCATTTTTAAAAAGGAAGGCTGTATTTAACCAACATTAGTTCATCATCTCCAATGTCTAAAAATCAAAAGAAAATGGATGAATACATGCTTTTAAACTAAGAAATCTAATGCAATGAGTGGTTTTGAGTTAAAATAGCTCTCTGTTCTCCTTCTCCATTGATTTCTCCTATACCATTCAGATCTCAAGTAAAATATACAAATAAAGCTCTTTCTACCACCCTGGGGGAAAATGTATTCATTTGAAATATGTTAACATTAGAACATTCTAATAGCTCCCGTAGGGACTTTATGTAGAATTATTACCAATGTTCATGTTCAAGCTAGCTGAATTTTTCATGGGGGAAAAAGGGTGCTGCAAATATTTTATTTTTATTCACAAATATAATTGTCAGGATTTATCTTTAAAATAGTGATGTGTAAGAAAAAAACAAAATAAAATAGTGATGTGTGTGTCCATCTCTTAGGCTAACACAATTTGTAATTAAAGTAACTTTTCGCACATATACATAGAACACATACAAATAAACAGACATATTCATACATATGCTCTTTGGACACATCTTGACAGAACATTGAGATGTATTTTTGTTCTAATATTTTATTGTAAGCATAATTAATAATCTTGTTTTTCTAAGATATAATTAATGAGTACAAATTGCAGACCCTGGAGAGAACATTCTTTTTTTTTTTTTTTTTTTTTTTTTTTTGGCGGCCCCTCCCCCCGAGAACATTCTTATATGTGTTTGTAATTAAATTCAGGTGTCAGAAAATATAGGTAAATTTAGGTAAACGTCCTTGTGACGGACTCGAAAGCAAATCCAGGGCTGAGAAACACTTTTGTACGCTATATTAAAATCAAAAGAAGTGATGTGTGTTTAGGAATAGTGATATTGAATTTAAAAGTTCAGCAAACACTCAGAAACCTGTACAATTGTTACAAACACCAGACAGTATCAAAATATAACAAGGAAAATTGTGGTTTTCACTAGATCACTGATGTTTGTAATAGTCATTTGCTAGAATGAACCCATAAAAAACAAGATATGTTTAAACTCAGAAAATATACTTAAGCATCTTATGTATATGGGAATACAACAGTTTAACTCTCAAGCTTAAGTAACCACTTAAAAAATAATATCACCCATCAATTAAAATTGAGAAGAGCTCTCTTAAAGGACATTAAAAAGAAATCCAGCTTGGGTTTGCACTTAATTCTATCCCCTGAAGGCACCAATATTAAAAATAGTCTAGTTCTTGGGCAGCTATTGGATGATGCAAGTTTTAGGTCTTTATTACTGACTCAGGCATGTCCAATGAAGATAGAAATTTCTGTGAACTTGCTGTGAAGATGGAAATGTTCCACGTCTGGGCTGTCTAGCAGAGGTAACCACTAACTACGTGTTGCTTTAGAGCCTTGAAATGTGTCCAGTGAGACTGATGAACTGATTTTTAATCTTTATTTTATTTTAATTAATTTAAATTTCAATAGCCATATGTATTAGACATGGGAAACTACAGAAAGCCATTCCAAGGGCTGACCTAAAAATAAAGTGAGTAATGTTTCGTGCTCTGTGACTCTACCCCAGTTATATGGCGTTAGTTAATGCAACTTGTGACATTTTCCCAAAACTCATGTGACCCAACAACTCATGTTGTTGCAGGTTTTGTTTCAATTTTGTTTCCTCTTAACTCATTATTTTAAGGTTGGCTGTTGGAACTCACAATCCACTTTTCTCTTAGAACATAGTAGCGTGTGGTTTGTTAATTCATAGTAGAGCTGAAATGCTGTGTTGTGAAAACAGGCCCTTGAGCTCTGGAGTTATAATAGTGTCTTTCAAATATGGACTGTTAGAGAACTACGTATAAACGTATTCTTCTATCTCTTATTCAAGCATAAGACCAAACAATCTTACGAAGCAAAGGCAAACATGACCAATACACTGAAGTCAGCAGCACTGATTTAATGCGGGTGATGACGTTTGAATAAGACGGACACGCCACTTGCAGCGCCAGGGCAAGGCTACCCGGGAGGTGCAGGCGATCTGGAGTTTGTGCTGCCAGTTGCGTCCTGACCCGTCTCTCCTCCACTGTGCTCTTTATAAGCTGCTAAGGAACCTTTATTTCTGCACTGGGCTGTGATGGCATTCGGCCCTTGCTTAGCCTGGCTGCATCATTTGTGAATTAAACCCTCCTCTGCCCTTCTCACATCAGCCTAGATAGTCAGGCTGTCCTGCCCGGCCCCGACCTGAGCACAGCAGCCATGGTGAGCTGGGTCAGGGCGAGCGTGGTCATGCTGGGGGAACTCTCTTTCCACATCATCGGAATGAAAACACAGCATTCATTTTTTAAAATAAACATTAAAAATTTTAAGTTCTTTCGGAGAGAAATGCCTGAGGGACATGTGAAACCTCCACTTGAACATGCTAGCCGGTGGCGGCGTTGGGGGGAGTTAGAATTGACTGTCCACCCCCAGAATCACTGAGGGTGCCCAGGGAAAGGGGAAGCAAATGGAGAGCTTCGTAGAATAACTTTAGGATGGCACATCAATTTTGACTTGGGTAAGGATTCTGAATCATTGATTTGGCCTCAGCAAGAGAGAGTGTGGCGTGTTCGGCCACCCCGTTTTAAGTGGGAGAGAACCTGGGGTAGGGGTGTGGGTTTAGGGACACTGCCACATGGCTGCATTCCCAGGGCAGGGCAAGAAACTTGTTGGGATTTCTGGGGCAGAACAAAGAATATAGGTTCCTGCCCCCCACTGACAGCTGGGCACACACAGACTAGGGTTTCCTGGGGCCCAGAGGAGAGGAGGAAGATGGCGTCTGCCTAACAAGAGGGAGAAGAGGTTGGTAGAGCTGTTTGCCCTATTCATTGATTGATTCTCTCCTTCACCAAATATTAATTGAGCTTCTATTATTTGTCTGGTACCTTCGTGGGTATAATAAACAAGTGGACCCACAAGTCAACATACTGAATTTTAATGAGCAGGAAGGGAGTTCCTCCTTACAAAGAGGAAAAGGGCAGGAGACTGGGTGAAAGACTACCTGGGGAGAGGTGGATGTCATTAGACTGGGAGTGAGGTAAGGCTTCTTTGGATCATTGACATTTAAGCTGATACCGAGTAGCAGAGTTGGGAGAAAGCATTCCAGGCAGAGGGAACAGCCTGTGCGAAGACTCAGAGCTGCGAAGGAGCTTGGTGTGTTTGAGGAGCGGGTGAGGTCAGTGTGGCTTAGAGCCGGGTGAGCGAGGAGGAGAGCAACGCAGGTGGGTGTGGAGGGACATGAAGGTCAGGCCATACAGGAGCTATAGCCCACATTGAAGAGTTGGCATATTCACTGGGGAGAACAGTATGGAGTTTTCTCAAAAAACTCTAAAAATAGAACTACCCTATGATCCAGCAATTCCATTCCTTGTTATATATCCGGAAAAAACAAAAACATGAATTCAAAAAGAGAGATGCACCCCAGGGTTCATAGCGTAGCATAGCAGCATTATTTACAAAGCCAAGATTTGGAAGCAACCTAAGTGTCCATCAATAGATGAATGGCGAAAGAAGATGTGAGATATGTATATATGTGTGTGTATATATATATATATATATAATATATATATATATATATATGCATATATATACACATATATATACACACACGCACATATGTACGTGTGTGTGTGTGTGTACACACAATGGAATAGTGCTCAGCCATAAAAAAGAATGAAAATTTTGTTATTTGCAGCAACAGGGATGGATTTGAAGGGCATAATGCCAAGTGAAATAAGTCAGACAGAGAAAGACAAATACTGTATGATATCACTTATATGTGGAATCTAAAAAATACAACAAAATAGTGAATGTAACAAAAAAGAGAGCAGACTCACAGATACAGAGAACAAACTAGTGGTTACCAGTGGGGAGAGGGAGGTGGGGAGGCGCAACATAGGGGAAGAGGAATTAAGAGGTACAAACTATTAGGTATAAAATAAGCTATGAGGATATATTGTACAACATAGGGAACATAGCCAATATTTTATAATAACTACAAATGGAGTATAACCTTTAAAAATTGTGAATCACTATACTGCACACCTGTAACTTATATAATATTGTACATCAACTATACTTCAATAAATTTTTTTTTTAAAAGAGTTGGCATATTATCATCAGTGCAATGGGACATCAGTGCAGGCTTGTCATGACCAGGGGTAGGTGGATGAGGTTGAGTTTTTAAAAATATCCTCCCATTGCCATTGGGGGATGAATGGGAGGAAAGTACAGGTAGATGTGGAGGGACCGGGGTAGAAGGGTTTTGCAGCATTCCCGTGAGAGATGACTGTGGCTTGATCCAGAGCAAGGTGGAGAGATGTCAGACCCGGACAACAGGAGCTGTGTTTTGGAGGGCGACTCAATAGGACCTCTTCATGGATCAGATGGAGTTGTTGAGGGAGAAGGACTTCAAATTTCTGACATGAGCAGTTGGGGAAATGAAAGTGCCTTCTCTAGAAACAGGGAAACCAAGGAAGGGGTCGATTATGGGAGATGGAAGTTGAGTCAAGAAGGATCCCAAGGGTACATGGCCCGAGGAAAGGAGTGCAGAGGCCAGGAATGCAGGTGTGTCAGTACCACCTGGGAGGGTGATGAGTTTTCCAGACTCTTGTCCTGCTTGTTTTGATCTCCTCTACTCAGGATCTCAGAATGGTCCCGGGAAGAAAATGTATTTTTCTCTCCCTCCATTGACTATGCCTACAGAGCATATTCAGATACTGGCACATCGAAGGGAAATGATCTTCAACTGACTTCTCTTATTTATCTTTCAGAATCATCCAGGAGTGTTGAATTTTCGAATACAATTGGAAAGCAAAGAACTGATTGTAAATCTGGAAAGAAACAAGTAAGTCGAGTTAATTCCTGTTTATGACACAATAGGAGAAAGTTACAACATGGGGACTAGAGATTGCTGTGTAATTGATGTTGGCATTTAGAGACACAGAACTAAATGTGTGGATTCATAATCCAAATTTGGATGTGAGGCTGGAATTAACTTCAAAAAATGATCCAATGGAAAAATAAAGAATTTTATCGCTCTAAAAGAGAACTTTCTAGCTCAGCAGGTTTTTCTCATAGTTCTGATGTTTCTTTTTTTTTCAGAGCCTGATGTTTCAAGGATAGAATTTAAGCATCCTCTGTTCTGTTCCAATAACAGTGTTCCATAATTAGTTGACTTTTGGCAGTTCCTGGGTTATATAAGGAGAAACAGCTTCAAATGGGTAGAAGCCCTTTTTTCCTTGGGAAATACCAAAAGTTTATTTTATCTTTCAGACCTTGTCTCCAGTGGTATGAAGTATTTATTTTATCTTTTTACTTAAAAATTTGGCCCTTTTTTTTTTTTTGCAAAATTATATATATTTTCAGAAAATAGTATTATATTTTTTTTTCTGTAGCACATGGATGTTATTACATATTTTGTATGCCTTCCCAGGAGAAAACTGTGCCTGGTTCAAGGCACAAGTAAAAATAACTCATATTCTTGTCATCCTTTATACTGTGGCTCTCCCCATGGGTTCCTCAGATCTAAAGGACCCCTTACTATTCTATTTGATTAGTACCAGAAAAGAATCGAGCTCTCCTAATAAGCAATCTGTATTTAAAGATATAAGTTCCCAAGTCATGCTTGATTCAAAATTGGAGTTTCTGTCTTCAAGAATTACTGGTCCCTGTTTCTCACCCATCAGTGAAATGCTGATTTTTTGCTGAAATGACAGTGTAGATAAGACAGCTTCACTGAAATGAGTTCTGCCAGAGATATTGAGTCACAAAAATCTGTCTCAGCATCTCTGTGTAAACGAGTCAGATCACTTACTTATACTTACTTTGGTTTGAGGGTCCTGAGCAAATCAGATGAACGGGATCATGAATGGCCAAGTCTCACCTTCAGTATCTGACACCATGGCCAACAGCAATTATTAAAAAATAGGTGCATTTTAAAATGCATATGAATATATATTAAATATATATTTTAAATGAGTATATGTAAAATAGCATGGCCTGCTTCTTGGGGGTCTGCAGCCTGCCTCTTTGCATTTCTTGCATGTTTCTCCCTTACCATTAGATGGATTAAAAGCTTTTATGAGCAGTAAGTAATGTGTTTTTAGCTTTTCTGTGACTTGGTGATCTTAAACTAGAGGTTCAGGAATACATCTTGGATAATCAGGGGGCTGAACGGAAACTTGAATATTGCTTTTGATACGTCTCTCTTAGCAAAGTATATATTTTCATGCTCTTTTTTTTCATGTAAGAATATCATAGGACATTTACATTTTTATACACTGCTGTTTGTATGTGGTTTTGAAAATATCTCAGTGGACGAAACTTGGTATTCCTTGAAAGAGCAAAAGAAAATCAGGCTTCTGGTGGTGATGCATTTCCTAGATGGGGTTTTAGGATTGGCAGCTGGATTTGGGAAGTGTCTTTATTGCGACTGTTCTTACTGTTAGCCTGTTGGAGGAATGTGGTAAATGGCATGAGTGAGACTGATCCTGGACCTTTACGTGATAATAGGGCTGCAGGTAGAGGAATGGAAATTGACTTAATAAAAACCTGAAGTTATTTGTTTTCACTCTAAAAGGAATATGTGTCCAATGCAGAAAACTGAAAACTGTAGGGAAAAAAATCAAGAGTCCCCGCCCCCCCCCAAAAAAGTACCCCTACCACCAAGCACAACGTTGGTTGGCATTCTGGTGAATGTTCATATAGATTTTTTTTTCCTTGTAGAAAAGGCTTTGCTTCTTTTGTCTTCCTAGTTGATATTGTAGTCTGTGTGTAATATGATATCCTACTTCTTCATTTAGCTTTATAATGACGTCCTTTTCTATATAGAAATGCATTTCTTCGAGCCCCTCTGGTTCTCTGAGTCTGTAAAGTGGGTTAATAGCCTTATTCGTGGTTCCCTTTGAAAATGATTTACCTTCCATTAAGGCGGGAAGTATAGTGCATGCTGACTACTAGGCAGTGGCTAATTTGTATAAAAGATCATTTTAAAAGGTACCTTAATTTGCTCATTTCCAATTCTGGGCCTTTCACAAAATAATCTCAAAATTAGAAAAGTTGTAAACTTAAAACTGTCTCTTCTTGGTTTATTTCTTTTCCCAACTTCACTGGCAAAGCATGTTTTAGAAAAGTATATGGAGATGGTTTAATGTGTTCCTATAACATTTTGTAGCTTTATTTTAATTATCCTACTTATACTCATTGTGGAAATTTCATTCTGTTAAAAATGACATTTTCAAAATTAGAGCATGGTAATATGACTATTTTAATAATCCATTTCCAATCCATTTCCCCCAATTACTTCAGTATAATAAATTTTTGAAGATGGTGACATGTCTGTTCCATAAGCACTTCACTTTTGAAATGATGAATACCAAAAAATTCTACAACTTTATAGGTAGAATGAAATGCTTGTATGCTACTGGTTGTTTGTCAGGCACAAAAGGTAATCAACCTATCCAAAATGAAAAATTAAAATAGAAGTTTTAATTTGCATAGCCTTTGGCCCAGTAGATCCAGTTGGAGAATTTATCCAAATGAAGCTATAAGAACCCAAAGATAAATGTACGAGGAAGCAGGATAAATGTAAATATTTAACAACCAACAGAACAGAGAGCCCGAGCAGGTAACCTGGTCGGTACCCTGCTTTAGAGCCTACGGGGGAGTCAGCCCTGTGTTCAAGGATGTTCATTGCAGAAAGTTTTACCTAAGATACGTCAATAGGAGATCGATTAAATAAGTTGCGACTCAGCTATGAGATAATACTACACAGTAGTACATCTAAAGATGATGATGGAGATTTTTATTATTGTAAATAGCATTGATAATATGACCAGTGTGAACGGCATGTTGGATAGTAGTTTACATGGCATTCAGTTTTTATCTTAAAATTATACTCATGTACATGTATGCTAGAAAGATTTGGACAACATTTACTTTCTTTATTAATGTTTTATAACAAGAAAATATTACTGTTAAGATTAGGAAAACTTTTTATCTTGAAGGAAAAAAAGCTGCTCTAAAAACTTGAAAATGCTTGTAATGAAGAACGTTGAAGTATTTACTCTTCATAAAAAAGAAATGAGAACCTTGAAGAGAGAGGATATATGTATATGTATAACTGACTTACTTTGCTGTACGCCTGAAACTAACACAAGATTGTATAGCAACTATACTCCAATAAAAATTTTTTTTTAAAAATGGTGGATGTTAGAAAGGCCCCCAGCAACTTTCCAAGGGCTAAAAAGCTCTACCCATGGACTATATCCAGGAATCTATTTTAATTAAAAACCTGCTTTAAAATCATAACCAATATAAAGGTGTCTTCAGTGCTTTCAATCATAAAAATCATCATATAAAGCAAATGCAAAAAGAGAGTCACCTAAGTAACCCCACTCCAAAACTCTTCGTGTGTAAACCAATTCTTCATGAAACAGGGCTGAATTTGTATTACGTGGTTGTTTCAGGGAATCTATTTTATTTGCCTTCTAGCATCTCTAATTTGTGCAGAGATCAGATGCTGTTCACTTAAAATCTGTTTGTAGAGCCATAATTGAATGTTTAAAGAAACTCAAAGCTTCCCTGGAGGAGCATTTTTCACCATGCTGCTGTCTGCCTGTGGAACTGCGGGGACCAGCTTTACAAGTTCCGTAGCTCTCCTGCATCCCCATGGGCACCCAGGCCATTCCTTAAACAGGTGCTCTGTGCAACTGCATCTTTGATCAAAATGCTTTATTGGACAGGCTGGCCAGCTTAGACATCCGTTTTTCCAGTTTAGGATAATTAAAACTGATGGCGGTAGATCGTTCGCACCGAGCTTTCTGTTTTCAAGCACTGTCCATCACTGGTTGAAGGCAATTGCCGGGGGAAGTCCACGGCCCACTTGATTTATATTTGGGGCGTCTCTGAGCTAGAAGAACTTTGGCATTGACTTTTCTTCTGTCTGGAATAATTCCAGACATCTCTTCAGGGGCCACTCTAATTAATATTCACTCTAGAACAGTTGCAGAAAGGAGCGTTTTAAATTTGTCAAACGTGGGCATAAATATTTGAGAAGGCATTTGTTGGACGGTATCTCAGAATGTCATGATGTAGGGTAGAGAAATGCAGCCGGTGCAGAGGTAGGACTGGGTAGATTAGCAGTTGGCTGAATAGCTACCTGGAGGATATTAATCCGTTGTTCAGGTTGAACCAAATCGTGTTGGACAGCGGGACCGAGATTGCCGTCAGTGGCTGCAGGACAGTGTACAAGACCTCATCCTGGCCCACAATTCTGTCAGCCCATCGCTATGAAGACATAAAAGGTTGTGCTGATCACGTTTCTCGGCAACGCAGAGCTGGCGGGGAATAACGGTGCTCTGCATGGCAGAATCTGGATTATGGAGATTTCAGCAGTTTGGATCAATGGGCCAAAACTAACAAGATGAGATTTAATGGGGATAAATGTAAAGTCCTATTCTTGGGTTAACAAAAAAATAAACATTGTAAGTGCAGAAGGAAATTGACTAGTAGTTCTTGCGAACGAGACGTGAAAATTCAATGTGAGCCCCTGAGGCCACGCGGCTGCTGAAAGATGGCTGCTGTCTGGGTGTGCGCAGGTCCCTGAGGTGCGTCCCGGGCTGGAGAGGCCACCGTTCTGCTGTGCATGACCCTGGTCAGGCCACACGCAGAACCCTGACCCCTGCGCCGTTTCAAGCGCGATGTTTGAAAGCTGCCTGCCGCCGTGCTCGCCTCCACTATTGGACTTTCGTCACCTCTCCCACCAGCTAGAGGTGTCCTCAAGGTCAGGGGGCAGGGTCTTTACTTCCCCCTCCATCCCCTTCCTTGTGGCCTGGCCTGTGGTGGGCACTCTCTGAGCACTTAGCAAAGAGTGAAGGATGGGACGTGGAAGGCCTGGATCAGGCCAGGAGTGAGTCAGCAGGAGGTTAAAGGTCTGTCCTGGGTGGTGAGAGAAACTACCTATTCAAGGAGAAAGCTTCTGGAAAGAATGCTGGGGCGGGAGTCAGGAAGCCAGGTTCAGAAACCCAGCTTTGCTTCCAGCAACAAGGTGCTTATATTTTCTCTGTTTGCTCATCTGCAAAATGGAATAAAAGTCTGCGTACAGTCAGTGCCAAGAGGTTAGAGCTCATGTTCTTTCTGATGATCAGGTTTGAATGATTCAGTGACATATTCTTGTGGGCCCAGTGATATTAGTTACTTCACCCAGTTGTATCCTTGGCTTCACTGTAACTGTGTCCTGTTTTAAATGTCCTAAATTAATAGAGATCGGGTTATGACTACTCTATACCCGTAAGGCTTGACGCTGGCCGAACATCTCACTTCTGACAAGAGCTGGAAAGGATTCGTGTGCTAATCCTTGGGGTTCCTGTTGTGGTCATGGTCTTAATTTCACAATCTTGACATCCTCAGGAATTAGAATTTTAAAATCTTTGTTTGCGTGCAGAGTGCTATTTCTTTCCACGTCTACTCTTGCAGAAGAAGCCTCACCTGCCTGTCAGAGCCTCCAGCTTTAATTTGCCTGGTGGTTCTAATTATTGACTAAACTATTGAAGGCAGAACTGTATTATAGAAACTTTACTATCTCATCTTATGTTTTTATCTCTCAACTTCCCTTCCGCCATTCACAAATCTTATCAGTCTTTATTAATTCAAATGATTCCTAATGTTAATCAACAATAAATCAATCAGACTATTTCTCTTTTTACTTAGTCATTTATCCACAAACATTTATTTTTTAAAAATTTATTTTATTCAAGTATAGTTGATTTACAGTGTGGTGTTAATCTCTATTGTACAGCAAAGTTATTCAGTTATACATATATATACATTCTTTTTCATATTCTTTTCCATTATGGTTTATCACAGGATATTGAATATAGTTCCCTGTGCTATACAGTAGGGCCTTGTTGTTTATCCATTCTCTATATAATAGTTTGCATCTGCTAAACTCAAACTCCCAATAAATCCCTCCCTCAACCTCCTCCCCCTTGGCAACCACAAGTTTGTTCTCTATGTCTGTGAATCTGTTTCGGTTTCGTAGATAAGTTCATTTGTGTCATATTTTAGATTCCACATATAAGTGATATCATATGGTATTTGTTGTTCTCTTTCTGACTTACTTCACTTATATGATAATCTCTAGTTGCATCCATGTTGCTGCAAATGGCATTATTTCATTCTTTTTTATGGCTGAGTAGTATCCCATTGTATATATGTAGCACATCGTCTTTATCCATTCATCTGTTGATAGACATTTAGATTGTTTCCATATCCTGACTATTGTAAATAGTGCTGCTATGAACATAGGGGTGCATGTATCTTTTTGAATTATCGTTTTGTCCGGATATATGCCCAGGAGTGGGATTGCAGGATCATATGACAGCTCTATTTTTAGCACAAACATTTATTTCATACCAGCCACTACAGTTGGCACTGGTGATAGAGTCATCAACAAGGTAAAGTCGTTGTCCTCTTGGAGGTCAGTCAAGGAGCCCAACGCTAAACAGGTCATCACAGGACAATACTGAATGACAGTGGTGCTGAGAGCTAAAAAGACAAGCAGGTGGCCCAGCCTGGTTCAGGAAGGAACCATGCAATGAAGCAGCGTTTAAGCTTTACATGAAGAGGGGTGAGCCAGGTAAAGGAGGGTAGAGCGTAGAGGGTTCTAGAGAGAAGGATGTGCATACGGAAAGTTCCCCAAAGCAGGGGAAGGAGCGTTGAAGTGTTTCAGAAATGAAGGTCCGTGTGCTGGTGAGCAAGAGGGAGATGGGGAGAGAAGAGTGGAGACCAGTCCACGTGGGATCCTGGGCTTCATGATAAGACCTTGTATTTTCTCCTAAGAACCATGGTGCCTCATGGAAGCAAGGCCTGTAAGCAGGGCACCGACGCTCATAGAAGGGAATAGTTGAGAATGTTGAGAATGGACAGAAATTGATGGGCAGTCGAATGTATGGTGTAATATGGAGAGGAAGGTGTCGGGGTTGATTCTTATACGTGAAATGCTGGAAGAACAGTGATGCTCTTTGATCAGAAGAGAGAACCCTAGGAAAGGACCAAGAACTTGCCAGTTGAGCAGGGGTCAGGGACACAAAGATACGGATCGTGGTGGTCATGGTCCTCCGAGTCTTGGGCGAAGGTGGACATTCGGGCCTCACAGAATCCACTCTGGAGGTGACCTGTGGAGTCTTCTCACGTGGACCTGGACATGGCATTTCTTTGGGATCCATGGATGTTTGCGGCAGTGGCTGGGGCTCTGAGCTGGAGAGCACGAGCCTGCGGTGGGTGGAACATCACGAGACATTGGCCGTGGCCTTGAGAGTATCTGAGTAGCCATCACAGCCTCAGGCAGCGTCAGTGCTTCCTGCATCTTCCAGGCGGGAGCCAGGTGGGGCGAGCCTGTGGGCTCTGGGCTCACTCCCAAGCCCAGTTCTGTGTCCTTCTTATGGTCTGTCTCCGTGCAGTGGGTCTGCCCCTCCACCAGGACCACGCACAGACTCCTACTGTCCTTCAAGACTGGGGCGGTTGAGGGGACCACCAGCATCACGACCACCTGGGGAGCTTATTCCAAAGACAGATGCCTGGCTCCGCTTCTCTCTATTGAACCAGAATCCCCAGCGATAGGGCCTGTATTCTGTATTCCTCAAGGAGCTATATTCATACTTTAATTAGAGAGCCATTGGCCTCACGAAGCTATTTAAATTAATCTTAAAAGATTAAAACTTTAGTTCCTTGGTCACACTAGCCATGGTTCAAGTGCTCTGTAATCACATTTGGCTCTAGGAACGTTTCCATCATGGCAAGAGGGGCTGTTGGGCATTGCTGGGATTGGCAGGAAACACCAGCTGGCCAGCTCCTTCCACTTTGGGGTCTTGGCTGACGCATGCCCAGTGGGAATGTTCTTTCCTACAGGGAGTCACACACTTCTTCAGGTTGCCTAATTCCTGCAGCTTAATAAGCTTCATCCCTCACTGGGCAGTACCAGAGGGGTCACCTCTACACTTTGATGAAGGCAGGAAAGGATGGGAGAAAATTCTCTAAGCATGACTGTAGACTCATGGAATTGACGCCAGCTACATGGACATCAGCAATCTTGTAACTAGACTAAACTTCCAATTTCAGTTACAATCTCTCAGCCTGAACATTTAAGATCTTTCTAATTGGACTAAATTTTGTTTCCTGGATGAGAACTACATTCCCTTGAGCTTCCCTCCTCATGTCAGTCTTTGAAGTTATACAGACACTGGAAAAGGTCAGAACACCATTTTTAGAGTTTTTGTTCTTCAACCTGACTTAACTTTAAAGAGCCTAAATCAGTTAAGATCAACCTTTTCAAAACGGTGCCCCTCTGGGTGCCAATTTGAGAGCGTGGCAGCCTTGAGCACTTTCTGTGAAGTTAGAAGGACTTGAAAAGGGCATTTGATGTGGAAGTGGGTCTCCACGTTTAATTACGTCACTTGTCGTCTTTCACTTCTTGTGCTGTGGGTGTATGATTTTCTGATGAAAACCCTGCTGTGTCCTCGGGGTTCCTCTCCAGAACTGCATCCCAAATGGATAATAATGGCTGTCCTGACCATTTCCAGATGGTCTCTGGCGGCCTAGGGGAGAGCTGATACTGGCTTTGTGGTTGTCATTTCACCGTCCCCTTCCCTGCCAGGTGGCCAGGGGTGGTTGTGTGCAGGTACTGTGCAGGCTGGTGTATTTATGGCGAGTCTCTTGCCTTTTTCTAGTTGTCATGTCCTCAACAGAAAGACCACGATGCTTCTGTTTGTGTGACATAATGACTCTTCATTGATCACATGAGACAATAAATAAAACTAACCCTGCAGAGAGCTTGAAACACTTTGGTTTGGTTTGGTTACTACATCTAAGTCTTTTTTTAATATATAGGCTCCTGGTTCCTTTTTTTTTAATTCTTGCAATTGAAATCTTGTAATCCTTGTGAGTGAAACCAGATTGCTTGCCCAGTAGAATTTTCCACATTCTTGATTTTGCTGATATCATCCCCATGGTGTCATCTCGCCCATTCCTTTGTCCCCTGTGTTTTCTGTTAACCAGTAGTTAGAGCTACAGCCTTGAGCAGATTCAGGTTCTGGTTTTTTGGCAGGACTACATCGTGAGGGATGTTCTGTCCTTTTCTTGCACCACATCAGGAGTTCTGTGACCTCTGCTTGTCTCTTTTTTGCGATGCTGGATGGATCTCTGGGTTCAGGGATCATCCTAATGCTTCCATTATAAAGCTCCGCACCAACCTCTAGCTGCCAGAGTCAGTGGCCAGTAACAATGAATGCCTAGATCAGTTCTCTCTTTCGGTCTAGCAAAGGGGGTGATGTTCTTATTCTATGGTTCCTTCATTTGTTAGCTGGAATTCTTCTAGAGAAGAACTTTTCCCCATCAACTCTTGGTTTACCCCGAGGTCCGAGGTAAAAGGCAGGATACTCTTTAGGGAACACCGCTAATCATTGCTCTGCCTTTGCCTGTTGGTAGTCAGCTGTATTCCCCAAACTTAGCACCTCACTCTTGGGAGTTCATTCCACAGCCCCTTGTTGAGCACCCACATTTGTGACAGATGCCATGAGGGTGCAGAAGTGTGCCTGAGCCCATCCCTGAGCAGCTGCTGGAGTGCAGGTTTCAGCCTAACTCTGAAACCACTCCATTGAGACTCTGATTTTCTTGTCTTTTTAAAATCAAATACACCTGGGCTTCCCTGGTGGTGCAGTGGTTGGGAGTCCGCCTGCCAGTGCAGGGGACGCGGGTTCAAGCGCTGGTCCGGGAGGATCCCACATGCCGCAGAGCAGCTGAGCCCGTGAGCCACAGCTGCTGAGCCTGCGCTCTACAGCCCATGAGCCACGGCTGCTGAAGCCCGCTCGCCTGGAGCCCGTGCTCCACGGCAAGAGAGGCCACCTCAGTGAGGGGCCCGCGCACCGCAGGGAAGGGTGGCCCCCACTCGCCGTGACTGGAGAGGGCCCACGCGCAGCAACGAGGACCCAACGCAGCCAAAAATAAATAAATAAATTTTTAAAAAATCAAATGCATCCCAGCATCCTGTGTGGAAGCAGATGCTCAGGGGGTAGAATAGGAAAGCAGAATCTGGCCCCAGCACCACTGGCATGAAAACCAGAGGTCTGAATTGGAGTCCAGACGTTGCCTGTCCCTTCAAGGGCTGTTTCCATGGCAACAACAACGGCAAATTAAAGCATCTGTTTCATTGGCAAGCAGATTTAGTCACACTGAAGGAAAACGGCAGTAAATTCCTCAAAGATCCGTGGCCTGAAAAGATGCCGAGGCTAGCCACGTGTGTTCAGGTACACCTGAGAAAAATAGAAAGAGGACCTCTATCTAAAAATGTTAGGAAACCGTCACTTCTTTCCTCTCAATGTGCTGGTGGATTTCATTGTGGGATAAAGTGGATTTAACATAAGTGGAGAACAAGAGTTTCTTTATTTTTTTATGATTTTCTTCCTTATGAAAAACATGTGGCAGATAGAAGATGATGTAAAGCCAACCTCCACAGCAGGGAAATTATTTGGGGAGATGATTCATTTAAGCACAGAGTTGTTTTCACAGCCCTTCTAACGCTACCTCTTCGGTCTCAACTGGCCTAGAGGATTTTATTGGTCAGTTTCTTGGTGTTCTTTGCAAAATCTGACAGGCTCCAGTGGAGATTCCCTCTGTGCTATGTTGGCGGCCAAGCAGCACCCATATGACAAATCTCAGTGCCACAGAAGCTCCCTTGGGAGCTCTGGGATATGTTTTTGTTTGTTTGTTTTTTAGTTTAAATTTTGCTCCTTTTATTTTTACATCATGCAGAAAATTGTTTACTCCATGCATAGAGTTTGACTACTAAAGGTCTGTATTTTGGACAAAGAATTATTGCTCCAGATTGAAACGGTTGCCTACTGAATGCTATTTCTTTCTTCTTTTTTTTTTTTTTAACATCTTTGAGTGTAATTGCTTTACAATGGTGTGTCAGTTTCTGCTTTACAACAAAGTGAATCAGTTATACATATACATATGTCCCCATATCTCTTCCCTCTTGCATCTCCCTCCCTCTCACCCTCCCTATCCCACCCCTCTAGGTGGTCACAAAGCACCGAGCTGATCTCTCTGCGCTATGCGGCTGCTTCCCACTAGCTATCTATTTTACATTTGGTAGTGTATATATGTCCATGCCACTCTCTCACTTTGTCCCAGCTTACCCTTCCCCCTCCCCGAATCCTCAAGTCCATTCTCTAGTAGGTCTGCATCTTTATTCCCGTCTTGCCCCTAGGTCCTTCTGACCTTTTTTTTTTTTTTTTAGATTCCATATATATGTGTTAGCATACGGTATTTGTTTTTCTCTTTCTGACTTACTTCACTCTGTATGACAGACGCTAGGTCCATCCACCTCACTACAAATCACTGAGTTTCGTTCCTTTTTATGGCTGAGTAATATTCCATTGTATATATGTGCCACATCTTCTTTATCCATTCATCTGTTGATGGACACTTAGGTTGCTTCCATGTCCTGGCTATTGTAAATAAAGCTGCAATGAACATTTTGGTACATGACTCTTTTTGAATTATGGTTTTCTCAGGGTATATGCCCAGTAGTGGGATTGCTGGGTCGTATGGTAGTTCTATTTGTAGTTTTTTAAGGAACCTCCATACTGTTCTCCATAGTGGCTGTATCAATTTACATTCCCACCAACAGTGCAAGAGGGTTCCCTTTTCTCCACACCCTCTCCAGCATTTATTGTTTGTACATTTTTTGATGATGGCCATTCTGACTGGTGTCAGATGATACCTCATTGTAGTTTTGATTTGCATTTTTCTAATGATTAATGATGTTGAGCATTCTTTCATGTGTTTGTTGGCAATCTGTATATCTTCTTTGGAGAAATGTCTATTTAGGTCTTCTGCCCATTTTTGGATTGACTTGTTTGTTTTTTTGATATTGAGCTGCATGAGCTGCTTGTATGTTTTGGAGATTAATCCTTTGTCAGTTGTTTCATTTGCAAATATTTTCTCCCATGCTGAGGGTTGTCTTTTCATCCTCTTTATGGTTTCCTTTGCTGTGCAAAAGCGTTTAAGTTTCAGTAGGTCCCATTTGTTTATTTTCGTTATTATTTCCATTTCTCTAATAGGTGGGTCAAAAAGGATATTGCTGTGATTATGTCATAGAGTGTTCTGCCTATGTTTTCCTCTAAGAGTTTCATGGTGACTGGCCTTACAATTTAGGTCTTTAATCCACTTGGAGTTTATTTTTGTGTATGGTGTTAGAGAGTGTTCTAATTTCATTCTTTTACATGTAGCTGTCCTCCTTTCCCAGCACCACTTATTGAAGAGGCTGTCTTTTCTCCACTGTATATTCTTGCCTCCTTTATCAAAGATAAGGTGACCATATGTGCGTGGGTTTATCTCTGGGCTTTCTATCCTGTTCCATTGATCTATATTTCTGTTTTTGTGCCAGGACCATACTGTATTGATTACTGTAGGTTTGTAGTATAGACTGAAGTCTGGGAGTCTGATTCCTCCAGCTCCGTTTTTCTATCTCAAGATTGCTTTGGCTATTCAGGGTCCTTTGTGTTTCCATACAAATTGTGAAATTTTTTGTTCTAGTTCTGTGAAAAATGTCAGTGATAGTTTGATAGGTATTGCATTGAATCTGTAGATTGTTTTGGGTAGTAGAGTCATTTTCACAGTGTTGATTCTTCCAATCCAAGAACATGGTATATCTATCCTTCTATTTGTATCATCTTTTTTTTTTTTTTTTAAACATCTTTATTGAAGTATAATTGCCTTACAATGGTGTGTTAGCTTCTGCTTTATAACAAAGTGAATCAGTTATACATATACAATATGTTCCCATTTCTCTTCCCTCTTGCATCTCCCTCCCTCCCACCCTCCCCATCCCACCCCTCTAGGTGGTCACAGAGCACCGAGCTGATCTCCCTGTGCTATGCGGCTGCTTCCCACTAGCTATCTATTTTACATTTGGTAGTGTATATATGTCCATGACACTCTCTTACCCTGTCACATCTCACCCCACCCCCTCCCCATATCCTCAAGTCCATTCTCTGGTAGGTCTGTGTCTTTATTCCCGTCTTGCCACTAGGTTCTTCATGGCCTTTTTTTTTTTTTTTTTTCCTTAGATTCCGTATATATGTGTTAGCATACTGTATTTGTTTTTCTCTTTCTGACTTACTTCACTCTGTATGACAGACTCTAACTCCATCCACCTCATTACAAATACCTCCATTTCATTTCTTTTTATGGCTGAGTAATATTCCATTGTATATATGTGCCACATCTTCTTTATCCATTCATCTGTTGATGGACACTTAGGTTGCTTCCATGTCCTGGCTATTGTAAATAGAGCTGCAATGAACATTTTGGTACATGACTCTTTTTGACCTATGGTTTTCTCAGGGTATATGCCCAGTAGTGGGATTGCTGGGTCGTATGGTAGTTCTATTTGTAGTTTTTTAAGGAACCTCCATACTGTTCTCCATAGTGGCTGTATCAATTTACATTCCCACCAACAGTGCAAGAGGGTTCCCTTTTCTCCACACCCTATCCAGCATTTATTGTTTCTAGATTTTTTGATGATGGCCATTCTGACCGGTGTGAGATGATATCTCATTGTAGTTTTGATTTGCATTTCTCTAATGATTAATGATGTTGAGCATTCTTTCATGTGTCTGTAGGCCATCTGTATATCTTCTTTGGAGAAATGTCTATTTAGGTCTTCTGCCCATTTTTGGATTGGGTTGTTGGTTTTTTTGTTATTGAGCTGCATGAGCTGCTTGTAACTCTTGGAGATTAATCCTTTGTCAGTTGCTTCATTTGCAAATATTTTCTCCCATTCTGATGGTTGTCTTTTGGTCTTGTTTATGGTTTCCTTTGCTGTGCAAAAGCTCTTAAGTTTCATTAGGTCCCATTTGTTTATTTGTGTTCTTATTTCCATTTCTCTGGGAGCTGGGTCAAAAAGAATCTTGCTGTGATGTATGTCATAGAGTGTTCTGCCTATGTTTTCCTCTAAGAGTTTGATAGTGTCTGCCCTTACACTTAGGTCTTTAATCCATTTTGAGTTTATTTTTGTGCATGGTGTCAGGGAGTGTTCTAATTTCATACTTTTACGTGTAGCTGTCCAGTTTTCCCAGCACCCCTTATTGAAGAGGCTGTCTTTTCTCCACTGTATATGCTTGCCTCCTTTATCAAAGATAAGGTGACCATATGTGTGTGGGTTTATCTCTGGGCTTTCTATCCTGTTCCATTGATCTATATTTCTGTTTTTGTGCCAGTACCAAACTGTCTTGATTACTGAAGCTTTGTAATATAGTCTGAAGTCAGGGAGCCTGATTCCCCCTGCTCCATTTTTCGTTCTCAAGATTGCTTTGGCTATTCGGGGTCTTTTGTGTTTCCATACAAATTGTGAAATTTTTTGTTCTAGTTCTGTGAAAAATGCCAGTGGTAGTTTGATAGGGATTGCATTGAATCTGTAGATTGCTTTGGGTAGTAGAGTCATTTTCACAATGTTGATTCTTCCAATCCAGGAACATGGTATATCTCTCCATCTATTTGTATCATCTTTAATTTCTTTCATCAGTGTCTTATAATTTTCTGCATGCAGGTCTTTTGTCTCCTTAGGTAGGTTTATTCCTAGGTATTTTATTCTTTTTGTTGCAGTGGTAAATGGGAGTGTTTCCTTAATTTCTCTTTCAGATTTTTCATCATTAGTGTATAGGAATGCAAGAGATTTCTGTGCATTAATTTTGTATCCTGCTACTTTGCCAAATTCATTGATTAGCTCTAGTAGTTTTCTGGTAGCATCTTTAGGATTCTCTATATATAGTATCATGTCATCTGCAAACAGTGACAGCTTTACTTCTTCTTTTCTTATTTGGATTCCTTTTATTTCTTTTTCTTCTCTGATTGCTGTGGCTAAAACTTCCAAAACTATGTCAAATAATAGTGGTGAGAGTGGGCAACCTTGTCTTGTTCCTCATCTTAGTGGAAATGGTTTCAGTTTTTCACCTTTGAGGACGATGTTGGCTGTGGGTTTGTCATATATGGCTTTTTTATGTTGAGGAAAGTTCCCTCTATGCCTACTTTCTGGAGGGTTTTTTATCATAAATGGGTGTTGAATTTTGTCGAAAGCTTTCTCTGCATCTATTGAGATGATCATATGGTTTTTCTCCTTCAATTTGTTAATATGGTGTATCACGTTGATTGATTTGCATATATTGAAGAATCCTTGCATTCCTGGGATAAACCCCACTTGATCATAGTGTATGATCCTTTTAATGTGCTGTTGGATTCTGTTTGCTAGTATTTTGTTGAGGATTTTTGCATCTATGTTCATCAGTGATATTGGCCTGTAGTTTTCTGTTTTTGTGACATCTTTGTCTGGTTTTGGTGTCAGAGTGATGGTGGCCTTGTAGAATGAGTTTGGTAGTGTTCCTCCCTCTGCTATATTTTGGAAGAGTTTGAGAAGGATAGGTGTTAGCTCTTCTCTAAATGTTTGATAGAATTCGCCTGTGAAGCCATCTGGTCCTGGGCTTTTGTTTATTGGAAGAGTTTTAATCACAGTTTCAATTTCAGGGCTTGTGATTGGTCTTTTCATATTTTCTATTTCTTCCTGGTTCAGTCTCAGAAGGTTGTGCCTTTCTCAGAATTTGTCCATTTCTTCCAGGTTGTCCATTTTATTGGCATATAGTTGCTTGTAGTAATCTCTCATGATCCTTTGTATTTCTGCAGTGTCCGTTCTTACTTCTCCTATTTCATTTCTAATTCTATTGATCTGAGTCTTCTCCCTTTTTTTCTTGATAAGTCTGGCTAATGGTTTATCAATTTTGTTTATCTTCTCAAAGAACCAGCTTTTAGTTTTATTGATCTTTGCTATCGTTTCCTTCATTTCTTTTTCATTTATTTCTGATCTGATCTTTATGATTTCTTTCCTTCTGCTAACTTTGGGGTTTTTTTGTTCTTCTTTCTCTAATTGCTTTAGGGGTAAGGTTAGGTTGTTTATTTGAGATGTTTCTTGTTTCTTAAGGTAGGCTTGTATAGCTATAAACTTCCCTCTTAGAACTGCTTTTGCTGCATTTCATAGGTTTTGGGTCCTTGTGTTTTCTTTGTCATGTGTTTCTAGGTATTTTTTGATTTCCTCTTTGATTTCTTCAGTGATCTCTTGGTTATTAAGTAGTGTGTTGTTTAGCCTCCATGTGTTTGTATTTCTTACAGATTTTTTCCTGTAATTGATATCTAGTCTCATAGCGTTGTGGTCGGAAAAGATACTTGATATGATTTCAATTTTCTTAAATTTACCAAGGCTTGATTTGTGACCCAAGATATGCTCTATACTGCAGAATGTTCCATGAGCACTTGAGAAGAATGTGTATTCTGTTGTTTTTGGATAGAATGTCCTATAAATATGAATTAAGTCCATCTTGTTTAATGTATCATTTAAAGCTTGTGTTTCCTTATTTATTTTCATTTTGGATGATCCGTCCATTGGTGAAAGTGGGGTGTTAATGTCCCCTATTATTATTGTGTTACTGTCGATTTCCTATTTTAGAGCTGTTAGCAGTTGCCTTATGTATTGAGGTGCTCCTATGTTGGGTGCATAAATATTTACAATTGTTATATCTTCTTCTTGGATTGCTCCCTTGATCATTATGTAGTGTCTTTCTTTGTCTCTTGTAATAGTCTTTGTTTTAAAGTCTATTTTGTGTGATATGAGAATTGCTACTCCAGCTTTCTTTTGATTTCCATTTGCATGGAATATCTTTTTCCATCCCCTCACTTTCAGTCTGTATGTGTCCCTAGGTCTGAAGTGGGTCTCTTGTAGACAGCATGTATACGGGTCTTGTTTTTGTATCCATTCAGCCAATCTACATCTTTTGGTTGGAGCATTTAATCCATTTACATTTAAGGTAATTATCCATATGTATGTTCCTATTACCATTTTCTTATTTGTTTTGGGTTTATTATTGTAGGTCTTTCCTTCTCTTGTGTTTCCTGCCTAGAGAAGTTCCTTTAGCATTTGTTGTAAAGCTGGTTTGGTGGTGCTGAATTCTCCTAGCTTTTGCTTGTCTGTAAAGCTTTTAATTTCTCTGTCAAATCTGAATGAGATCCTTGCTGGGTAGAGTAATCTTGGTTGTAGGTTTTTCTGTTTCATCACTTTAAATATATCGTGCCACTCCCTTCTGGCTTGCAGCATTTCTGCTGAAAGATCAGCTGTTAACCTTATGGGGATTACCTTGTGTGTTATTTGTTGTTTTTCCCTTGCTGCTTTTAATATTTTTTCTTTGTATTTAATTTTTGATAGTTTGATTAATATGTGTCTTGGTGTGTTTCTCCTTGGATTTATCCAATATGGGACTCTCTGTGCTTCCTGGGCTTGATTAACTATTTCCTTTCCCATATTAGGGAAGTTTTAAACTATAATCTCTTCAAATATTTTCTCAGTCCCTTTTTTTTTCTCTTCTTCTGGGACCACTATAATTCGAATGTTGGTGCATTTAATGTTTTCCCAGAGGTCTCTGAGACTGTCCTCAATTCTTTTCGTTCTTTTGTCTTTATTCTGCTCTGCGGTAGTTATTTCCACTATTTTATCTTCCAGGTCACTTATCCGTTCTTCTGCCTCACTTATTCTGCTATTGATTCCTTCTAGAGAATTTTTAAGTTCATTTATTGTGTTGTTCATCACTGTTTGTTTGCTCTTTAGTTCTTCTAGGTCCTTGTTAAACGTTTCTTGTATTTTCTCCATTCTGTTTCCACGATTTTGGATCACCTTTACTATCATTATTCTGAATTCTTTTTCAGGTAGACTGCCTATTTCCTCTTCATTTGTTAGGTCTGGTGGGTGTTTGCCTTGCTCCTTCATCTGCTGTGTGTTTCTCTGTCTTCTCATTTTGGTTAACTTACTGTGTTTGGGGTCTCCTTTTCACAGGCTGCAGGTTCGTAGTTTCCATCGTTTTTGGTATCTGTCCCCAGTGGCTAAGGTTGTTTCAGTGGGTTGTGTAGGCTTCCTGGCGGAGGGGACTAGTGCCTGTGTTCTAGTGGATGAGGCTGGATCTTGGCTTTCTGGTGGGCAGGTCCGTGTCTGGTGGTGTGTTTTGGGGTGTCTGTGGCCTTATTATGATTTTAGGCAGCCTCTGTTCTAATGGATGGGGTTGTATTCCTGTCTTGTTAGTTGTTTGGCATAGGGTGTCCTGTACTGTAGCTTGCTGGTTCTTGAGTGGAGCTGGGTCTTGGCGTTGAGATGGAGATCTCTGGGAGATTTTCACCGTTTGATATTACATGGAGCTGGGAGGTCTCTCGTGGACCAGTGTCCTGAACTTGGCTCTCCCACCTCAGAGGCACAGCCCTGGTGCCTGGCTGGAGCACCAAGAGCCTGTCCTCCACACGCCTCAGAATAAAAGGGAGAAATAAAAGAAAGAAAGAAAGAAAGAAAGAAAGAAGAAGATAAACTAAAATGAAATAAAATAAAATAAAGTTATTAAAAAAAATAATAAAAAATAATTATTAAGAAAAAAATTTTTTAAGTAATAAAAAAATAAATAAAATGACCGACAGAACCCTAGGACAAATGGTAAAAGCAAAACTATAAAGACAAAATCACACACAGAAGCATACACATACACACTCACAAAAAGAGAAAAAGGGAAAAATATATATATATCCTGCTCCCAAAGTCCACCTCCTGAATTTGGGATGATTCGTTGTCTATTCAGGTATTCAACAGATGCAGGCACATCAAGTTGTTTGTGGGGTTTTAATCCGCTGCTTCTGAGGCTGCTGGGAGAGATTTCCCCTTCTCTTCTCTGTTCGCACAGCTCCCGGGCTTCAGCTTTGGATCTGGCCCCGCCTCTGCATGTAGGTCGCCTGAGGGCGTCCGTTCCCCGCCCAGACAGGACGGGGTTAAAGGAGCAGCTGCTTCGGGGGCTCTGGCTCACCCAGGCCTCGGGGAGGGAGCGGAACGGGGGAGGCGGGGCGAGCCTGCGGCGTCAGAGGCGTCGTGACGTTGCACCAGCCCGAGGTGCGCCGTGCGTTCTCCCGGGGAAGTTGTCCCCGGATCACGGGAGCCTGGCCGAGGCGGGCTGCACCGGCTCCCGGGAGGGGCGGTGTGGAGAGTGACCTGTGCTCGCACACAGGCTTCTTGGTGGCGGCAGCAGCAGCCCCAGCGTCTCACGCCCGTCTCTGGGGTCCGCGCTGATGGCCGCGGCTCGCGCCCGGCTCTGGAGCTCGTTTAGGCGGCGCTCTGAATCCCCTCTCCTCGCGCACCAGGAAACAAAGAGGCAAGAAAAAGTCTCTCATCTCTTCGGCAGCTGCAGACTTTTTCCCGGACTCCCTCCCGGCTAGCTGTGGCGCACTAACCCCTTCAGGCTGTGTTCACACCGCCAGCCCCAGTCCTCTCCCTGCGATCCGACCGCAGCCCGAGCCTCAGCTCCCAGCCCCGCCCGCCCCGGCGGGTGAGCAGACAAGCCTCTCGGGCTGGTGAGTGCTGCTCGGCACCGCTCCTCCGTGCGGGAATCTCTCCGCTTTGCCCTCCGCACCCCTGTGGCTGCGCTCTCCTCCGCGGCTCCGAAGCTCCCCCCTCCGCCAACCGCAGTCTCCGCCCGCAAAGGGGCTCCTAGTGTGTGGACACCTTTCCTCCTTCACGGCTCCCTCCCACTGGTGCGGGTCCCGTCCCTATTCTTTGTCTCTGTTTTTTCTGTTTTCTTTTGCCCTACCCAGGTACGTGGGGAGTTTCTTGCCTTTTGGGAGGTCTGAGGTCTTCTGCCAGCGTTCAGTGGGTGTTCTGTAGGAGCAGTTCCACATGTAGATGTATTTCTAATGTATCTGTGGGGAGGAAGGTGATCTCTGCGTCTTACTCTTCCGCCATCTTGAAGCTCCTCTGGGATACGGTTTTTATGTGCAGTTTTCACAAAGGAAAGAATTATTAATATTTTTAGTAAAGTCCTGATGCTACTGTACATTAATATTGACAAAATATATAGAATGTTAGGAGGTTGGTTAAATGAAAAAATATATAATGACCTTAAAAGTAAAAAACACTATTCCTACAATTTGGGGCTTCCCTGGTGGCGCAGTGGTTAAGAATCCACCTGCCAATGCAGGGGACACGGGTTTGAGCCCTGGTTTGGGAAGATCCCACGTGCTGTGAAGCAACTAAGCCTGTGCTCCACAACTACTGAGCCTGCGATCTAGAGCCCGCAAGCCACAACTACTGAAAGCCGCAACTACTAAGGCGGCATGCCATAACTACTGAAGCCCATGCGCCTAGAGCCCATGCTCCGCAACAAGAGAAGCCACGGCAGTGAGAAGCCCGCGCACTGCAACAAAGACCCAACGCAGCCAAAAATAAATTAAAACAAATAAAAATTTTTAAAAGTACTGTTCCTACAATTTAATAACTATATTTAAGTACATTTCAATTATGAATCAAATAAATGATCTTACCAGATAGAGTGATGCTTATGAGTTGATTACATTATTCCTTGTATTCTAAAGACACTTCTCCATCTAAAAGCCTGTATTTTTACATTGGACCGTAGATTACCTATGTAGACATTACACAGATCTCTTTTTGTTTAGAAAATTATTTATTCAAAACAGACACTTTTTCCAAAGTAATTTTTGCAAATTAGAAACTAAGTATAATCCTTGATATAGATGGCAGTGTATTATTAATTAGTTAATTAATTAATTGGTTTATGCCCTATCATATTCTGGAGAAGAATCAAGGTTCCTAAAAAGAGACATTAATTAATTGATTGACTTTCTCCAGATGTATAGAATATCCCCTCCCCTGACAAACTAATGCTTTTGCATTTTATTCTGTTTTCAGAGCAGTGATTCTAGTTCATATTGATAGAAATTATGAAGTTGACCATATGGGGAAGAATGATGTATGCCTGTCATTGCTTTACTTATTAGTTTTTAAAGCGAAAAGATTTAGTCTCCTCCTTCCGTGGAGAAGGAAACATGGTTCACTCTGTATGATTTGTAAGTTTAGGCAAGTTAATCAACCTCTCTGTTCCTTACTTCTCTCCTCTGTAATCTGAAGATAATGATGCCTTATCAGCTTGGGGACTGGATCGGATGGTTTTCAAAGGGCACATTTTCACTCTAAGATCTATGGCCTCAGTAATTTCCTGAATTAGCATATGTACTTGCTTCACTCAGAGGAATTCTTGAACTGATCATACTGGGAGAAATTGTACTTCTAATAATAGATGAGGAGTCATGTAGAGCATGTTGTATTTGAGCATCGAGATCAATTGAACAATTCCTATGAGAGCCAAGGTTTCCTATTTAGTGGTATTTTACTGAGCCAGGAAACCTTTAGTCAGTAACTCCTTCCACGTGGCACTGAGCTCTTTTCCCTTGAGACTTGAGAATTCCAGCGTGCATCTCTGCACCCAGAACAGCCCGTCTGTTGGGAGTTTTAAACATGAGATTACATATCAGAGGGAAATGTGTGAACTCAGGGGAAACTCAAGGCCAACACGATGAGGCAGGGATGGAAGACCCAGGGATGGAGACCTGGCGGGAAGTACCCAATGGAGGAGGCGACCCCGTGGCCTCGGGTGTAGACGGCACTTGATGGAAGTCAGACAACCTTCATCACCTACTGGTACATGATCGCAACCTTAGTCTCCTTAAAGAATTTGAAAATTATTTTAAAAACAAATATGGTGATAGAAGAAAGACACCAAGGTGCCTCCAGGATGCTAGTTATGTTCTGTTTCTTAAACCCAGTGATGGGTACATGAGTGATCATTTTAGTGTTCGTTCTTCACACTCTTTTATATAGTGTTAAAAATTAAACACTATTTTTTGTGACCTACCCACATTTTTGTCCACAAAGAGCTATCGTACTGCTCCTTTTGAACAAGTTTGTTTTCTCCTTCCCTGCTGATTTCCTTGGTTAGAAATCCTAATTGATTTGCAGAGGGCACTGTCATTGGAATGAGCTTAAGGAAAAGGATCACTGTTTGTTGCCAAGGACGAGAACTGACTAAAATTTTGATGAATTAACATCTTTTTTTTTCTTTAATCATTAGCATGGGATTCTTGTAAGTGGAACTAGTAAAAGCAAACACAAATATTATATAAAGAGTGGGATTTCTGAGAATGTATTTGTAATTAAATTTCTATACTGACATAACGTACATAAATACACTTATATATCCTCACACACATCCTATGTAATATAATATTACATAATATCAGTCATTTTGGAATGCAACGGTTCATTTTATCAGGTTGAACCAGTGACCAGTGTGCTGTGTTTAGAAAAATCTATTCGTTCAGGCTATATTTTCAGTGACTTTTCAAAAAAATTCTACATCAGTGTAAATGTGACTTATGCACTGAAAATAATCTGTATACTTTGATTTAGAAACAGAAATTAGGGCTCCTGAGAAGGTAAAATTTGAACGTTGTTTCCTTCCGACATTTATGTGTTGAGTATTACAAAATGTTATCAGTCCTTTTTTATTAGTAGAGAAAAAGACTTTTGATCTGGGATGTGTTCTGCCATTTTTATTTTTCACATTTTGATGTTAAAATACTTGATGCTGTCCATAACACACGCACTGTTTATTCATTTATGTTTGTTCATTCGTTCATCCGTTCAACAAACCATGTTCCAGACATTGTGTTGAGGGCTGGGCTACAAAGCAGACTAACACAGGATTCCTGTCCTTCTCAATCTTTGATGCACCTGCATTTTATAGACCAACAAAGGATAGACTGGTCTGAATTGACTTAAAACAAATACTCACTATGTGGGTATTGATAAATTAAGATTTCTGATTAATGTAATAGGGAAATTAGATAAACATTATACTGCTCTTACACTTCCAATCTTTGTCACACCTTCTTCTCCAAAGAACTGAGTAACGTTCGCCTTTTTCTAAGTATAATCATAGTTGCTTTAAATTTACCAATACGTATAGTATGTGTGTATGTATGTGTATATATATTGTGTATATATATCTACATAAATATATAACTAAATATATAAGACGTACAACACAGTTCTATATTTTCTGGTATGATGTATGGGTGGTCTCTCATGGTGCCTTTAGGGTGTCATGACAGAGGCGGACGTCGTTACCGTGGCACTGCCAAAGCGAACCCCATCCGTCTTAAGACTGATGATCTCTGGTTTTGAATGACAGCTCTTCTCTTTGGTAGTGTGGCCATAATCCCCCATTGTCTG